>NC_085000.1:23029539-23132039 GCF_963854185.1 Sardina pilchardus | reverse complement strand
ATATACCTTCAACAAGTCTCGCTCAAATCTGCTAATGGTTAGTAGAAAACGACAGATTGTTTCCATTGTTGGGAACTTTGACGGGGGAAAAAAAAGAGCAAAGCTGAAGGGCACTCGTTTTGGGAAGTGTATTTCAAGTCATTCCCCCACTTCTATCCCTGGAGAAACTTTCAGATTCCTCTTAAATGACATACTCGAGCCGTCGGGCCTTGTAAAAAAGGGCCTTTCTGCACTAGCTCCTCGGGCGGTGCTGTCCGTCCCGTAGACCTGGCGTCCGTCCATGCCTGTTGGATACCGGCCATTGCTTCGGCCCCGGCATCGCCGAGAATATGAATATGTCTGGTAGTGGTGAAATGGGGCCACAGGGCCCTTTGCTCATTTGGCCGATTCTTAATGAGAGCCAATCAGGGGCCCCGAGAGTCCGGCGGTACCCCGTGCTTAGAGGCCACTCTAGAGGCCCTTGTGTGGCTTTAGAGCGGATTAGTCGCGAGAGAGGGCTGGAGAGCGGGGGTTGTGTGTGTGTGTGTGTGCGCCCCTGTGCTGTGTGCTTGGCCTCTGGACAACGGCACGCTGAAGAGGTGTTTTAGAGCCGCTGGCCAGGGCTCCACAGTCTGAGCGATTTCTTTTGACAAATAAAAAATGAAATAAAATATACACTATATTTCACCTCCCCCCTACTCCCCCGAAAAAATAACGACGACCTGATTGCCTCATACAAACGTTAGGAGTATATTTACACTGACAGTGCATCTTCTGAAAGCCAAGTTGCTGCTGGGAATCAATTGAGAGATACTGTATGTGGGCTCCCAGTCTTTGCCTCATTACCTTACATAATGTAATTCACCCGCTGTGTGAAGGGGCCCTGCTTCCCTCCTACGCTGGGTTGCCTACCCCCCCCCCCTCCCCCCACCCTCACATACATCCCCCAAACTCCCCTGCTTTACTTATACCCAGGCATCTGGGTGCGTTCTGCATCCCCGTGCGCTGGTTTTGTGCTGAGACTCAGCTGAAAAGAGGGCTCTCGCCCAAAACCGCCCGATCTGGAATGACAAGCGCAGCAGCACACGGGGCACTAATGGCTCTTAATGAGCTACTAAAGTTGGCCCAGCTTCTGAAACTCATCTGCGCTGCCGCTGCGTCGCTTACTTTCTTTCTTTCACTCGTGCACTCTCTCTATTTCCCTCTCTCTCTCTCTCTCGCCCTCCCTCCTTCTCTCTCTCTCTCTATCTCTCTCTCACTCTCTCTCTCTCAGGGGAGTGAGATCATTAAAATTCCTGCGTCTGAGTTGAAATGTCACCCGGTGACTTTTGGCGGTCTCCGTAGTTGTTGATCTATCTGGAGAGTAGTTTTAGTGAGCAGTGACAGGACCTGAGTAGGGTCATATGGCATGATGAACGTTGCTATTGGAGATGCTGTCATTTTGACTTCACATTAGCACACATCCACTAATAAAAGCATGACGATGTTCAGCGGCATCTTCAAACACTCAAACTGCTTTAAACACCTCTACCTGGAAATGATGCATTATAGTTTGATTTAATGGCACAGTAGGCTTCATATCAGAAGAAGAACATCCTGTGCATAACATTCAGAAACAGTAAATGTATCTGCAAGTATTATTGCATAAAGATGACATGTTTTAAAATAGTACTGAGGAGAAACTGTTGAAAGACGAAGAGTAAGAGTCCTACATATTGGCGTATGAACTCCAAATCAAGTTTCCCTCACTCTGTTTCTAATTAAGTAAGGACTCGACTCCACTCTCCCCGTGGAGAGCTGCACTAATTTCAACCATTTAGTTTTCGTAGCGAGTGGAAAATGTGACCACTTTTGTTCTGCAGGAACCAATCTGGAGCTGCAACAGGGTCTGGCCGCCACCTTGGCTCGGGCGCACAGTGGCACGCGCTCAAATGCACATGCACTTCAGTTGCCATCGCCATGGCCAGTTGGCACCACAAATCAGATTCCACCCCTGGTAATGGGACTCCCTCAAACTCTTCCCTCTCACTTCTTCTCTCTCCTTCTGTTTCTCTCTCTCTCTCTCTCTCTCTCTATCTTTGCCTTGGTCTTTACCGTTCTCTCTCTCTCTTTTTCCCTCTGTCTGTGGACTTGCCAAGATGGAGGAGACAAAGATGTTTTTCGTTTTGTCCAATTTCAACATTAGTTTTAATATAATATACTCCTCAAAAGTCCTGTCCCTGTCCATAAATGCAACGCTACGTGTTGTACCCAACCCAATTAAGTCCCTGAGCACTAATTCATTTAATCATCTACAAAGCCTACAAGAGCTTATTTAAAAAAAGAAAAAAAAAGAAAAGAAACTCTTTCTCTCCACGCGCCGATAAACAGTGGAGAGAGTGTAGGTGCACCAACTGTTCCAGCTGCTCTGAATAATTCATTGTGCACAGCAGCCTCTCCGACCCTTCCTCCTCCACAGCTCTGTTAATTTGAAGATGGAGGAGAGCTGGAGACATTGCCCCAGGCTCTGATAGGCCCCCCTCCTGGGCTGGGTGCTGCTCAAGGCTCTCTCGCTGTTTTGAAGTACTTTTTTTTTGACTTTCAGCTTCCCTCCACAGGCTCAGTGTTTTGGAGGGGGGCTTGGGTAAAGCCCCTGTCAGATGCTGCCCAATATTACCAGTGCAAAGTGAACTTTAGTTTGAGTCCAACTGTGTCGAGTGGAATTGGACTGAATTGAAATCAGTCTCAGTCTTTTCCTCCGTCAGTGAAATGTATAGGCTTGTGTTGATAGATGGACTGCAATGTCAGTGCTCATTTCCTATCTGAAGTGATGCACTTTGTGCTTTTTTGTTTACTTGTTGGTGTGAAAAAAGAAAAAGCTCATTTTATCACGAACAGCTGGTGTGAGAAAATGAAGGGGTGAGAAGTCACTGGAGATAAGAGGGCATTTATGATAAACAGCTTTGGTTAATGTATCGTGAATGTTATGCTCAACATCTGTTATTCGTTAAACTTGCACTCCTGGAGGGACTTGTACCAGTACATGTTTTAAACTTACTCTCAAACTGCCGGCTAGAATTGCAGTAATTTCCGTGTATTACTGTAGCCACATTGGGTATAAGCAGCAGGATAGTGTTTTACAGTATTCCAGCTGAAAGAAACCATGGAAAAACATATTAATACCGTATTAATTTCCCTGTGTATTACTGTAACCTCATAGCTGAAAAAATGTTGCTGGTTAACAGTTGGGAAATTACGGTAGTCATCTTTAGTAACCGCTCAAACATTATGAATGGCTTTTATCGTTAATAATTCCAACAAGGGCAACCTGCAAAAAAGGTTCATATCCTTGCACGTGTATACAGTATATATAAAATATTAAGCTTGACATGGTACATCAGCATAAAAACACACTTGAATCGGTACAACTGGAATTACTGAATTGCAGTAAACATTATTAGCACCCAGGCTTTGAATTTGGAGAGAGAAGAGGTGATTGCTTCAGTGGGTGACGAAGTAAATTTAAAAAATCAGGTGCTCATCAGGATCAAAAAGAATTCATGTCAAAAAAGAGAGAAAAGATCCGAGGCACTCCGATATAAGTAAAAGTCCTTTATTGTACTTTGGACCAGGTCTTTGGACTTTTACTTATATCGGAGTGCCTCGGATCTTTTCTCTCTTTTTTGACATTATTAGCACCCAATTTAGTGCAGTCCCAAGACATATGAATGAATGTCCAGTGTCCGTCGGCCTCTCTGCAGCAGGTGATCACCCAGCCGCCGTGTGCTTTGGGGTCTGACCTTTCTGCCCAGCAGGTGCGTCCTCTCTGCCTCCAAGAGGGCCACGCTTGGGTCCCCTCCCCTCCCTTGCCCAAAGACGGCGGATTTTCGGGATAAAGCCACTTGGAATGGGATGAGAGCGAGGCCCTGAGAATAGCCCGGCAGACAGCGGCACGGCTAGGGGCCAGGAATCCCATGCTCCCCTGGGAGTCGTGACGCACGGGCATTCTGGGCGTGTTTGGAGGATCACCCCCACAGCTGTGCGAGAGACAGACAGTCGGGCCACTCTTCGCCACCTAGTTAGAGCCCCCTGAATAAGACACACACACACACAAACACACACACACGTTCACAGAGACATGCACATACACCGACACACACATGAAGCACATTGTCTCACTCTAATGACTGGACTATTTTTCACACACGTGGCTTATCTGTGACTGGCTCATGTCACTTAAACACACAAAGAGAGACATACAAACGTGGCTGTACACGGTAGACAGCAGACCTCCACACAAGCATATCCCCTTTGTCACTAGCATACACTCCCATATTCACCTACTTGTTGGTGTATAAATAGAGAGAGAGACGGATTGCATGTCTGCACACTGCCATGGTGAGACATGTGAATGTATTATAATAGCTGACGTCTACAATAATATCATCACCATATCATTGAATATTCTCATAACAGCTCCCAATTTACTTGCATACATCTCACTCCCTGTTTTACCCTACTGGCCAGTGTGCAATTGTACATATCGTTCCTATTTAAACATCCAAGGCTTTTAATTCAGAGGGATTTGTTTTATAACTTTTGCCCTTAAAATGACCTACTTTAGACATAATGTTCACCTTTCTTTGATTGGTTTGTCAATTTTTAGATGTCTATCGGCCAGTTACAGTCATATTCTCATCTAGTGTGCAACAGTGCTGTGATGGCACAGTATTTTGATAGATAGCTGTATTGTGATAGACAGCCATCTCCCAGAAAAGGCCAGTGTACTTAGCATCTCAGCGTTCAAAGGTAAATCAGCAGGGCCCCCGAAAGTATTGTCTAAACTCTGTTCCAGGAACGGACGGCAAGTGAATGGCCGTGACCTTTTCGCCACGAGCATCGACGCTATTTTTATTTCCATGAAATTTGGGCGCCTGCCGCTGGACAGGTTAGCATTTGGAAGGGCTGCTCTTTCATGCCTGAGAGATCAAAGTGGAGGCTGCGGGTGTGGGGAGGTTAACATGAGTAATTTATGGATTCGGTCCGTGTCGCTATAGCGCCCAGGCCCCCGCGCGCCAAACACGCACTTACAAGCGGGACTATGCGGGGGCAGTGATGTCCTCACGTCCTCATGAGCTTAGATTTATGTCTAAAGTCAACCGCCCTTTCTCACACCTCTCTTCTCACCCTTGCCTCTCTTCCCCACTCTCTCCCTCTCTCTCTCTCTCTCTCTCTCTCTCTGTCTCACTCCCTCTTGCTTTCTCTCAGTCAGTGTCAGTCTGTTATTCCGTCGGAGATCCCATGCCTTGTAAAGCAGGTATCTTATCCATGCAGTGATATGAGCGTGACATTGCTCACTGTAAAGCACATCCACATTCAGTGACCCCCCCCAACTCTTAATTTTGAATTGATGCAAAGCGATGAAGGCTCAGGTCAAAACAGTTCTCTTGTGTGCTTCTGCACTTGTTACAGTAAACCACTGAAGCTCTCTCCATCAGTCCAATATGTGGGAATGGAGTGGAGGGGGAGAGAACTGTTTAACAAAGGCACTTTTGTCCCCTCAGCAAGTGATAGAGCTCTTTAGCGTGACGGTTTATCCAAACAGAAGAGGTGTTTTAATTGAGTCTCACACCCCATGCGTGTAGCGCGTGTGCTGTGTGATGGGGAAGCGTCTGATCCCATCTTTCATCCCAGCACCTGCTCCACTCTCTGGAGGTGCCAGGAGGTGTGTGTGTGTGTGTGTGTGTGTGTGTGTGTTTGTGGGTGTCTGTGTCTGTGTCTGTGTGTGTGGCGATGTGTGTGTGTGTGTGTGTGTGTGTGTGTGTTTGGTGGTGTGTGTGTGTGTGTGTGTGTGTGTGTGTGTGTATGGTAGCATGTGTGGGTATGTGTGTGTGTATTCATGTGTGTGTGTGTGTATGTATGCATGTGTGTGCATATGTGTGAGTGTGTGTGTGTGTGTGTGTGTGTGTGTGTATGCATATGTGTATTTTATGCATGTGTGTGTGAGCATGTGTGTGTGTGTGTGTGTGTGTGTGTGTGTGTGTAAGCTGTTGGTGAGGCAGGAGAGGTGAGGAGGGGACGGGAGGTGGTTTTAGTGCCATCTGCTGTTGGACTGAGTGGAGAGGCGTGGTGGGAGAAAGCCTGTGCAGCTCTATGCTGTCCATCACACACTCTATGTCTAAAGCACCGCAAAATACACTTACAGTACTTACTGTAATCCACACATTTCATGACGAAGACATAATTATAGTTTAAAGCTGGGTTGTTTCATTTTTATAATTTTATATTTCACAATTCTTAGCCATTATTAAATTCACTACTCGGAAAGCTATGTCCTTCTTTTCTTTGTTCATGTTCCAGGGATTCTCAGCTAAAAAGGGCTGTGGTTTTCCCCAACCATGCATGCCTAACAATGAATACACGTCAACAATAGCCCATTGTGAGGCCAAATGAGCTGAAAAGCACTGTATATTTGATAATGAAACACAATAACTATTTTGGGTGAGAAAGAATACAGTGCTTATAATGATCTCCTGACTGTCTGTATTTTAATCTGTTGGTCTGTCGGTCTTTCTTTCTGTCTGTCTGTCTGTCTGTCTGTCTGTCTGTCTGTGCGTTCAGAGCTACTGGAGACCAAGACGATCCGCCCGTTCAGTTTCTCGTTCAACACCAGCGACTACCGCATCCTGCACATGGACCAGGACCAGGGCCGTCTCTACCTGGGCAGCCGGGAGTACGTGGTGGCTCTGGACATGCAGAACATCAACAAGGAGCCGCTCATAGTACGAACTGTGCTTTTATAAGGATACTTGATATGACATGAATATGCCATGCTCAAATAGTCTTGCTCACACTGGACTTGGACTTGTAATCAGTATACACTACTGAAGCAGCAGTTTGGGTAAAACAATTTACTCAGTGATCTTGTCCTTTCTCAGATTCACTGGCCGGCCACAACTCAGAGGAAAGGAGAGTGCAGGCTAACTGGAAAAGGTGGACAGGTAATCTAGAATACCCGACAGAATGTGCATTTTGTCTTATACAGTACCTTAATTTACATTTATCGCTTCACCGTTTAAATGTTTTACTCTCACTATTTAGGTGTTGTACTGTGTACTGTAGGTGTGAAACGAGTAAAAGCTGCTGGTGAAATAGTGCGTCCACTCCATTGATGATACACTTTTCTCTCTCTCTCTCTCTCTCTCTCTCTCTCCTCTCTGTCCACACTCTAGGGTGAGTGTGCCAACTTCATTCGCCTGATTGAGCCATGGAACCGCACGCACCTGTATGCCTGTGGCACGGGCGCCTACCGGCCAATTTGCACCTTCATCAACCGCGGCTGGAGAGCGGAGGTACGCTACCTGCCTGTCACCATAGTGACTCGTAGTCACCCCCACACACACACATACAGTACAGGGTCACCATGGTTTCTGTCTCTCATGGGGATCTCATCAAACAAGACGTAATTAACGCCTCTCTCTGTGTGTGTGCACCCCATGCTACTGTCACCTTCCCTTCACCTGGGTGTGTCTCCCCGCAGGAGTACCTGTTCCGACTGGTCCCTGGATATGCGGACTCAGGCAAAGGGAAGTGTCCCTACGACCCCCGTCAGGAGAGTGCTGCGGCCCTCATCAGTAAGGCCTGCCTCTAGACCTCCATCCTCCATACCTCCATCCCTCTATCCCTCTATCCCTCCATACCCCATCCCTCCATACCTCCATCTCTCTATCCCTCCATCTCTCTATCCCTCCATATCTCCACCCCCCCCCCCCCCCTCACCTCCATTACTGCTGCTCGTGCTGATTAGCTAAATTAGCTTTTGGCACCACACAGTCTATTATCAGTCACTGTGTTTTTCCTCATTCTCTCTCTCTCTCTCTTTCTCTCTCTCTCTCTGTCCTTTTCTTGGTTATTCCCCTCATCCCTGCTGTCATTAGATGGAAATCTGTACGCAGGAGTCCATGTGGACTTCATGGGCACGGACCCCGCCATCTTTCGTACCCTGGGAGACCGGCCAGCTGTCAGGACGGAGCAATACGACTCCAGGTGGCTCAATGGTGAGTCTGACCGGTGGCCAGACCAGAGGACAAATGCATGGCCAGACACTAATGACTGGCTCACTTCCACCAAAAACTTTGCTTCTTTTGGCTTCACATTCACGTTGTCCTGTTCCCTGTTCCTAGACCCGGTGTTTGTGCGGATCCGGAAGATTCCGGATAGCGCCGAGAGAAATGACGACAAGCTCTATTTCTTCTTCCGGGAGAAAAGCCTGGATGCTGCAGGAGGGGGCAGCCCGAGTGTCCTGTCCCGGGTCGGACGTGTCTGCCTGGTAGGCCTTCAAACCCTCTTGAAGTTCCCCCTAAAACTGACCCTGCATATCAACTTTTGATTTATTGACTGCCCTTTTTGCAAAATCTATAAATAGACTTAGTTTTATAGTATTGCATTAACTCCTAGAGAATACTGACTATACGTGTATTTGTTATGGATTGTAAAGAAGTGGAATGATCTCATTTGTCCCCCTCTCTGCTCCAGAACGATGATGGAGGCCAAAGATCTCTAGTGAACAAATGGACAACCTTCCTGAAGGCTCGCCTGGTGTGCTCTGTGATCGGCAGTGACGGGGTGGAGACGTACTTTGACGAGCTACGTAAGGCAACCTCCCATGACCTCTTTTGAATATACTGTAGCTCTACTCGTAGCTCAACCAGTTTCCTCGACCAGGCAAACTCATGACGTGTCAATCGTTCGATGTGTTTCTCAGGGGACGTGTTCATTCTGCCCACTCAGGACGAGCGGAACCCTATAGTGTATGCTGTCTTCTCCACGGCCGGGTACGCTTTTATTTGTCTCGCCTCACTGATAAAAACGCCCTCTCCGGCTGTTTACATGCCTGCAATTTCACATAATCACATTGGATTTCCTTTCCATTCTCCAAGGATCGCTTGGGGAACCACAAATAAATCATTTAGTTGTCTCTTAGTAAAATATATTGTGGTTAACGTTTACAATGGTTTGTCAGTCATATTCTCTTGGGTTGGAAAGAAGCATTTTTTCTTTTTTTAAAAAAAATCCAGCTTCAGGCATTCCACAGTTGGGCAGGGGCCATGTAACAAGCCAAAGAACCACCAGTAATACGGGGTCTTTCTGTTGTCCAGTTATGTGAAACTGAGACAAACGTGTACCTTTGCCTGGCTCACTTTACCTGTCAATCCCCTCCCCCCTCTCAGGTCAGTGTTCAAAGGCTCTGCAGTGTGTGTGTACTCCATGGCGGACATCCGCAACGTCTTCAACGGGCCCTTCTCCCACAAGCACGGCCACAACTACCAGTGGACCCCCTACACGGGCAAGATCCCTTATCCTCGGCCCGGAACGGTACGTGGATATGCGCCGCCACGCCATCGCCATTGCACTCCACGTCAATGCATTTGTTAGTTTTAGCGATTAAGTTGAGCGGATTTGTTTTGCTAAAAGCAGTGCATGAATGCTTCTTTGTGTCTCAGCGTGCCCTTAACATAGCAAAGCCTATACGTAGCAGCGTGTGTAGCAATGTAGAGTTTTAGCTGCTTTAGATGTGTAACAGATTTTCCACAGAAAAATGTTTTCAGTTGAGCCGTGTGGTTGGACCGCGTTGCGTAATCCGCCATATTTCACCCTTTTAGTGTCCTGGAGGGACGTTCACGCCCGGCCTCCGCTCCACCAAGGAGTTCTCCGACGAGGCGGTGAACTTTGTCCGCGCGCATCCCCTCATGTACCACCCCATCTACCCCCTCCACAAGCGCCCCCTGGTGGTGCGCACGGGCGTCGACTACCGCTTCACCACCATCGCCGTGGACCTGGTGGACGCCTCCGACGGCCGGTACGAGGTGCTCTTCCTCGGGACAGGTACGCCATTCACTCCCCTACCCAAAGATCGATGAAAGAACTACACCTGCCGGACAGGAGGGATGCACTCCAACAAGTTTTACTAATAAACATGCTGTTTCCATCATTTCCAGATCTGGGAACTGTCCAGAAGGTGATAGTCCTTCCCAGAGACCTGAGCACCACGGAGGAACTCATTCTGGAAGAGGTGGAGGTGTTCAGGGTAGGTAATCACTGCTCTCTCTCTCTCTCTCTCTCTCTCTCTCTCTCTCTCTCTCTCTCTCTCTCATCATACCTTTCTTGTCATCCCAGCACGGATTACAGCTGGAGTCTGTGTATGTTGTGTGATCTACTTTGTAATTGTCTTGCACTTTTCTTTTTTCCAGACTACCGCTCCGGTTAAAACAATGAGGATTTCTGCAAAAAGGGTTGGTTAATGATTTATAATCACTGACACTATCCATGTGTGGAATGTGGTCTTTTTCAATGTGCCATGTACTGTATGTAGGCCTGGAGTATGTTGTTTTCTGTTCTGGGCAGGACCATATAGACTTTGCATGAGTATTTTTAACATGCCTATCTATATATTTATTTGAGTTTGTTTGAGCACACATAAATAAAGATAATAGTCATTTGAACATCAGAGTTATTCCATTTCCATGTCCCATGCCCAATGTTGAGTGTATGTTGGAGAAATATTTATTCAGCTGCTGAGCATACTGCAGCGGCTTAAGTAAACATACTGCTCACAGCTTTAGCAGCACCTGCTTATGTGGGAAGAATTATTGTCAGCAGTTGACTTCTATATCAGACCACTCTGGTATCCACAACAGAATGCAAACATTGGCCTCTGTCAGCAGACACTAGTGTGTCAGAAAACGCTTCACGCAGGCACGTACTCCTAACGCAGATGAGCAGGTTAATGTGTTTAGTCTGACTAACAGTCCTTGAAAACAATAGTGATTGTGTGCGGTCCCCCTGTGTCAGTATGCCGTATCACCGACAACTGCGGCGTCCTTGTGTGTTTTTGTTTGACCTACAGCAACAGCTGTACGTGTCGTCCGAGCGGGGCCTGACCCAGGTGTCCCTGCATAGATGCGACGTCTACGGGAAGGCGTGCTCGGACTGCTGCCTGGCGCGGGACCCCTACTGCGCCTGGGACGGCGAGAGCTGCGCCCCCTTCACGGCCACCACCAAAAGGTGCGTGCCAATTCCGCTAAAGCCCCCCCTCATGCGGCGCCACCCGTCTGACACTCGACCACATAGCTGACTGGGCCTCTCTCTCTCTCTCTCTCTCTCTCACTCTCTCTCACTCTCTCTCTCTCTCTCTCTCTCTCTCTCTCACACTCTCTCTCTCTCTCACTCTCCCTCTCTCTCTCTCTCTCTCTCTCTCTCCTCTCCTCTGGCTGGTTTTTAGGAGAAGCAGGAGACAGGACATCAAGCACGGAGACCCCCTGCGGCAGTGTCGAGGGTTCAATGCCAAAGGTATGCCGTGACCACCGGTCGCTCATGACTCCACGCATGCAGAATGAGGTGTTCCGCGGATGCGTGGAGTTTATATAGTTCTTGCTCTAGCGCACATTTGTCACAAATAGAGTACGTCACTCATCTAGGTCGCAAATCACCCGAGTATTTATGGTCGGGTTAAGTTGAGAACAAGCATTTCTATATTGTGCAAGGCCAGTTAAAGAGCGTGTTTAGTGCTGGGAGTGGAAAATTCTCAATGGATTAGCACAATAAAGCACAGTGTGGTAATTATAGCTGTAAGAGCACACTAGATTGCCTCAACTGCTTCCATTCCTATTAAAGTAATACTTTAGCGCCAGTAGTAACTTTCTCTCTGTCTTTACATGCTTGACATTTTGGGGTGTTTGTTGTAGTTTTGTAAAATGGTTCCCCGTACCATCCAACATGCTTCATGTGTGTTGCCTTTGCTTTGTTTGAGCTGGATTGGAGTGGATTGGAACTCTTGTGCTTTCTCACACATCTGGATTTCTGTGGCCCTCCCAGTAGAGAAGAGGCTGCGGGAGACGGTGCAGTTTGGGGTGGAGGGAAGCAGCACCTTTCTGGAGTGTCAGCCCAGGTCACCTCAAGCCTCCCTCAAATGGCTCTACCAGAAGGATGGAAGGCGGAAAGCGGTGAGAGGATAAATCATATTGTCATCAACTGACATATTAAAATGTCTGACTATTTTTTTATTTTCAATTATAATTTTTTTTCAAAAAGATTTACACCTACAGAGTGTAAGAGTACACCTCACATGCAGAAAAAAGCTACACTCACATCAAACTTCAGTATTGCCTTATCCATCTTATTTTTCTATTTTCCATCGTAGGTAAATTCATTGAATAGCGATGGCATGAAAGTCGACTCGCTAGTGATGGCAGTGACATTTCAGCATCAAGCTGTCAAACACAGGAAAGTCAAAACACAGGAAATTTGACTGCCTGTTGAAAGCCAGTTTGATACTGAAACGCACTGGATTGTCTTAAAAGTTTTAAAATGACCAAGCCGTGAAAATAAAGGCCTTTGAACTATTTTGAAACAGAGAGTGCCTTTGGGGGATTTTTCTGGTTTTGGATTTTCAGTTTCCCATCCAATGAGCACCTCAAATACACCGCTTTGAGTCCAGGAGTGAATGAGTGCTTTTATTCAAACATGTTCTGATTTCCATGCACACAGTAGTTGACGCTCTTGTCTCCCGTGCAGCTGAACCGTGACAGGGAGGTGTTGAAGACGGGCCACGGCATCCTGCTCAAGTCCCTGTCTCAGGCGGACGCCGGCCTCTACCACTGCCTGGCCACCGAGAACAACTTCAAGCACACGGTGGCGCGCATCTCCCTCCGCATCTTGGACCGCGAGATCGTGGAGGCCCTGACCGCGCCGGACGTCCCCGACATGACGTTGATGCTGGACCATGGCCACCACAACCCCCACCACCGCCACCACCAGAAGCAGCAGCAGCAGCACCATCCGCAGCAGGAGCGGCAGCCCCCACCTCCACCCCCTCCGCCCCAGACGCGCCCTCCCAAGCTGCCCTCGCAGCCGGAGGTGCGGCTCATAAACCAGTACTGCCAGTCCTACTGGCAGCAGGGCGCCGGGGCGGGCAACGCGGCCGGGGGTGGCGGCCGCCCGCAGAAGCCCAAGCGCACCAGCCGGAGACACACAGATGAAACGGACGACCAGGAGACCCAAGACCACTAACACCTAACCCCACACACCACACCCTCCAGCCCTGCTATCCTGTATCACAGACACTGCACCATTACCCCCCCCTCCACACACACACACACACACACACACATACACTCACAGCCTGGAAATCTTTATTACCCCCACACACAACCCCCCACCCCCCACACACAGAGTCATATGACGTACATCACAGAGAGTTGGCGTGAGCTGCTGGGAGGTGGAGACGGACAGACCCGTCGTTGCCGTTGGTGATCACTGTACTGACTGACCTGAGGAAAGCTATGCGTCGAGACGTCCTGAACTGTGGCATTAGTTGATCAGGAGAAGGGCTGGATCCTCCCTGATGCCGGGGCATTACACAACACTGACCACCATGCCCCCCCCCCCCCTGTAATGTGTTAGTACAACCCCAGAGCCCCATCCACAACATTAATAGCTATGGTGGTTGTAACAAAGCGAGTGTATCTTCCTTTCACCCTCTCACACAGATCCCCCTTTATCACTTCCTACTATACTAGCACCACGGTGCGTTTTGGGGAACCTGGCCTTGTCCATGTATAAGCTGCTGTTACTCGAGCAGATCGGCTATAGTGTTGTGATACATATACGGTTGGATGTACAATACTGTTTTTTCTGCTCACCTTTTTGATATAGCATTGGGCCCTGTCTGTTGCATGTCGCACCATGTTGAACATGTTGAACTCTGAAAGTTCACACAGTCCTTGCAC
Organism: Sardina pilchardus; assembly: GCF_963854185.1. NCBI lineage: Eukaryota > Metazoa > Chordata > Actinopteri > Clupeiformes > Clupeidae > Sardina > Sardina pilchardus. The sequence continues at coordinate 23,118,294 of NC_085000.1, read as the reverse complement.
GCCTGGAGGCATCTCACAAAGTGATCATTATCAAGGCGTTCACTGTCAGTGACTCAAATGACTCCAAAAAAAAAACATTTTTTAAATTGTTGTTTAATTCATACTTTCCACGGTAGTCGTTAATGCTTTAACTGACGGATTAGGGTGGAGATGTATTACTTGAAAGAATCTCAAGAGGTGCCCACTATTAGTCAACATTAAGATGCTTTACTTGGACGGCAACCTAAAATATGGGAGGTATCATGGTTAGACCAAACATTAAAGTATATGAGGATGTAGAAAACCATAAAGCCCTGACAGACATTGTGGGAATGATAAATTGTCCCATTATATACCCATTGCTCTGGCTCTTTATATAAAACCCAGAGCAATTTCCAGATAAAGGTCTCTTACCTTATGTATCATTATGTTGCCTTCAGTATGTATCTCACATTTTAACATTCAAATAGCAATATTTTCAGTTGCATTCTAATTGTAAAGTATTATTCATTTGGACCTTGAGGAAAGTGCTGGCACTGGGCAACTTTAAAGTGTTCCCCCACTTCAAGGCCACGCCGTTAGAGCACCCCTGACATCTCTGTGTGTGTGTGTAGAGTCACCTGTTCTTATTTGGCTCAAATTCAATTCAGTTAAGTGCCCCTTTAGGTCTCCAAAAACATGATTTGTTACAGAACTTAAGATGCCAACAGCAACTAAATATTAAATGTGTATCATATGTTTAGAAATGTAGAAATAATTCATGATATCTTTTACCCCCTCTTGCATATACAAGATACTCGATTTCACTCCCACTGAATAACTAATGTGCATTATAATAGCCAGAACAAGACAAAGCATGATTTTAAATTAGTCAGTTTAAATATATATATATATATATCAAGGCAATGTGTCACTGAGTTGGAACACAAGTCTAAATTATGGACCAAAACTACGACTACTGCTAAGATGCAGGACTTCATTTCCCATGCAGGAAAATCTGCACTACAAGACTATTAGACTGGATAAAATGACAGTGTCATATGCAATTGTTGTTGAACAATGTTTTTGTATAGCGATCAATTTAATCTCTGCAAGTGACACTATTGCAGGTGAAGTCCTCTGCTAGGTCAGTAGTCTTCTTTTATATGTGTTCTGCGTGTCCTACACAGATATACCGAGACCTTATCACTGTTGTATTTCTAGTCCACAAAAAAAAAGAGCACATATCCAATAGCCTACAGCAAGGCCGTCAACCAGTGTAGTTATTGTAAATCACTTACGCCTGAAAAAAAATGCAAGTAAGATGTTTTCATTTTTACTAATGCATGTATCATCTGTGCTGGAAAAGTAGCTTAGATAACAGTGAATATGATTTAGTGTGTCTCTCCTTCCCACCCCAGGCACTGGGGATTCCCCTCACCCCATTGTGAAATCAAACTATTAAGCGACCAGTGTGCAATTTTCCCTGGTGCTACACATTTCGATTTCACGTCAGCATGACACAGACTTGGAGCTTCACAACGACTTGTGATAGTTTGTCTGCTTCGTGTTTGTGAAGAGCAATGTAGTCTGTCAGGCTCCAGTTCTTTGTGTGTAGAGGCAATTAGGTATACTGTTACCGCAGCGCCATCTGTTGGTCAAATTGAGATACTGCTCTTATTCATCTACTCCTCTGCTCTCTTCCACCCTCGCCATGGCAAATATTTATTTTGAGACTGTACATATTCCTGTAAGTTGTGCACTTTGGTGGTGGGGTGAGGGAACTGGGTTCGGTGAGCCTTATAATATTGTGTGTTGTTCATAAACAGGACCAGTATTCATGGAAAGAGAAAAGAGGTAGACTTTTTGGATGAAAGCTGACGGAAGTGAAGCGCTGTAAAACAAACCTCGATACTTGCTCCAGATGCAGAGTTTAGGCCCACAGCAATCCTGCTCAATGAACATTGTATTCAGTTAGTAGGAGATTGCGATGATAGAGTTGTAACTGCTAGGGAAGACGTACTGTTTGAAACAGGGAAATTTTAGCTGCAGGATTTATTTTGTTTTTTAAAAAAAGAGAAAAAAGTCTACCTCTTCTAGCACTTTCTATGGAATATCACTTGTACCAAATCACATGAGCAAGACAAAAGGAACCACATCCAATTTAAGCACACTCCGGATCAGTCCAAAAGACGTAAATCAACACAGACGCTATGAAAACACAAAACGAAGAAGAAAAAAAAAGAGAAAGATGTGGGAAGGGAAGGTTCCTCGCATTTTTTACTTGAGCGATAAAATAAAATATTCTCTCAAGTAAACAATCTTGGACAGGCAGAGGGTACACCACCCCCACTGCAGTCTCTCTATCAGTGTAGCCTCCATCCAGGCCAAGCTCCATATCCTCCCCCTGCCACACCACAGGCTCACAGAGGGGGCTAGTGACGTGCATGGGTCCTATTTGTCTTGCTGTGCTTTGGGTTGGGTGTTTTGTCATTGAACTAAAATCAAGCTACATCTTAATTGTTCTTTGTACTTGTAGATGTGTTTAATTTTTTTTGTTTGTTTTGCCAGACTAAGTAAGTGAACGTGGTTGTTTGTAATAAATATTATTTTATTATTGTTGTTATATTTCTTGCGTTTTTGGAATTTCAATAGATATATAACTGTTTTATAAACTTGGGGAAGCAGTTGCTCTGTGTTTTTGTGTTTATTTGACTTACACTCAATGTTTTGTGTGTGTGTTTATGTGTGTGTTTGTGTGTGTGTGTGTGTGTGTGTGTGTGTGTGTGTGTGTGTGTGTGTGTGTGTGTGTGTGTGTGTGTGTGTGTGTGTATGTGTGTGTTTGTGTGTGTCAGGCAGCCTCAGGGAACTTAACAATGTGTCAACATAGACAGCTATTTAAAAAGGAAAAAGAAAATCTCGAGCACTTAATGATTTACCCCATTGGAAAAAGCTGGTCATGGTTTGGCAGCGTGAACTGCCACATGGACAGTTTTTTCGCAAGCTTTTGTCCAACCTTTTTTTTTCTGTACTCAGCCACTCCTGCAGAGGGGGTGCTGTGTTGTCAGTTCAAACATATTTTATGTTTTGGTGAAGTGCTTTGGTTTGGACTGACCACATAGCACACCACAGAAACATCCTGTAGAGACAGACCACAGAGACATCTCCAGAACACAAGCAAGACGACGTTGGACTTTTTATTGCTATTATTCTCTATGTGCATGCATCCACATTGACACATTGATGTTCATATCTGAAGTTAATCAAAAGCTTTTTTGTATTGCTTCATGATCAAACAAACAGTGCAACTTTCCTAGAACATACAGTACGTACAAACGGTGTTAACATTCCTAGTACATGAGTGTAGAATATATTGAGAATTTAAGGCCTATATGATCTGAAATGTTTGCAAAGGTATGATATATTTACAAAAAGACAGTGCAATGATTTCACTGAGCCAGACTCTGGGGACAACCATTTTGTGAGGCAAGACTTTGACATGTAACCTGCAGGACAAATTTAATCATCCCATTCGTCATCATCATCGTCATCAGCATCATCCTCTTCATCTCCTGGAACAGAATAGAACGGGACATTAGCAACACGTGAAATCTCAATTTGATTTCACAACCCGAGGGCCTCTGGTCTCGGGATCCCATCCCACTTATTACACCACCTTAATGCACAAACTTCAGTTACGTAACTATAGTAACAAGGCACAGTTGCACCATGAACAGGGAAGAGTGGGGTTTGGGTCACAACCATGTTCTAAAATGAAGTCACACACACACACACACACTCACTCACTCACTCTCACAGACACATACACGCAGACACACACACTCACTCTCACTCAGTCACACACACACTCACTCTCACTCAGTCACACACACACTCACTCACTCAGTCACATACACACTCACTCTCACTCAGTCACACACACTCTCACTCTCACACACACACAGACACTCACTCACTCACACACACACACACACACACACACACACACACACACACACACACACACACACACACACACACTCACATTCACTCACTCACACACACACTCACTCTCTCTCTCTCACACACACACACTCACACTCAGTCACTCACTCTCACACACACACACACACACACACATACACACACACACACACACACACACACACACACACACACACACACACACACACACGCTGCTGTGTTACCTGAGGAGTGGATGGCTTTACTCCTCTTCTGCATCACCATCATGAGAGCTCCCACGATTCCCTCCTCAGGCTGAGCGGCGGCCGCGGGGTGTGGGTCTGGACTGTCTGACACCTGGCACAGGTAGAAGAACAAAGTCATCGCCCGATCTCCGCAAACGCCTCATCAACCTTTTGCTGTTATTCATGGCACACATCCAGATCATTCTTGGAACTGTGAAAACCACAGTTTGATTAAATCTGCTTATGTGTGGATTTGAACAACAACAAAAAGGCTGTGTGGTTTTTTAACTTCAAAAGGATCGAAAATAGTTCCGCAATCGAAACCGTTAGAGGTTCATTTGTCTAATTAGAATGGCATTTTAGTTGGAGCTGCATACACTAAAGAAAACACTACTTTGCAACAAAGGCAATTGCTCGTATGATTCCTCTGTGGTTTGTGGACAACAAAAAGGGACTTGTGGGAGCCATCTTACATTCTTTAGCTTCCTGCCCGACCGAATCTGGTCCAGCAGGGCACCTCTGCCACCTCCGCCACCTCCTCCTCCTCCGGATGGAGGAGCAGGAGGAGTAGACGGGCTCCGAGGAACGCTGGGCCCTGGGCCAGGCGCAGGTGGGGGCGGAGGAGGAGGAGGAGGTGGAGGTGGGGGTCCTCCACCCATCGGCGGAGGCGGCGGAGGTCCCGCTGAGTGAGGAGGTGGAGGAGGCGCGTGGGCGGAGGAGAGCGGGGGACGGGCTGGGGGCCCCGGCCGGCCTGCGGGCGGAGGAGGGGGCAGCGGGCCGCGGCTGGAGGGAGGCGGCGGGCCGCGGGAGCCGTGCCCTGGCGGAGGATGACCTGGGGGAGGAGGTGGGACGTGGCCTCCACGCGGGGGAGGGGGTGCGGGAGCCCCAGAGCGGCCGCTGGCAGGTACCGGAGGCAGGGGGTCAGATCTGCCCCGAGAGCCGTCTGCATCTGAAACATACAGATGCATCTTCCGTCTTTAAAACACACTGACAACTAAACACAGATACATCTCCTGTCTTTTACACACACTGACAAACTAAACACAGATACATCTCCTGTCTTTAAAACACACACTGACGAACTAAACACAGATGCATCTCCTGTCTTTAAAACACACACTGACAAACTAAACACAGATGCATCTCCTGTCTTTAAAACACACACTGACGAACTAAACACAGATGCATCTCCTGTCTTTAAAACACACTGACCAACTAAACACAGATACATCTCCTGTCTTTTACACACACTGACAAACTAAACACAGATGTATCTCCTGTCTTTTACACTGACGAACTAAACACAGATGCATCTCCTGTCTTTAAAACACACTGACCAACTAAACACAGATACTGTACATCTCCTGTCTTTTACACACACTGACGAATTAAACAGACCAGAAATAGTTCAACTGTACATCCTCAATCCTAGTGAAAGATAACTGCAGTATTCCTAATTCACTGGTAAATTGTATGGAATGGTTGGAGCTAAAGTTATTTAGTTTGTTGCCCATTTACAGAGCCAGGACTGTTTATGGACAACAGAGAGGACCAAGAAGGGACATTTGCTGAATTGGACAAGGAATGTTTCTGATTGTAATTGAGGACTACACCTTTAGCTCCTCTTCAATTTCAATTGAATTTCACTTACTGTATAGAGCGCCAAAACATTACACATGTCTCATGGCGCTTTACAGAGTGTTAAACATTCAATGAGTAACAGGGGCAAGGAAAAACTCCCTAGAATTGGAGATATACAGAGAGAGGTGTCTGGTAATGCCCCCACCTTGTTTCCTCATCTCATTGCGGACCCCATCCAACCCCCCGTGCTGCTCGATGAAGTCATAGATCAGCTTGGAGGTCTCTGCGTCCATCAGCTGGTCGTCACTGATGCCAGCCTTGGCAAAGAGTTTCTTCAGATCTGGGTCCAGGTTCTGGCTCTGTCATTTTGGGAAGAGAATATTGAAAGGCACCACCAGCAGGGACAATGACATTAGCTTTACATTTTCTCTTAGCTGTGGCTTATACATTGATTTTTGCTAAATTTCCTCAGCTATGAGGTTAATGCACGCGAGCAGTTCATATGATATTACATTAATATGGTTTTGCTTCTTTTAACTTGCATCAAACACTGTCCTGCGGCTTATACACAATGCGGCTAATACACAGGAAATTACTGTAATAATGTAGCAAGTAGTGCGTTGTACATTGAAGTAAGTGACGACCTACAGTATGTTGGTCCATAAAGCCAACTGGTGTACCACAACACCACTTCACTTCACACTTCACCGAGTGGACGTCACTATTGGCTCAATGCAGCCGAACAGGAGGACTTTTTGCGCACCATATGCCTTACTGTAATAACTATCCTCGGTTATTATTAGCCTCCACTCTGCTCTGTTATATCTCAGGCAGTATGGTACATGATCCTCAGCATATGTAAAGTATGTGTTTACTCATTACACTCAATAAATGGCGAGAGTCTGTTTAATTCTCGCTCCATACTATCAGCATTGGAAGGGGACTCACATCAAAGCCTTTATTTGGGTCCCATCCGACATGTGTCACATGCCTGCAAAGGAGCACAGAAGGCTTGATGTAATTGAACAAAAGGACAAATGAAAGTAAGAACAACATACAAACAAACAAACAAACAAACAAACATTGTTGGATGGTTGCAGGAGCGTTTGTTGTTGTTTTGCAATCTTACATGAATCCACTAGGGGCGCCGATGTCAGCCTTGCTGAGTTTGCCTCCTTTCTTCTTGTTCTTCTTGTCCTTCTTCCTGGTGATGCTGGACAGCACAGAGCTTGGCCGGTAGTGCGATGGCGCCATGTCAGGGACGTCCACGCTGGCCATGGGTGCTGGCGAGGATCCTGGAGCTGGTCCCAATGCCACACAAACACACACACACACACACACACACACACACACACACAGACACACACATATGAACACGCACATGCACACACACACACACACACACACACACACACACACACACACACACACACACAAACACACACACACACACACACACACACACACACACACACACACACACACACACACACACACACACACACACACACACACACACACAACACACACACACACACACACACACACACACACACACACACACACACACACACACACACACACACACACACACACACACACACACACACCATATACACACACAGACGGAGTAAGCTGGCCATATACCTCAATTGAACTGTACTCTGACATAAATAAACAAAAGTGTGAGTAATTTTGACACCATTCATACAGTATCTTCAGTATAGTATGCATGGTGGCTCATTTCCCACTACAGAACTGTATGAAACTAGATCTAGATCTAGCGCGTATATTTCTGACGCTGTTCTCTATTCTCACACTGAGTCATCGCAGAAATCAAACAGTGTGTGTCAGAGTGTTGAGGGACAGATGGAAAATGACTCACCATTTGGAGGGGGCACTGGCGGCAGGCCTCGTTTATCTAAAATGAGAGTAAACGTTGATCAACTGCAAACACTTTCAATTCGCACACTTTACAGGGGTAGCTCACACTTTGCATGATTAGACGACGTCAACGTGACACAGTGATCAGAACGTGTCTTTGGAAGATAAGTGACACGTACCGTTCCTTGTATTGTGCTGTCTCCTCTCTGCAATAAAAGAGATAAGGCAGTGGGTGAGACTGGAGATGTAGTCTGTTTGATATGTGAGTGAGTGTGTGTGTGTGTAGTCCATTTGATATGTGGGTGAGTGACTGTGTGTGTGTGTGTGTGTGTGTGTGTGTGTGTGTGTGTAGTATGTTTGATATGTGAATGACTGTGTGTGTAGTCCGTTTGATATGTGAGTGAGTGACTGTGTGTGTGTGTGTGTGTGTGTAGTACGTTTGATATGAGAGTGAGTGTTTGTATGTGTAGTCCATTTGATATCTGTGTGTGTGTGTGTGTGTGTGTGTGTGTGTGTGTGTGTGTGTGTGTGTGTGTGTGTGTGTGTGTGTGTGTGTGTGTGTGTGTGTGTGTGTGTGTGTGTGTGTGTGTGTGTGTGTGTGTGTGTGCTGTGTGTGTGTGTGTGTGTGTGTTTGTAGTATGTTTGTATGTTATATGAGAGTGAGTGTGTGTATGTGTAGTCCATTTGATATCTGTGTGTGTGTGTGTGTGTGTGTGTGTGTGTGTATGTGTGTAGTTCGTTTGATGTGTGAGTGAGTGTGTGTGTGTGTGTGTAGTCCATTTAAAATGTAAGTGAGTTTGTGTGTGTGTAGTCTGTTTTATATGTGAGTCAGTGAGTGTGTGTGTGTGTGTGTGTGTGGTCCGTATGATATGTGAGTGAGAGTGTGTGATATGCTTTATGCTCTATATGAGTCGGAACACAAGAGTGACCTTGGCGTTCTGCCCTCTGACAGATCTTCTCCTCCACAGCTCCCCGGAAGGCCTCGGACTCCTGGTCACTCGCAAAATTCAGACCCACCTGGCAGTCCTGCACAGACAAGCGTCCACTGCTGGATTACAAGACACACGAGGCCTCCTCTTCTCTGGTTGTGTCACACACAGCACAGTATAGGTTCCCATCAGTGGTGCAGCACTACGCAGTATACCCACTTAAAAAGCATCACCATCTCAATATACTTAAATAGGCAAGGATACAGTATGTATTTAAATAGATAAGGATATGTATTTACTGTAAATAGGCAAGGATATGTATTTACATTTGGGCTTGATCATAGTATACCCACTACAGCTATAGCTACTACATCACAGTATACCCACTACAACTAACCAGACTACAACATTGGCTCCCATTGGAGAATTCAAGAGCCCTAATTAGCTTGTGTTGGGGCCCCAAGTTATTGTGATATAAGGGGCTATTAGTGCACCACTTCAGAACAGCTCAGCTTAGCCATCACGGCCGGAAAATCTCGTTCCCAGACGCCATTAAAAAACAAATCACAATGCAACACATTTGCACCACAGTTTTGTCCTTCAGCACTGATCCTTGGGCTGCATGTGTGTTTAGACACCAGGGCCCCAGAGGGCGCTGTGGGTACTCACGTCTGCTGGGAAGGTGTGGAAGTAGGTCAGAGGGTTGGCGTAGGTCATCTCCTCATACAGCTCCTGCTCCCAGATCTGCTTCCCCTCCTGATGAGGACATGTTCACTGAGTTCACAGATACTGACACTGAGGGCCAGATGTACGCAAAAGATCATAAATGGCGGAGCAAGAAGCCACTTCCGGGAATCCGGAAAAATGTGTGATTCGAGTTCCTGGAAGTGCCTCCTGATGAAATATCTTGCTCCACCATTTATAATCTTTGATGTATGTACATTTGTGAACGTAGTGTCATCAGCATCATGGCCAAGCCGCAGAAAGTGCTCGCTGTCATTCTTCAGTTTACGTGGTATTTATCAACCTACAGTTCATCAGGTAATCACTAATCAGCACCTTTCTCCGCCCCCTACCACAATTTCCAGAAGGTCACAACTGAACGGCATACTTCAGCCGTGGCTTACTGGGGCAGCCATGGCCTACTGCAGGGCTATTCAATTAGTTTGTAATAGGGGCCAGTTCATGAAAAGTATCACAACTGAGGGGCCGGAGAAATACCGCTTGAAATATGAGTAATCACGTACAAATGATACAATAAACTACAACAGCACATGGGTGTTCAAATGTTGCATTTTGTAAATGCATAATATCGTTTTTTGTTGGTTATTTGTGTTTTGGGAATATTTCTGCCACAGGCCCAGCCTACCACAGTGGTTGGCCAACATTGGGAAGGTGACACTGGATCTATACTGCATATATCTATACTTGCATTTTGTAAAAGCATAATAGCGTTTTTTGGTGGTTATTTGTTCTATTTGTGTTTTGGGAATATTTCTGCCACAGGCCCAGACTACCACAGTGGTAGGTCAACATTGGGAAGGTGACACTGGATCTATATTGCTAATATGTTGCATTTTGTAAAATAATAATCTAGTTTTTTTGGTGGTTATTTTGTTGTATTTGTGTTTTGGGAATATTTCTGCCACAGGCCACTACCAGCATTGGGAAGGTGACACTGGATCTACAGTACATTGCTAATATGGCTAATATGAAATCTGTGATAACATTAACAGCAATGATATCTGAGCTTTGCGCAGTAACTGCTAAGTCCATACAATTTCCAATGGGTACAAACAGGTTTCAAACGGTGCTCAAAAGAAATGAATGTGCGTAATCGGTCGCATATTTAACTCTTCTCAACATACGTGTACATTTAACGTTCCCACCATTTAAATTGGATGAACGTGTTCACAAATCAATGTTACTTACAGTGGACTTGACATCAAGGCGATGGATGTGTATTAGTTTCACAGATTCACACTGAATATTTGCGTGGTCAAACCCGTTAAAATGTTTGTAGCTTATATACTCCAACGTAGTGGCAATTTACCTTGAAACTAAGCTAAAATGGAACTTATATTCAACTCGTTCTAAACATTACGTGCAATTGGCTGAGGTGCAGTGGCTGCAGGACTTCCGAGCGAGTGAGCGCATGAAACAGTAGCCTACTGATGCCACCAAAGTTAAATTTTAAACCGACTCCTATTTGCCTCAATAGCTACATTACGAGTGGCGAATGCTTTCGCGAGGATATGCTTGGACTGGAGAGGCACACTATACCGGTGAGATTTCATGCACCAAAAATCCTTCATGCTTTGAGGAAAACAACTTGGATTTGGTGCACGTCAACATGTTGGTGACGCTGCGTAAAAACGAAGCAAGGTACAAGTAACGTCTTTGAATAATACCCAGAAACACAGCCTACAACGGCAACGCACCACACAGAACATTATTTATAGGCGCAGTGTAGCCTATCGCTGTACCTCGTTGTGTTTTCCACCAGCTTTTTACGTCTTTACCGAATATGGATTTGCTTATAACATCAGCCAACACTTCAAGGGCCACTACAAAGTATCTCGGGGGCCGGATCCGGCCCGCGGGCCGCTAATTGAAGAGCCCTGGCCTACTGGTTAGGGCTTCGGGCTTCGGGCTTCGGGCTTGTAACCTGAGGGTTGCCAGTTCGATCCCCGACCAGTCCACGGCTGAAGTGCCTTTGAGCAAGGCACCTAACCCCTCATTGCTCCCCGAGCGCCGCTGGTTGGGCAGGCAGCTCACTGATCTGGGTTGTGTGATTCACCTGTGTTCACTGTGTGCTGTGTGTTCACTAATTCGGTTAAATTGGGTTAAACGCAGATAACTGAATTTCCCTCACGGGATCAAAAAAAGTATATATTCTATTCTTTCTATTCTATTCAATCACAAGCACAGTGGAATGAAATGATTCTGAACTGATGACAACATTAAAAGGAATGCTAGCAGGTTGGAAAGTTTAAGTAAGTTATGAAAGTGAAAGTAAGACATTCGAAAGGCCAGAGAAAGTTGCTTTTGATAGAGTACAAAGACGCAAAACTGGTGCTCTGAGCAGCGATTCTGTTTTCTTTAAAAGCTATCTCTTATTGACGCATCCAACCACAAATCTTTGACACGAAACTCCCGCTTTCCCCTGACCCTCCTATGAATATATGCATGACAAGGAAAACCACTAATTTCCATTCTCAGCTCCCACGACAGGCAGTCTGCACTTTCACCTCAGTGTGGCCTGTTCGTACATACCTCGCTATGTTTTACGCACACGTTGTAAAACAAATACGCCTGAGGTGGGCGTTAGTACATCTGGGCCTGACACTCACCAGATACAAAGCAAGAGCTTGTGTAAAGGCAGTGGTATCCCTTACAGAAATGTCAGGTTTCTGGCGACAGTTGCCACAAATTTATTTGCCGCAAGGTCATATTTTCACATGCAAATTCAGGCTAACAGTTGTGGTTAACTTTTGGCAATGTTGCAGCAAATTTACAGAAATGTTATATGCAAATTTGGCTTGTCACCAGAAGTTCACTGGAAGTTTGCCATTCTTGTTTCAGTGTGGTGGCAACTTCTCTTTGTTGCTGGAAGTTTGCCACTAGCGGCCAACATTGCCAAAACTTCTGGCAATATTTTCTCATATTTCTTTCCCACCAATCACCGCACAAGTTTGTTGCAAATCTTCCACAACATTCCATTTTTGTAAGGTTTGTTACGTGATGTGACGAGTTAATCTAGTGTGTGTGTGTGTGTGTGTGTGTCTGTCCGTCTGTCTGTGTGTGTGTGTGTGTGTGTGTGTGTATGTGTGTGTGTCAACATAAACTATAAGCATAATATAATCTCACACAATAGCAAATACTGTAGCAAAAAAGAATATTGTCATAAGATTGTTGATTTTAAATTATTGCCTGCTGAAAGTGTCAGGTCAAAAACGATTCATAAAACAAGTAAAGAAAGTCCGCACACCAGTAGGGTCAGTTCTGAAGAAGGTCTGATGAAAGACTAATGCCCGAAACATAAACACACAAACACTGTTGGGAGCTACTGATGTGCAGACTTTCTGTACGCATTCTGTTATGTCCATTTTGTCCAGCACCCAATTTTAGAGCTTGGATGTGCGTGCTTCATTTTTATTCTTACAAAAGCTATTCATAAACACAATATTACGTGATAATGCTTGTCTTTACATGGCCAGGGGGGTACAGCTGACGGAAATACTAAGATAAGATAAGATAAGATATACTTTAATGTCCCCCAAGGGGGAAATTTGTCTTGGGCTGCAGTCACTGCATCACACACTTACAACGTACTACATAAAACATAAAATATACACAAAACAACACAGCACAGAAAGTGCCCAACACAGTGGGGGTAAAAGTGTATAAATAGTACATAAGTAGTAGGCTACAATAGGCAACACAGTCACTACTAATTCAATCAGCCTCATCGGAGAGAGGAAGAGGAGGAGGAGGAGGAGGAGGAGGAGAAGGAGGAGGAGGAGGAGCCGCACTAACCTTGATGTCAAAGAGACGGATGTAGTAGGAGCGCTTGGGGTTGTCCTTGACGAAGCACACGACGGCGGTGTGCTGCAGGCTCCACTGGTTGGGTGAATGGGGCACGGCCATGTACAGCTGAACCACAGCTGTCGCCAGCGTCTGGCCAAATCAACAAGTACACCGAGGAGTCAGGGGGGAAAACAAGAGGCTCCTTTCACATTCTATGACCGCTGTCCAGGAATCAATGTTGGAAATTTCTGAAGTTTCTAGTTGTAGTTGAGTCATTGTCTCATATTGCTCATGCAATGAAAACAGGCTTAAAAGACAGAATGATCAAGATCATGACAAGCAAAGCTAACACTAAAACTTTAATCTTGCTCAAAAGAAAATGTGAAAGCGTCTGATCAACTTATTTTCAACTTGCCACCACTAATTCCTATTTTTCTGCTCCTTATCTGTGTCATGCACTGCTTCTAAAGAAGGTACTGGTCAGCTCTTGGGAAATTCCAGGAAGTAACTAAAACTAAAATTACTCTGTGACAAAACAAAAATAAGCCCCTAAAACTCCTACTCTAGTTTCCATTGATTTTACAGCTAATCACAAAAGAAGGGCTCATTTATCCAAGCTAAGGCTACAGCATATGTTTTCAGTTTCAATTTATTTTACAGATTTTTGAAGACATCCGTTGCAAGAAGCGTCCTAATGGACTAGTCTAAGGCTCAGATAAAGTCAAGGCTGAAAGTGGGTGATAACAATTACTGCTGTTTTTATTCAGCAGATCATGCATCTTGGAGTCTGTTCGTATGTTCTGCCACTAAATGGCAGGAAGTGGCCTCAAATCAAGTTTCCTGTCACCTTACTGTGAAGTAATAGTGCACCGCTCAGTAACACTGTACTGTGGCACTTCAACTGCAGATGCTCTCATGAGAATATTCTCAAGAGATTTGGATATTTTTTCATCAATAGCTAAAGCTGCAGGTGACATACAGTACAGTATAATTTCTGTATTACTATAAATATAATCAGTATGAAAAGTCTTTTTTTTTTACAATTAGTATCATCAAAATTCAAAAGTGAGCGAGCACTAGAGAGTCATTTTGCATACCACACATCTCCTCCCCAGCAGGTCCTCCACCCTCTCGTTCTCCTGGATGCTCAGTAGCACGCTGTGGACGTGCTCGGGCGTCTTGGACTTCCCTCCTCGGCTCATCTCTCCTCTGGCCGTGGATCACCTGGTAGCCCCAGAAGCACCTAAGGACCCCCTCCCTCCCTGACCTCTTTAAAGCCTCTTTAACCAGAGGTGTGAGAGAGAGACACACACACACACACACAGCCACACAGGGTGCTACCACCAGGACTTCCGCGTTTGAACACTGGGTGATGTAAGTGTGAAAGAGGCTCAAAAAGAGGAAGGGGAAGTCGGTCTGGTAACCACACAGACAAAGCGCTAAAGGACTTGTTGTGTGCACTCTGCCTGAGTCCTAGGCCTGCTGTGTGTGCATGCTGTGGGAAGGGGAAGAGAAGTTAGCACCACTGTCAGTTTGCTGAGAAAGAGCTTTCAAGGGAGAGATTAGTCTGCTTGCTGTTTAACACATCATGTGAAGAGATTCCCCTTTTTTCATTGTGATTGTGTTTATACATGTTGTTGATGATTTTGTTGTTGTTGACTGGGTATATCATTCCATTATTTCTAATAATGTGGCCCATCAGTTGTGATTAGATAGATTAATCTATTAGTTTTTTTTTATTATTTAAAATGTGCCAATATAGAAATAGGACCAGATGTGCATGCTAACAACTCTTTTATAACGTTTTATAACATGACATTGAAGGCGTCATCTTTTTTGCAATCAACTGTTTATTGAGTGTCATAAATGGGGCGGGGAGCTAGACGGTTACACGAGATGAGATATAAAAGCACACACATGATCATGTAAAAAAGAGAGGAAAATAAAAGATAGAAAATACAAAATGAAAAAAAAAAACCTTTTTAACAAAAAAGAGAGAAGAAGAGGAAAAATATGTTACACAACAAAGCACCTCATTGCACAGGGTATATGAGACCCTACATATTAATGCATCCCATTTTTGTAGGGTGAGTTCCTGGACCTTGTCCAGCTGGGCAGTATGGTATTTTAAATTTACAATGCCATCCAAATAACTCAAAAACATTTGAATAGTATACGAGGGTTGATCCACAACTGCAAAACAACTTTCCTAGATGCAGTGAAACTTGCCACCAGCATTTTCTTTTGGAATTTGGAGTATTCAAGGTCTGAATCATCATTCAAAATGCAAATGTGTGGTGTTCTTTGGATTTTGACATCAAGGAGTTTCGACAGTTCCTCCAACGTCCATAGTGCTGCAGCTGTGGAATATGGAAAACATTTGTAGAAACGTACAGTGTAAATGTTGCAAGTAGAGCTAGGAGCCCGGTTCATTTGAAATCTTCTGTGTGAAGTGGCATATGCTCCACAGGTGTTGGTCAAATACAATATCATCAGTAAGTTGACTTACTGTATGCCAGTAATTCCATTCAAAAAGTGAAACTTGTATATTATATTCATTCATTACACACAATATATACAAACAAAAATCTAATTTTCTAAGATACTGAACTGGGCAAAAGCAATAAACACTTGAAATATATTAGGCTGTGTGGAATGAATGTGTTATACAAGTTTCACTTTTTTGAATGGAATTACAGAAATAAATACACTTTTTCATGATTTTCTAATTATGACCAGCACCTGTATACTGTAGTTTTGTGGATCAGTGGATTGAAGGCATCATTGACCAGACTTACAGTACATTCATTACCCCTCTCCCCCTGGACTGTGTAAAGAACACTCATACACCGGAATATCTGATGACCAATCACCTTTATTGAAACAACATTGAGGCTCATGATGAAACAAATTGAGGCTCACCGTCTCAGTGACCTAACAGTACAGAGCCCTAAAATGGACCAATCGACATCTAGGTCAGCTCTTTCCACTGTTGAGTCATAGCCAGTCATCATATATGAACACATGTGGAGGAAGTCAAGATGGACACAAAACATGAAACACCAGTAAGAATATTGACTTCACTTCAACACTGGCTTAATGATGACTCAGCCGATGCAGTGTAACTTGTTCCTCTGAATTGCATGGTAAACACGTGTTTGTGTAAATTCTCACATCAGTTTATATAAGTCTATAAGATCTTGGATATGACAAAATGGTTTCATACCCCTCCTCTCCCTTATCTTCGTGTCATCTATGTTGACTGGTGATTGTCACCACTTGGCTTAGTATATATCCAGGCCTTGAGGTAAGCATGCAAAGTCATTTCCAATGAATGAACTGTACCAAACCAAATGTTGAAAAAAACATGAACAATATAATTGAACCCACAATCATAACACTGATATAATCACGTCATCATAAATACTGTATGTCTAGCACATGACATTTTTTATCACTACCATCATGAAAGTATGTATCCATATGACAGTGTTATATTATTAGTATCAGTAATGACAGCTATCAAAATATGTAACGCCATGACAGCATATAAGCGTATGACAAAGGCATCTGAAGTTCTGAGAACAGGCATGTTGATTACTGATAATGGGAACATAACACTGCCCTGTCATTTGGATTTCATAATGACAAAAAGACAGGACACAACATCTACTGTACTACGACACGTGGTTGATATGTCACTGGTGTGGGGGAGAGTTTAGAGTCTTCAACTCAAAACAGTGCTTCTGTAAAAGCACTCTACCATTAACTTCTTCTCCTGAACAACAGCTCTCACAAGTCATCCATTATAACCTGTTGCCAAAAGGTACAGATCAAAGCGGCGTATGATTCAGCAAGATAAATGTAGTGTATAGCTGCATAGAAACACAGGGACATGAATCCTCCTTAGAAAATCTAAAAAACAAAAACCTTGGTACCTCCTCTCTCGCCCCTCACAAAACATTTCACATTGAAGCACAAAAAGTGTTTCCTCATTTTGACTGGTCTACATTGGACATAAATAAATTATTGCTAATTATATCAAAGGTCTCTCTTGGTTACATCTTTTAAATTATTCTCCAGCACAGTTTTCACAGTAGTATCAGTTGATCTGATATATCTCCACAGCTAACAATTAAAATGATCATATCTTCGAGGGATTTGGGGGGAAATGTGCAGTATGTTGAATTTGTTAGTGTTGGACTCTCAACTAAGACCCTGACAAATCTAATCGAGTGCGTTGCAACAGCGGAAACAAGATAAAGGGTTGAACCAGACTACGTAATCTTTCCAATGTCCATTCAAGAAGTACACCGTTATTGTAGGTCTAGCAGCATTGTGATTTTCTGACCAAAAAAACAACAACAGTGAATTGAGGTGTGTACTTTTCCAGTCCCACATCTTGTTGCAGCGCTGCGTCAAGCCCAAGATTCCGTGGCAAGAGCGAAACGAACAAAAAAAGCGAGAAAAAACAGGAGAAAAAAGCTAGTGTTGGAGCACAGCATTTGGACATTCCAGGTCCCACCCAAGGGGATAAATTTAGCCTCTTCACATTTATTTATACCTCTCTATTTATTCTTTTGTTTCTCTCTTTTCTTCTCCTATTCTGGCATCCCCTTTTGTCTTGGACCATTTTGCTTGGCCTGTCTCAGGCATATTCTGGGTCGTTTTTTATTTGAGCTTTTTTTTTAAAAAAAACAAAACATATCATTTTGAAAAACGAAAAAAAAAACGGTCATCATCTCTGAAACAATTGAGACGTCTCCCCAAACTGCTGCCACGGGGACGTGACCTCACACTTCCACTTCCTCTGCGACTATCATGGCTACCATGAAAATTCATCATAGTTAACAGACATTAGCATTCGTTGTTTTTTTCTTTTGTTTTTTTTCAAAGGTGGTGGCGGGAAACACGGGTTTTTTACCGCAACACAGGGAGGTAAAGACGTGGTCAGAGGGAAGGGGGGTCCGGCCTGTCCGCTGTGGCTGACTCCGCTCGCCTGACTGGCCCGACCGACCTGAATCGGGGGGGTCAGGGACGACCACAGGGTGACCCCGGGGACAGGCGTCGAGACCTCTCTTGGACAGGGGGTGGTACTAGTGTCCACCGCCGCTCCTCTTCTCTCCCGTGATCCAGTCAAGGGCAATGAAGGTCATACTCATGGTCATGAAGACGAAGCCCATAGCAGTGAAACAGGCGGCCTGGGGGCAGGGAGGACAGGGGGGGACAGTGAGAGCATGTTGGAGAGAGGATTTATAAGAAAGTCTATGAAGTATATGAAGAAAATATCTGTCTGCAGATTTCAGGAAGGTGTTGTTCATTACTATCACACCTGCCTTGCCGACATTAACACGTCATTTCCTTGCACTGTGTTTGCTGTGTGCTGTGTCTCCACGGAGACAGAAGCTCGTGTGAATCATAAGGTGGAGGCCTACCTGGATCTTTGGTCTGGAGTTCATGGGCTCCTGTTCTGTGGGCACGATGCGGATGTAGAACAGGCCAGGCAGGATGAAGATTAGGCTGGGTGCAGATGTGGCGCCTGTTCAAAGGGAGCAACACTGTAAATATCACTCACTTCACTTTTACTTTAGAGTTCAAAGATACAGAGAAATTAAATCATAGATAGGTATTTGGCTGAGAATGGCAACAATAATAGATAGGTATTTGGCTGAGAATGGTAACAATCATAAATAGGTATTTGGCTGAGAAAAGTGTGATACTAAAGTTGGTTGAGATGGAGTTTGAGACGCGACCAGGCAGTCCTCCCCTCTTACCGATGATGCCGAAGATGTCTCGGATGTTGGGCACGAGAATGACCAGCAGGTTGACCACAAAGAGTAGGCAGACGGCGATGCCGATGTGGCGGGCCCAGTGGAAGGGCTTCTCTGGGAACAGGAGCTGCAGAAGAGCCCTACGGATCTGAAAACACACACACACACACACACACGTCTCATCATGACTCCCCACAAGAATGCAAGCCGACGCAATCTGTGGTCTGTAATGGCAAGACTAAATAGAGTCTACTCCAGAATAAGCGTTGTAGCAATCATACTATATTCTTAGACTATACTGGCTTTGTGACATTGTCCAGTTTATTTCCCACAGCCTTTCAAGATTTATTTAATTGATGCGTCATGATCCATGATATTACTTTTTTTGGATGGATGTCAAAGCTTCCAACCTACTGTTATGTCTCTTTCTTTATATGACTTTAGAAAAATTAATGCATACAAGTATTTTCTGATATTTTCTGATATGCTTACAACTACATTTTGTTAATTTACAGTAGTTGACGCTTTTACCCAAAGTGGCTTACAAAAACCGGAAAGGCTCAAGGTACAGCATGACTAGGACACATTAGTGCAGCATTAAGTTATACGTACTTCCTCCATAGAGGTTACATACAGTAGAAAGTTAGGTCAAGGGAAGGAAAATAGGAATAGTCTGGATAGGGAAGAAGGCCATGGTAGATTAAGGTAAGTCACAGTTGGGTCTTCATGTAGGAGCTCAATTCTGAGCCTTCAAACTAAGAGTGCATAAAATTGACCTGAACCTTCGCATCTGTCTGTTGGGTGCACTACACTGAAGCATTTCGCCAGTGTGACCTTTGACCTTGTCAGGCCAAATTTATTCCACAACGGTGGCTAATGAGCTGGGCTAGCATGAGGTAGCCTGAAAAGTTGTGGGTTCAATACCCGGCTTTCACCATTACGCCCTTGAGCAAGGCACTCAACCCCAAGTTGCTCGGGGGACAGTGGCCCTTGTAATATAGTTGACATGCGGTATGTACTGTACTGTACACTTTGGATAGAGGAATCTGCTAAATTAATAAATATTTTATAATATGCTCTCACCGGGAACAGCACAACAGGAACAGTGAGCGTGACGGCCACCAGAACAGCCAATCGCACGCACAGGATTAGCGTGTCCATGGGGTCCACCTTGCTGTACGTATGAAGCAGCTCCGCCTCCGTATTTCCTGTCAGTTCAAAACAACGGATGTCACTCCGACTGCAAACGTACAATAAAATAAACACCCAGAGTACAAGGTACAGGTATTCCCCAGGACACAGAGGCACAGAGCACGAAGACCTGAATGACATTTCAGTACATATGTCTTTGCTGCCTGGCATCCAGCCAATCCAATGTCTAGTAGTGACTGAATTTGACTGTGTCGGTGGTCTTCTCTTACCATAGAAGGTGAGGTAGCCAAAGATTGCAGTGAGGAGGTACATGCAAAACATGCCCAAGATGGACACATTTGCAACAGACTGCATGCGCCTTTTGGTGGCACTGAAGAACACCATTGGGACAAACAAAAAAACAAAACAAAAATAAATCACAACCGTATCTCTGAATTGACATGAAGACGGACAATTCCGTTATTAATACTTTCTATTTAATTGGAAATCCTACCAAGAAGAGTAGTCATTGCTTAGGCCTACTTCACACGTCTGTTAAGCAAATCATTTCAAGGTAAAAGTGTGACATGGGAGGGGCATAGATATCTATGAAGCAATGAGGTTCTTAGAAAGGCCAATTCTAAGTGCTACAGACATGCGCTACGCTTGTGCATACAGTACAGTCTAGTATGATGCATGGCATACGGCTCAGCACTATTTATGCTGTGGGCTACAGTTTACAGAACACATACTTGCGCAGCTCGGTGTAGATGGGCAGCACCTCGGGGTGGCACACAAAGGCAAACGCCAGGATGGGAACTGTGTAGGCAGTCTAAACACAGGATCAGACATTAATCTTATTTTCTGACTGAAAATGACATTGACACATGCCAAAAGGTAAGACAATGTGGGAGAAACATGGAATCAGAAAGATAAGCATTTTCATTCTTTTTTAAAATGTTATGAAATCTTATGAAAAATGGAGTGTCTGAAATGATTCATACCCTTTTTTAAATAATCAATGGAAACATCTTTATTTGCCATCACAGCTCTCAAAATGGTTCTTATTACACACACACCAAGCCTCTCCATGTCTCCACAGTGATTGTAGACAGAATATTTTTAGGAACAATCTGGGTTTTGAGGCAGGAACAATTATTTGGCCTTGTACTCACTTTTTGGATTGATCATTGTCTTGCTTAAAAGTCCGATGCTGACTATGAGCTCAAGGTTCCCTTTTCAATGCCTGAGGGTTTTCTTCTTGATAAAGTCCTTTTTTCTCATGCCATTTAATCTAACAATGTTGCCAGCCCCCGTTGTCGGAAAAACACCCAAAACTAATCCAGTTCTAAAGCTCTATTCCAAGACCAAGTGGTCCACCCCAACTCAAAATGGACCACTTGGTCATCATGGATGCTGATCATGGATCACTCTTCTCCAAACATGCACAACTCAGCTTAACCTTTATAATGGCACATCTGGACAAAGAATTTAGCTTTCACTCGATTTTGGCCTGGGATTGGCATATAAAAAGGTAGCATTAAATCCCAATGACGCCACGTCCATTTCAAATGTGGGAGTGAGAAAGTGATTCTTTTGGGATGCTTTTTCAACCAGTGGGACCTGGTGACCTTCTCATAGTAAATGGTAACACTAAAAACAAGGGGCTATTAAGATTTTTGGAAGAAAAGATCAGGCAGTCTGCCGAAAAACCTGCCCCAACAGGCGCCATTGGACCATTAAACCACACAATGATCCAAAACATAAAGCCAAACAAAGCAGGAAATGGTTAACAGATAATATCAACATTTTAGAGTGGCCCAGCCAGAGTCCATACCTCAATCCATTAAAACGTGAGCACAAGGCCAGAATGATGACAAAGAATTGTTCCTCCTCAAAACCCAGACTGCTGCTAAAAAGATGCGGAGACCTACAGTAGCCTACCATGTATCTTGTGGAGACATGGAGACTTGGTGTGCATTATAAGAACCATTTTGAGAGTCCTGATGGCAAATAAAGATGTTTCAATTAATTATTTAAATGAATAACTTTGGACACACCATTTTTCATAAAAATCTTTTAAAAAATGTTTCTGATTCCATGATTTCACCACATTGTCTTGTTGACACATGACACAGTCAGAACAAACATATTGATCAAGAGAAAATTAAATCAATATTTTGATTCTATTTTGGTCGTGGACAGGTTCACTATCCTGGGCGTTCTGGCAGGTGTGTTACTTGGTCTTTCAACTTTGCATGAGTTCAACTTTGCATGAGTTGACAACATAGGTTAACAAACATTTCTCCACAATCATCAGCTAGCTAGTTGGCATATTAGCCAAGCTATGCAGCAGTATGAATGGTTCTTCGTGAACCGATTCAGGTCAAATGTTAATGTAAGTGGGAGAAAATAGACCAATTGGCTTGTTTTATTGGTGAAAAGGGCTGCTATGGATGCAAATTGTTTAAATGATAAACTTCAACCGCAACACATAATTTAAAACAAATTATTTTGCAGACCCCTTGGCTATGGGTTGCGGACCCCAGTTTGAGAACCACTGTATAGCACAAATAAGACAAGATTATTAACAATTGATGTAACTAGGCAGAGGTGGCCAAAGTAAGTTATCTTGAGATGTCTTAAGACTATGATATCATAACAGGCACATGGCTTCTGGTAACAAGCTTGAAGTTTAGATGTACAGATCTCGTGGCATAATAAATAGCCTTCCCAAAAAGCCTAAAAATAGACTACAACCTTATGTGGTGATGACTCCTTATTAAGGTGCACCCCCAAAATTAATTCTGAGTAAATTTACGCACTTCTATGAATCTTTGCCCCTTTTAGAACTCCTCATCTTGGCCCTTAGCCACGAGATATGGATTTCCCTAACCTGCTGGTTGATGGTGAGAAGCTTCCCTTCACAATCTTCCTCTTCAACTGTGGCGTTTATGTAGGAGCTGTTGCTATTGAAGGTCTCAAAGGGACAAGGGATGTTGTATTTCTTGTATATGACCTGCAAAGAGGAAGATGAGAATGAGACAGACAGACACAACACAACACAACAAGCTTCAGTAGAGCAGTGTTGACAATCTGATGGATTTCACAGATTATTTGGGCCAGCCAAGAAGCAACAGCACATTTGGCTGCTGGGGAGCAGGAGAAATCCAACCCATGTGGTGGCGGTTGGTCACTCAGCTTTCTGAGCTCTTCTGCACATGGCTGATGGCTTTGGACCAAGTACAGTCGCATAGTGCACTTCCTCTGTGTTTATGCTCCAAGCTTACAGTGGGGCTCATAATCATTTTAACCCATGCTAAAGTTGCCTAAAATTGGAAATTGATCTTCATGCCTTAAGTGAAAAAATGAGGAAATATCCTATACCTTTAAGGACACAAATTTTCTTTGTGGATGAATAATGTATCATAAATAAATTCATGTTCTTCCTTATACATATTCTTCCGTAAATATGGGTCATAAGTATTTGCACCCCTATGTTAAATTCCCATTGCGTTGCACTGAGCTCAATGAGCATCAAACCAGCTAATAGGCTAACTGAAAACACCATGCCAATCTGGGTATGGTGAAGTGTATGTGATGATGTGGGGCTATTTTAATTACAAAGGACAAGGGAACTTTATCAGGATGCATAGTATCCTGGATCCATTAAATAAGTGGCCTTTAAAAATAAAAATCTGCCTGCCTCTATGGGAATTTAACACAGGGATCATGCAAATAAGTTTATGACCCCTGTATGGAAGAACTTTTATTTACAATACATTATACATTAACAAATACAATTGGTGTCCTTAAAGGCTGGATAGTTCATCATCTTTTACTTAAGGGTTATTCTGCTCAGCTCATTTTCTACCTCCCCTCGAGCAAAACAACTGATATTTATAAAAATGAGCTTATTTCCAAAAATGGCGGAATATCCCTTTAAGGCATTAAGATCAATTTCCAAAAGATGATTTTATATTCCTCTTTTTAGTCAACTTAGGTTTAAGTATAAGTTCAGAATAGGTTCAAATACGTATGAGCCCCACTGTAAATTAGGTTGTAATGTACTCAGAAATCATGAATGAATGTGCTCCATTCTATACATTGTTTAGATAGTCAACATAAAGTGAGTAAATACAATCTGTAAATGTAATAGTTATATGATGCTAGTGTGAAAGCACTGCATAAGATTTATCAGGATAAGTTACTCAAAGTTGACCTGTTCTAAGCTTCACTTAGAAGCTTCAGTATTTCCCCTATATGTTTTTGTTAGCATTATTTTCAGTATAGCATATTAAAGGTCTGACGTCCTAGACTTGGATTAAGCCTATGGTCTTTTAGTCTTTTTAGAACGTTTAGCCTAAACCTAGGCTGAACCCAAGTCTGGGCCACAGGCCCTATATTACAAAATGGCTCAAACAAGAAGCTGAGTTGATAAGTCAATCAGATTGATATTTTGGCATTACCCTCTATCTTTGAAACTGATAAAAAAAAAAAAAAAATGAAATGGAAAGTCTTCACACCAATAACTCTCAACTGTGACTTGATTGGTTGTGCTGAACTCCACCTACCGAGCACAGGAAAAATACCATGCAGCTCAGAGAGAAACCACTGGTGTAGCCAAGATACCCTGCAAATACAGTCACAATTTATTTATAGCGCAATTGTAATCACACGTTGCTTCATTGTGTCTCAACATGGTGCAGAGCATTTGCAACCGGACAGTTTCAAGCCTGTCCGTTTATTATAAGCATGCCGACATACCCAGTTGTCTCATCAGGGCAAGGGGTAGGATGATGCAGATGCTGACAATGACAATGAGGTTGTTGCCGTTCAAGAACCATTCCCTGTGGAGAGGATTTTCCCAAAAGAATGCACGTAAGGATATTTCAATCCTGAAACTACACGTTGGAAATTAATACTGCTATACTGAGCCCGATCTGTTTCTCCATATGGCAGGCTTAATTTGTAAACTCAGATAGACAGCCAGCCTCTTCTTTACCCTTGTGTAATAAGGTAGAGATTGATGTGTAACAAATGTAGAAAAGGTGAACTATCACTTCCAACTGATAAAGATTTAATGTAACGCTGAACCTTAGCATAGACTGTCATTTCATATGTGGCAAGGGAGAATTGTGTACTTTTACAGCACTGGAATGAAATGGCACTCACCCAGTGTTGGAATGCTTTCCCAGAAAGGTTTGGATGACCAGGGGCAGCTCGTACTTCACAATGAATAGGTAGCTGGACATGGCTGAGAAGAGACACAACAGATTCTCTCAAGGGGTTGCCACAAAAACATACACAAGTCACGAGTGGCTGCGCTGGTGGCTTCAGTGTTTAGCAAAAGGCAAAAAACATTGCAGCAACGTTTAAAAAACTTGGCAGCAAACAATTCAATATTTGTTTTATAGGCCACAAGGGTATATGTTATGTAACAGTAGCAACGCTCCACGTGATTATGAGCGAGTGTGCGTCCATGTGGTTTCCAGCTTGTGCCAGGTCCAACATTAGCCCACCACATTGGAAAAACATGTTCCCGGTACAGCTTTACAAGATGTGCCCTTATTTGTGTCCATTTCTCTTTCCTTCATGAGATAATGTCAATACTACACCTGCCAGAACAACAAAACTCGTATGCACCATATGGTGAATATATGACGCAATGATTATGGATGTGAGAGGTCTGAATTGGGTGCTAGGCCTTTGGCATATTGACATTTGTCAGATTAATCTGATAGAGATTGCTAAATGACAGCAAAGGAGACTTTTAACATGCTGAGACTTACCCCCAATGTTGTGCATAGTGATCACCATACCAGCTAACACCTTCCCGGGGTGACCAAAGGCTCGCATCCCCAGTTGCTCATATGCACGAATACCTGGGAAATATTGACATCAAGTGTTTCAAACAAAGGCAATTAGACTAATTAAATAACATTACTTAGATGACGTACTAATCCTGTATGAAGCATAGAACATTGTTACCTCCGCCAAGGAGGTTATGTTTTCATCAGGGTTTGTTTGTTTGTTTGTTTGTTTGTATGTTTATCTGTCTGTCTGTTTGTTTGTTTTTTTCGCAAGATAACTCAAAAAGCCATGGATGGATTTCAACAACATTTTCAGGGAAGGACTGAAATGACCCAAGGACGAAACGATTACATTTTGGGAGTGATCCGTATTACCATATGGATCCAGGAAGCGATTATGTTTTCGCTTGGCGGAGGTCTGCACTCTCTCTGTCACTCTCTGTTTTGTTGTTAGTTTTGTTAACTGTTAGTTAAGAGATTCTGATTGGAGAATAATTTCTTACTTAACATCTTAATTGCAAGGTTCATAGTTTATTTCTGTTAGTTATTGTAAGGTGTCTAGGCGTGAGAGCTTCTAAAAAATGAAAAGGTAAAAAGTACTACATGTAGTGCTTTTACATGTCTACTGTGCTTCTGAGATGTCTGTAAAATCCTTACCCACAACTCCAGCACTCTTCAGAAGCAGGTGAACGGAGTAAGACGACAGGAGAGCAATGCAAGTCAACAAGACCCTGGAGACGAGAGAAAATAAACATTTCAACTGGGTAAACAGGCTAATCAAAGTCATACGTTTTCAATCTGAGATCAAATCATGTGGGTGGCCGATCACACCACACCATACTGAGGGCCAGTGTGCAGAAGATTAGTCCAAAATACGGTGCCCAATCCCAATTTCACTCATTTCTTATTTCTTATAAGAGTTTCGAATCTTAACAACACATAAAGGCACGCATGTATGCCAGGCACTTAATGTGCTCATTTTGTTTGTTTCGTACATTTTGATGCTTGAATCTAATGCAAAAACATACTGCATGTTTCAAAGCTACAGTACATCATCCCGTCTAAATCTTTATTCCTACTTGTTGTCACTGCCAAAGCTAGCTAGGTATGAAACCAATATGTCACACTTTAAATATGTTTCACCCTCAGTACAGTATACTGTGCCTTTTTGGAAAACTAAAACCAGAAGTGGCATATGTCTACAGTATACTGTATGTCTATGACATATATCTCTTTCCTGAAGTAGCATATGTCTATATGTCTAAAACATACAGTATATCTTTTTCCTTGTACAATGTTCATACTAGCATATTGTCCCATGCCTGCTTGCTTGCTTTCTTTATTTGACTGTAATTTGGATCGTTCCCATCAGGCAATGTCACTGAGACTTGACTCCCTATCAATGCACGTGTATCCCCCTGTCTCTCAATGTGCAGCACAACAGAGTGCTCCCAAACACTTTATCTGCGTGCTACCTTGACACATGCAGTGCTAGACAGGTCTCTGTGTAAGCAATGTGCCGCACGTGTGTTTGAGTTCCTCCCCCACCCCCTTCCCTTCACCCCATATGCACACCTTGTCCGCAGGCGAGGCCATACTTCATTTGTCAGCTCAGGGCTAAATTTAAATTCTGTAATATGATTTGAGGAGCTGGTGGGGCACCAGCCGCACCCCCATCACCCCACCAGGGCAGATTATTTGTGTACAGACACAATGTTCGGTCAAGACCCTCACAATCAGGCGTGACTTCTTGCTACAAGTTATGAATTGTGTGCCCAGTGCCAATTCTGTGTGCCAAGAATGCCACACAGCCTCACAATGGACAACAGTGACCCTCCTAAAGATGATTCATGGTTCAGTTTTCTTTCCTAGAGCATTGGTTCATGTGTATAAGCTGTGCATAGTTATATACCTTTGCAGTTGTGCTTATAATGTTACTCACACAAAGAGGATGACGCCAGTGTTGGACATGGCATATGACAGTCCCAAAATCCCACTACCCATGATGGCATTGCTGAGGTTGAAAACAGACATTCCAAAAGAGGTCTTGCCTTCAAACTAAAGGAAATGACGAAAAACAACTACATCTGACTATATCAATTTGACTGGAGCATAACATCAAAATGACTGACAGCAGTGGCTTTCAACATCATTCTGCCAAAGATACTCACATCTGTAAACTGTGATTTCTTTTCGCCATCACTCTTATGGGGCAGCATCTCCTCTTGTTCGGGTTCAAACCTGCGACACGAGTAAGAAGATAAGTAAAGCTAATGTTTCAGACTACTGTGCAAAATTTGTCTGAACACCAACTGTGAATATTACAATGATCATAAATAATATATTGTGTGTTATGATTGATTGTAACAAAGCAAATTAATGCAAATGCATAATTAATGTAGAATTAATGCAAAATGAATGCACATTCCTTGACAAATTATGGGAAAGCATGCCTTAACCTGTACATAAACAAACATTAGGACAGTGAGTGAAATTCAATGGCAAGTAACTTATGCTACCAGAGCTGAACATCAAATCAGATTTAGTCTGAGGTCAGCTGAAGCAAAGGTATTGAGTATAAATGTTATGGCCATTACTTGGTAGATCTACAGCTTGTCTACTGAGATACAACGCACAAGCTCACTCAATCACTATCAGAGTCAACCTACCACGAGTTACAATCCCTATGGTGAGAAATAAAGAATGAGAAGAGCACAAAGCTTTAGAACATTTGTTTTGGTTTTACTGTGATGTTGTTGAGTAGCTGTAATGTCTGTCAATGAGGAAACCTACCCTTCTTCCAAAGGGTGGAAGTCGTGGAGATGGGTACCATTCATCTTCTGTAGCTCCATACTTCTTACAGGAAAGGCACAGGTGTCTTGATATGCAAAATGTTACAGTGAGTTTAGGAGTGTTGTGGCTCTGGAGTTCTCTGCGCTCAATTCTGTAAAAATAAAACAGTAATCCATCAAGATTTCGAATGCAGAATTTCAACAAAAAAAATCCCAAAACTGAACGCACAGAGTAACCGTGAGACCTGTCAAGATGTTGCCCATAGGATTAAACAGCGCAACATGTGTCTGCTTCTCACAGTTTTCCAACATGTGGTGATCCGAGGAAAAAAGAGATTGATTTCCACTTCCGCTCTGCCTTTCCCTTCATTGCCTATCAGTGGCATGGGTAGGGCAGACTAACATATGGGACTGACATGACTGCTGTCATGGCATCTGCCACTGACGAGAAAGACACATGGGTGGTGAATACACTTGTAAGAGGTATGCTCAAGTGTGAAGAGACCCTTTAGGAGATTACATTTTATTTTAATTGGATGGAAGTATACTTTTGGGCTCTCTCCTTACTCTTAAACTGGTCCTCCCTTTGACTGATTCCGTTATAACATATACTACTAAGTATGTAATATAGTAATAGTAGTACGAGAATAGTTTTAGGTTATTCTTTTGAGCTATTTCTTCATCATTTAATATATCAGGACAAAAGCAATCAGGCCATAGAGAGACTGATTTAAATGTTAATAACTATTTTGTATTGATGAAAACGTTCACAGAGAGACATTTTACAGCAGAGAAGTGAATCGATGCGGAGAATGTCAATTTAAGCATAAAAGATATGTAACTATACTTCTACAGGCAAGCGAGTTGGGCTCCTCCTGTAAATAATACTCCGACTCCAACAAGGGAGCCTGCCCTTGATGTGAACTATCCATGCATCTCTAGCTGTCCAGTATTTTTCCAGTGCAGTATTTTTACTTGGGGGACGGATACGTGGCTCAAAAGAGTTTGGACGCCGGCCACGCATTACCGGCTGTGACTCCCCACCACTTGTGGGCCTCAGCGTTGTTGTATTACACGACATAACCAGACACTGATAAAGTTTTATTATTCTCCTTGATTTTACCCCCGATCTAGAGGATTTTTTTTTTTTACTTGAAATAAACTCATTGGTGGCTTTTTTCCAAAAGAAATAAGCAGAAAAGAAAATGTCATTCAGCACGTTCAGATCCTAGAGGTCAATAAAAGAGGAGATTTGTGGGGCAGATATATTCTTTGTCAAGTATAATTGTAAGGGTTGTACTTGTTTCTCATAACATATCATCAGATAGTCTGGGAATGCAAAACCCAGGGAGCAATATTTCATGTCATTCAAACCGTATCACCACATCACGTCTTCCAAACGGCCTGCTCTGAAAATATGCACAGAAAAACGAGCTTAACTGTGTTTCCATTGGAGAAGACTCAAACTCTGTACTGTCACGTATTTTCTGATTGTAGACATTGACTACTGACTGTTTTTATAATGTAATAGGCCACTTCATTTATTTTGGATGGATAAGACACAAAACAATGCTTCAACCTTGATGGCTTAGATAGAAAAAACAACAAAGCGGACAATATTCAATGTCAACCTAAGCACAGATTTTAGAGCAGACATTTGGACATTAACAACAGGCTATGGTCTGTTGTCCGTTACATTCTCGCAAGAAATGACACAAACATGCTTGACAGGTATGACTCCAACAAGACAGATGCAAAATGTCACACTCCCTCCTGTGAAAGTATTTAACCTGTCAAGACATTTGACACACAGCCACACACATACACACACGGACAAGTGAAGAAGACTTAATATAAGTCTCTTGACATGATATGATGCAAGCCTGTAATCTATACACACACCATCTTATAGAAAACCATTTAACCTCATTGGTGCAATTTTTTCCCCCCGCAAGGAAACTTACCCACAATGACAATCGGTGTGTGGATCGCTACACAACACTGATGTCCTCCTCCCCAGTGACTCCACAGTGTTTACAATCCCAAATGAACCCTTTGAACAGTGTGGGTGCAGATGCAGTCAGTCAATGAGCTATTTGCTTAACCCTCTTAGCACTCTGTTAAAACATTTGGAAAAGAGGGGAGTGGGGGTGTCTGGTGACATCCATTCTTAACCCTTTCCTGTCCAAAAGCACTTTTGACATCAGTGCTGTTTTTTTTTTTTATTACATCTCCCAGTAGATGGAATATTGAGCCCACAGCCAAAGCCAACATAACTTTAAATGTATGTTTGGGATTTCACACTCTCACAAACACTTGCAACCATGGTTTCTGTCCTGGTCTAAATCTCAGCCAAAGGTCATCTGTTGGCATCTATCAAAGCAACAGTCTCTCTTGGTACATTCATGTCCATGGTCCCAACTGTCACTTTCTGTTTCTTTGCTTTGTCTTGTCTCAGCAAATCCTAAATTTAACCTCATCCTGAACTAGTTAGTTTTTAAGTTTTATCTAGAATGACAAATTACCGCTCATAATTTTAACACTACACATTTCAGTCATATAAGAGGACACAAATGTTCTTTCTATGTCAGACGCATTTTACTACGGAGACATGTCCACACTCGCATCCCAGAATTTCCCAAGGTTCCCACCACCACCACCACCACCACACACACACACACACACACACACACTCCCCCGTCTCTGAACTCAATGCACCTTTGTAAAGAAGACATGTTCATAAATTCTACACCACATTTTATTTGGTTTAGCTACACTCCGTATTTTTTTTAGCTGTATGGTAACTCTGCCTTCAACACCACATACTGTACCTTCCACTTGTGTTTTAGTAAAACTGATGACCGAGGTCACATTGCATGCAATTGTGGTGGCAATGTTCTCATCATAATGGACAATTTGACAATCCTTTTTCCTCATCACTCACTGCACATAATGTAGCGCACACATGTGGTCTTGCTAGGCAAAATAATGGCAGGATATGCATGGATATGCTTGCCAGAAAGCCGCTTGTAAATTGCGTGAGCCCAAAGTTCAGCATTCGAAATGCTACTGTGTGGAACAAAGTGTACAATGTGCAATAACTCAGGACTTTTGGGACTATAAAGAGCGGCAAAGACAGATTCCAAGCCCTATGTGTTTTGAATGTATCCAATTCATTTGTCGCCCGTAACTTTATGTTGTTGTTACTCCAGACGGTTTTCTCATAAGTGAGGGCATTTTGCGAAAAGGAAGAGGGTTCTAAAAGTTTCCATGAGAAGTTCCATGAGAATAGTCCAACTGAATGACGCGGGATGCCACATGAGAGTAACAAATCTTGGGGGGGTGGATACAATTTCACAATTTCGTTTGGCTGGGTCATGTCAACAGTTTTATCATTTTTGTGACAATTCAAAACACAACTGTAAAAAATATCTATGTGCTAACTGATGGTGATTGCCTCAAAAATAAAATTGTTGCCACTGTGATTGAAGTTAATGAAAGGAACTTGTCAGGGCACCAAAAATGAAGTTGAAACCAATACAAAAATTGTAACACTATCTTCACCTATTCTTCTCCCATATGAGGGTATAGCTTGCATGTTGCATAACATATAGAAAAGTGTTTCATCCTGTGGGTTGGACAAAGTGTAATCCTACACTCTCACAATACTTACCATATTCACAACACTAATAAAACGACACTAAGCTATAGAGGTTAATATATGGTTTTGCTTAGAGCCAACATATCACCATATAACATGTTTAAACAAATGTTACATGCTGAATTAGCCTACTGTACTGTAAACTTCACTTAGGTTAGCTGAGCTTTTCCCCTCTGGGGATCCTACATACTTTTCAGAATAGCTCAGCATTTAAAAGAGTGAGAGGGAGTAGGCAAATGCAGTGCTGAGTTTTAAGGTCATCTACTTTATTAATTTAAAGGTACAGAATAGTATAACAAAGAAGTTTTAAAAGTGTATAACATGAATGTCATGTAGTCAGATGCATTATCACAACATTATGCCTGATTTCCAATTCACACATGCTATTGCAGTTAGAAAGTACTTAGTAACTATCTACTTTTGTTTCACAAAGTACAACAGGAGCTAAGAACATACTGTTGTAGTTGTAAATCTGTACACAATTGGCATTTAGAGCAGTGCTAGCATAGGTGAGAGAAAACTACTTGCATTAGCTCATTTAAAAACAGCACATTTTACATAGTGCTATACTTTGTGATCTGACATTGCCAGAGAGCTACTCTGCACACAGTCAGTTCTTCTTTCACACCCAACAGAAACAGAAGGCCACAATTACTGCCAAATGCCAGAATTAATTCAAGGAAAGACCAAAAAAAGTATAGAAAGGAATGTAGAAAGATTTTAGCCAACAGGAAAGTTTCCATTCTCACCCTGAAGGTGGACGTTTCCTCGGCTATAGCCTTCCTGTCTAAAAGAGTAGTGCTTTTAATGGCCCATGTGGCTGGGGAGCTCTGAAAAGAAAGGAGTTCTCACCTTTGCTGCAAATGGAAGTGTCTTTTCCCAAAACCAGTTGCTGTAGTATTGCCTTGGAAAACTGTGCTACAATGTCTCTCTCTGGGTAGTTAATGAGAGCAGAAAAAGAGAATACAACACCATTGAACTAGAGAAAGAGAGAGGGAGAAAGAGAGTGAGGGGAAGGGAGAGACAGATAGGGGGGTGAACATGTGGAGGAAAGGCACTAAAAGGGAGGCTGTCTCAAATTTCTTCTGATGTCACAAGTCACTCCTAGTGCCAGCTGAAACCAGAATAGAGTCATTTCTGGATGCACTCGTGAACCACTGCAAGTAAGGAATTCACTGAGCTTTATGGGGAAGGAACATACTGGGACCATTGTTGACTACTCTGTATTTAAAACCACAACCATCCTCTTCTCTTCTAAGTAATGGATTTTGTAGCCATCACTAATATACTTTGTATGTTGTATAGACTTTGGCTAGATAAAGTTGTCCACCACTTTTGAGGTAACCACACACAGTGGCACATTTAGGCTAGGTATTGCTGCATGTTGTTCTCAGGCAGTTTTTCCACATAAATTGCATAACTCACACCAAGTTCTGCCAAGATACATTGTGCTGAAAGTGATGTCCTTGCCTGATCTATTTACTGTGGATTTCACATCTTTCCCTGGATGTGCAGTCATAAAAGATTTGGCAGGCAAAACCGTTAGTGGCTTGTGAAAATTGTTTTAGTTTAAACATTAAAAAAAATAGCGAGGTTAAGAAACATCTCAAATAAAATGCCATAACACCTTTGCTCTTTGTTACCCAAATATCCACTGAAGTTAGCATTCAAACCACCAGGCGCTGGCCAATCTGTAATTGCAGTACCACTTTCTACCTTGTGGGGTGCTGTATTAAATGCAATCCAAGTCTATGGAAGAGTGCTGCCAAAATAAGGTACAGTACTCCACATACCCTACAGGCCCTTAACATGTGCCAATGTGTAATCATTGCCCTGGAACTTTTCTCAGCCGTCTGACTCGGATACAATCAATTAGACTAAGTTAACATGGACTTTTATTGTTTTGTTTGTTTCATTATTTATTTGTTTCTTGTTTGTTTGTATGTCTTGGTGTCAGGGGTACGCTGGTGATTGCGCCGGCATCTTTTGCCTTGTGTCATCTTGTTACTTTGTAAATTTGTTTGTTCTTGATGTCACAGGTACGCTGGCAACTACACCACTCCGTTCGGCATTGTCTTATGTATCAGTCTTGACTGTAAAGTGCTTTGGGTTGCACTCTGTGCATGCTAAATGCATTATAAATGACTTGACTTGAAATAATGTGTAGAGTGGGTTATAGCGCCATGTATGAAGGCATTTTGGAACTGTGAACACAAGCTGTTCAGCTATTTAAAGAACAAAAATTGGGTAACACTTCATTTTAATGTGTCACTGTTACAGTGTACCTACCTAATTAGGTACAGTGGTACAACCTGTGTTACAACATGTACTATCAGGTACTATCATTGTACTTACATTATGTATTTGTGGGTACCTACATATAGTTGTTACATTGTAATACTGAGTGCTTCAAAACTTTGCCAATTTGCCTATATTTTTCATCCGAGGCAAAGGGCTGACCTGACACCTGCTGGGGTAAATCTGGTCATGATAGATTTAATGGACATAACTGGTACAGATAGTCCAGATATTGTTGCCAAAATGTAACGAATAGTTTTTTAAACAACAACAAACAATTTTAAACAATTTTCCCTTTTCACCTGTGTGGCCAGATTACCATGATTCAATGTGAAAACAAAACAACTGCACCCTAGACTAAGCTTAGACACTTTGGAAGTGGTTATGTCCTTATTTACTTCCATCTGCTATCCCTGCCCAACTTTCTCTCTCTCTCTCTCTCTCTCTCTCTCTCTCTCTCTCCAGTTTACTCTGAATGCACAAGAGTGAAAATGTTAGAAGCATCAGTAAAAAAAGTATCTTGCATGATGTTCAGGACAAGACATCTAGCCAATGGCAAATCAAAATATTGAATAATGTCTTAGAGGCCAAGTGCAGTTCTGATTGACTTGCTTTCACCAAAAATGTTTGTTTTGTCTTCATGCAATTACTTAGCCTGTGGGGTATACTACGAATCTCGCTGAACATAACCAGGCTTTCCTTGGATCGACAAATACGATAGTCGCAATCAGAGTTGAGTGGTATCACGCAACTCACTCACGGGTGAATTTGTCAAACTATTTCAGCTCAAATCTGTGCGCGTTCTCGTGGTTTTGGCCAATCGTGAAATGTGGAGATGCACAAGACTGCTTGTATTAAAAAAAGATTACTTTCACAGAGCGGCAGCGTAGTCTATGGTGGTCATTTCTAATGTCTAACCTATAAAATCAAAAGAATCGATGGTCATCAGATATTGTATGGTATGCAAGTCCAGTAGTGATATATCTGCATGCGCAACATAGTTAAAAGCGCCTTCGAGTTTCAATATGTTTGAAGAGGCGGAGCTGCACCAGTGAGATGTATGACAGATTCTCACACGTGAGAACTTTGTTTTTCAAGATAATTGATTGGTCAGTAGTCAGTAGGATTGGTCAGATGGCGGTAGTTTTTCACGATTTGAGCTATATAACTTAGCACATAACCTGCTCCCGACCAGGTTTGGTTGCGAGCATAAGATACGCTAAAACAAATCCACTTTCGTATTGCAGCATACCCTGGCTTTGAGCGCAACATACCTCGCTAACCCACTAATCGAGGTTAGTAATACACCCCACTGGATTCGCAGAGAGTCTGGCC
This sequence comes from Sardina pilchardus, assembly GCF_963854185.1. Taxonomy (NCBI): domain Eukaryota; kingdom Metazoa; phylum Chordata; class Actinopteri; order Clupeiformes; family Clupeidae; genus Sardina; species Sardina pilchardus. The sequence continues at coordinate 23,082,403 of NC_085000.1, read as the reverse complement.
TAGATCCATTGTTAAACGTTTATTAGTTGGTGGACGCTTTTTATATCACTGGAGTTCAATCACTAACGTTTGGTAATGAGATATGTTAACCACGGGTGACACAAACAATGATAACAATAGGCTTGCAAATGAAACGTAATCGCTCTCTCAGGAGTTTCCACAAAGCCTAAGTAAACGAGGGCGGATCACGCTATTCCAGACGGAGTACTGTAGGGAAAAGAAATTGAACGGAAGTAGCCTACGTAGACAGGCGGAGCCAGGCTAGCAATTACTGCCACATTTAACAAAACAAATTGTTTGCTAACTTTAAAGGCTTCCTATACAACTTATTCAACGTACAGTAGATATAACATATTCAAAACAGTTTAGAAATCATTGTGATGGGTAAATTACCTTTTGTGGCAAAAACAAGCTGGACATATTCTTCTTCATATTCTCTGGACATACACACGCGTCATAAGCAACGGTTAGCCATGCCAGCGAGCTATAAGAAATAGCAGCGATGGCTTCATTTTTGAGATGTTCATCATGGCAGAGCCAGCAAGACGGTTGTGAAATATGCACCCAAAAGTTATAGGGGGAGTTCCGTAAAGAAAAATGTGACAGCAAAAGTGTAAGAAACGTACGAAATAACGAATTACAGAGTGGGCCTTTAAAAACACGCAGGGCATTATCCCATCTGTGATACTCAAGTCTGGTCTTCAGAGTCCGCCTCCTCGCAATGTGGGCTGAAACCGAGTCAAGACCGAATATTTCTTGCTTTCAATTCCGAGACAACAAGACTGCGTAAGCAAAAAATGGTCTCGAGACTAGTCTTGATCTCGGCCTACATTGGAAGGAGGCTTAGCCTACTCAGAATTTTTGAGCGAGACCTTCTCACCCATTTTTTTTAAAACTCTTATTCTATATTCTAATACATATTCTAAAATATCCACCATTACAAATATTCTTATTCTAATAGAAAATTATAATATTGACTGGTGTTAAAATATATCATGGTGCTATGCTGCCCGGCCCAAAGATTTTGAGAGGATTGAAGTAGCCTGATTGATAGCAAAAGGGTGGGTGAGTGGGTGGCTGTACTTGGTTGCAAAAGGCCCTATGTTGGAGTTGTAAATTTACACTGTTAGTGTAAGCGACTCGGTCTTGGCAGTCTCGTCCCCATCACTGTACACCACACACTGCCTGCATGACAACATTTACTGACAGGGACATGGACTTTGCTGTAGGTTATCCAAATAAACCCGCCTGTCAGATGGGGATTTTGAATGACCGCACCTGTTAATCTCTCGTGGGGACAAAGAAATTGGAAATGCAGACGTTTTGCGCAACAACGTTTTGTCCTCTGCCTTCGAATGGATGTGATCTGGACTCAGTAGGTGAAGACAGCACACTTTGATCTTTGCTTCCCCAGAGCTAACTTACAATGTAACTTGCCATAGGTAGTTTAATTAACACCTGTATCTCCTTATATGGGCAAAGATGGCAGCTTTGGTTCCTGTAGGCGAACTCAAATTTGGCCCAGGAACGTGGAAATATGTGACCCTAACCACCTCCAGAGGTGATCTGGCCAGGTCTGCACAACCTGTATCGCCCAGGCCAGGCTAGAGAATAGATTAGGGTGACCAGACGTCCCCGTTTTTGGTTGCCTGTCCCCGGGAAAATACAGGAAAACTACATATGTCCCAGTTTTTTGAAGACAAAATGTATTTCAATCAGATTGATAGTCAAACTGAAAATATCCCCGTTTGGGATTATGTCCCCTGTTTTAGTCTCGGACATCTGGTCACTTTAGAATACAAGTAACTACCTGCAAGTTTGCAGTTTACAGCATTGGAGTGGACAAGATGCATGCTATTCATTTAACCCACATAATGTGGCAGACATGGTTCCTCCCATGGTTTTCCCTTTTTTCCTCCCCCTTTAAAAAAAAGAAAAAAATAGGCTATATTAAGGCTACTCTGAATATTGGAGGTCATGGCCTCAACTAGACATCCCTGGCCTAAAAACAGGTCTAAATTGCCTGTGTCATTCCACCATTATTGCATGATGACAGAATAATTGTTTTTAGAGAAGTAGACAACATCAAATTATAGCTTTGCTTTGCTGCTTAAGGAAATTCCCATGCCAAAGTTGTACAAGAAATGATTTGTCCCCAAAACAAACTTGAAGATGATGTTTGCAGGACACGCGTGCTGAATTGGCACAGTGTAGTTTATGCTGAAACCAAATACATGAACAAAGTTTTAACAAAAGTGCCCTTATGTTTTTGCCAACACTAAATTCTAAGCTCCATCCCATACCCACTCGATGTTGTGCACGTGTCTCAGCGTCAGCCTTGGTCATGCGACCCATGGGCGAAATGCACTTTAGCTTGTAGTTTTCTTACCGGTGTTGATACCTCGTTCTCCTACGATTGTGTGTGGACTCAAACCAAATATCCCACAATCCAGTGCGAATGCATATGACTTCCTGTCTAGTTTGAGATGCAGAATTTCTTCGATTGTCAAACATAGCAGCAGAACAGTTAACTGAAAACAGGCGATGTGATGAAAAATACAACGCTGTTAAAAGATAATCGAATGCTTCATGCTTACAAAAATGGGACGAACGTGTATTTTGAATCGTTAGCATACTTGAGCTAATAACCCTTGCTACCCTGGCTTTTGGAAACCTCTGGTCGCTAGAAGCTAGCCACCCTGCACTAGCTAGCTAGCTTTCTCGAAAGCTAATTTGAAGTGCAGTTAACGCTTTAAAAGTGATTTTGTATAATAACCTTATGAATTCCATTTCGGCTGAGGTGGTGGAGCTTATCGTTTCAGAAGAGAGTTATCACGAAGCTGCTAATTTCTTGCAGCGATGGAGGAGGTTGACAGAATTTTGATTCATTCGCTCAGACAGGTTGGCACGTAAGTAACTTGACGTGAAATGAGATTGTTCAAACGGGTGATATTCTTTCTCATGGTCAAAGAAACCGAGTCAGTTGAACTGTTTTATGATAGCCTTTCTATCATCAGTTGCACTTCACTTTTACAGGTTGCTTGTTTTTCAGGTGTTCAACGTCTAACAGTTAGCTTATGGCCTAACCTAACTGTTATCAAAATGTCAATCCAACTCAAGTGCAACTTCTCTTTTCAATTTGTTGTGTGAAAGATTGGAAAATTTCAAGCAATAGACTACATTTCTATATTGAGGAACTTTTGACCTGTGTGTGCATTTGATAAATCATTTGCTTGCCAGAACATCTGATCTTATGAGTGGTCTTTGCCCTGATGCTTGGTATGCATGGTGTCAGCATCACCCTTGGGAATAAAACACTACCCATGGCAACATAACCCAGTGGCACGAGTGTAGGTCAACTTAAAATGCTTCCATGCCAAAGAGCCATCTTGCAAATGTTGTGGCAGATCTTGTAGAGTCTTTTACTTTTTTTGTTGTAGTCTTTTACTTGAAATGTCACTATTGAATGTGATCTATAATCCTCTTTCTTTAGGGATGTCGGCGAAGATGTGGAGAGTGTGAAGCAGTTTACCAGCGAACTGATCGTCGAGGCTGTGGTGCGATGCCTCCGTGTTATCGACCCTGCGCTGGGCAGCGGCCTGTCCCATCTGCTGCCCCCAGGGATGTCTGCCCGCTTTCGCCTGGGCATGAGTCTAGCACAGGCCTGTCAGGTAAGACACCTGAGCTGGAGTGGGTCGGCCTATGGGCTGTGATGAGGAGGCAGCATGATTTCTGTGCAGCAATGTTGTTTGATGGCAGTGAATTGGTACTGTCATTTGCATTTGATTGCAAAGTTTTTGTTAATTTGGCTTTGACAGCAAAGGTGTCTTTATAGCCATTTTACAGTATAGATCGGTCGAAGTGCTTTACTAGCCCAACTGTTGTAAAAAAAGATAACTAACAAGATGCACGTCAGGGACATGATGACCATTGCTTTTTTGCCCTAGGGATGTGTTCTGCTTTGTTCAGATTAAGAGTAAGACAATACTGTGAAGCTTGTAATATGTATGACACACCAGTTTACACTGATTCTGCACTTGTTACTAGTTGAACTGTGGCTTTTAAAGCTTGGTAGACTGTGAAGGAAATCATTTGTTGAAACAGTTCACAGCTGCATTGTTTTAGCAGTTTGCGTTGCTGCTGGCATTAAAGTGGTCTCTTAGGACCCCAACCAGGAAAGTCAACAGTCATGACTAGGTTCTAAGGGGTTCTAGGTTCTAGGTTCTAAGGGGACAGGGCAAGAGTATGGTTCACACAACAGCCTGTTAACAAAATTGTTTTTGCTACGTTGTTAAGTGTTTATTGATCCTATTGGTTTGTCTGCCACCTAGGACCTGGGCTATAAGGGGGAGATTGGCTACCAGACGTTTCTCTACAGCAATGAACCAGAGATCAGGTCCTTGCTCATGTTTCTGGTTGAGAGGCTCCCTAGAGAAAGTGCAGAGGCCTCAGATCAGCCAGCAGGTATAATTGATGTTGAATTGAATTGATTGATTGATTGATTGATTGATTTTGTACTTGTTGCATGTGTTCTTAATTGTTGGTGAAAGCTCTCTGTTTTTTCTTTGAACTGTGTAGGTAAGTCTGTGCTCTTGCAGAAGGCCATCGCTGATCAGATCAAAGCGCAGCTGGCTATCCCCTGGCTCCCTCCGACCTGTCGATTGCCTCTCCAGTGCAAAACACAGGTGCGCAACTACGAAAAAACATGCAATGCATATCACAGCATATCTCTTCCCTTTCCCATGATCCCCCTTTTTTAACTATCTCAATCCTCTTATTCACTTATTCAGATGTTTTATAGTTCTTGTTGCTCCATGATTTGTTGTTTGTTGAGGATTAATGCTTGTAATATATGTAATGCTTGTAGTTGCATTGCTTTCCAGTGATATTTACCTGCATGACATACATGAGATGTGAACATGACATTTGACTTGTGTATTTTGTTTTCTTTGCTGTGATTTCAGAGCCGGGGTCCATGTCACAGGTTTTACTCACAGCCTCTGAGTGTTCCGTATTCGCTCAGAGTACCCCAGAACAAGCAGCCTAAAGGTGTGTAGCATTCCCATCCTGAGAGCCATAGCACTTAAGGCCTCTGCACACTGGCGCCAGCATGAGTGCAGAGCACTTAGCCTTTGGCGAATGGTTCCGTTTGATTCCATTGTTTTCAGTTGAACCCTAAACAGTGTTGAACGTTGCTGCTGTTGATGCTTATTCAGTTCTATCTGTGGGCGCCGCTCAACTAAATCCACTGTGTATGGAATAGTTAACGTTTCGGTGTGCGTGGCAAGTGGCGCCGCACTCATGCCGGTGGCTACCAGTACATGCAAAGCGCTTTTGTGGTTTTTCTGTTGTGCACAGTGCCTCAGGTGTCAAAAGTTATGCAATTAAATGCACAAGTGTGAACTTGTCCTCAGAATGAGATTGCTTTGACATTCAGAGTTGCACAGCCCCACCCTTCATGTGTCTTGATACTTGTGTGTGTGTGTGTGTGTGTGTGTGTGTGTGTGTGTGTACGTGCACATCTGCATGAATCCCTGACAGAGGTCAAGGAGTACTACAGGGACTTCTTGCCGGCGGTGACTGCCCAACCTTCCCAGCCAATCTCAGTGCCTGCCTCCCTGTTGGAGCGCCATGCCGCCGAACTCAGTGCCGCCCAGGAGTGGGAGCTTGAGTGGAACAGCCAGGGTCTCCTGTCCCGACTGACCCCCGAGGTTAGTATTTCCAGATCGGATCTGGGGACACTAATGGATCTGGGGACACTAATGTGTTAATTGTCAGCAGTCTTGCTGCCTATGAGTCAGAACTAGAGTGTAGCACTGTAGCTGCCTGGTTGCTCCAGCTGTTGACTGCCCCAACTCAAGCTAGGTAGCAGACGTAGCAGAGAAACGGATATCTATGTGAAAAATCGCCAGTGCTTTCCTTTAACACTGTTTTCTTTCATAATCATCAGAACATAATTCCAGCAAACTGACACATATCATGCGACACATTAGACTATACTGCAATGATGGGGTTTGTGGCGGTTGAAGATTCACAGAAGTGAAATCATTGATTGTAATGTATTGCACTTTTTAAAATCAAATTCATATCGATTCTCCTCACGTTCCTCTTGCTGTCCATCCAATGTGTGTGCTTTAAAAGAGAGAAGAAAACTCTGGTGTTTGTAGTCAGTCCAGGCTCATTAAATAGGGAACAAACAGTGGCTTGGAATGAGCTGCAAACTGTTCCTGCCAATCATAAACGTTGCTGTTGGAGCATGAGAGGAAAGGGTTTATGAGATTGTCCGTGAAGCGCAAGTATTAACAAACTTTAGCCAGGACTGCACCTCTAAGCACTGAGCATTCCAAGCAGAATGACATCGATTATGTGAGATTTGTACAGATGTTGGTGATGGTGCTTCAATGCCCCGGTGCCATATTACATGAACTTCCTTTAAACTTGAAAATCCTTTCTTAACTATTTGGTAACTGTGGTATTTAAGATCTGATTTAAGAACAAAAAGCCATTACAGAAGAATCATTCCCAAGTCTGATTTTCTATCCTAACGTAAGATAAGAGAAGCATATGACCGTTAGAATGGCCATTAAGCTGGCCCTGTCTTTCATCTACCACATAGGCTGGTAACGTTATAGCATCCGAGGCCGTGTGTTTAACTAACTTGGTGCTAGACCTGTTGTTAAGACATAGCGATCTCAAACACTTTTTTTCGTTTTTGTATGATCCAGCGAAGAAAACCAACGTTAACTTGATGGGACAAAGCAAAGACCTAGAGCTCTTCTTTTTTGCACTGATGTGCTTTGGCTCTCTGTTGAAACAGTCTGACATTCACTGCATGGGTCAGTTTGACCTTAGAGGTAAACGATAAAGGAATTTTAGGTCAGCTAGGCAGTGTACTATGTTTTTTGACCATGCTAGCATTACCTCAATCTTGTGCAGAGACTTGTCATTTTCATTTTGACATTGGAGGTTTCGGTTCAGTTTTCTACGAGCTGGCCGTGTCTTCACAACACACTTTAGTGTAGCCACATTTGGAGTAGGAAGTCGGTTTGTTGCCTAAACCAAGTGTGGTGTTAAATTTGGTGTGAAACATAGGCCATGTCAGGATGCAATGAGGTGATATGCTGCAATACACTGGGCAGATTTGTTTGAGGATGTACTGGGCATAGTAGTATAGAGTAATTACAGGGTAGTTTTCTCAGAGATTGTAATGCATTGAGAGCTGCTGAAATGTGAAGCTCTATCTTAATACTAAAGAACGGCTTGTAATCTATTGTAGTATTTAGCTCAAAATCGTCCTTATAGCTTTGTACAATATCAATTGAATGGAGCTCAGCTTCCAAAATACCAAAATATTGAATACTGTTTAGAGCATTTATGCAAATATTTACCATGATTTCTCAGATCAATTCTTAGCTTTGATTTTAGTGTTGACAAACACAGACAAGCACAAACACTTAGCAAGCACAAAAAGTATCTGTAGAAAGACCCGCAGTCGTGTGTGAAATGTACCATGCTTCCTCAAACGCCTCATGTCAAGCTGTCAGCTGACCTTTCCCAGCAGTTCCTGTGTCACACCCAGCAGAGAGCCGTGTTGCTGACACCATGACCTCAATGTCTCTGGGTCTTCTGACGGAGGAACAAAGAGCAAAAGAGTAGGCCAGCCTTGGTCTGAGGCATTAGCAAATTAAATCATATTTATTCCTGTGGCATATGACTCCAGCAGCAAGCAGCAGAGACTATGGAAGAAGAGTTTCTCATTTGGCACAAAGTTGCGCAGAGTGGTTGCCAAGCTAATGACTCAGTGTATTATGCGGCCACGGTGACAGACAGTTTTCAAATTTGATTTAGAAATTTAAGTTGCAAATCATTGCTATTGCTATTGCATTGTTGCCAAAAAAAGTCACAAGAGCTTTGGTTTTTGGAGCAAGCAGTTTTTTTCCGTAAAAGGTCAGATGAAGTATTGTTCAGTTTCTTCTGTAATTGTGTCTCTTGGTCAGTGTGTGGTTGTGAAGCATTCCCAACTCTGCTGCTCTCCCTCCAAGGGTCGTGAATGCTTAAATGCAATCTGCAAACAAAAATCCTAATGTTTTATGACACCTCAGAGAATTAATCTCAGAGAAGGTAATTTCCCTCTGTTAGCAAAGCAGCTACAAAGTAGGCTTTGAGGATCGCAGGTCAGGGCTAGTCCAATCTCCTCCTATTCAGTGTGTCGATCAGTCTTTGATGTTTTCCCTTTGATCTGCTCTCTCCTGTGGTCTGTAGGAATATCGCTCTCGGAAGAGAACCCGCCTGCAGCGGAGGATTGAGGAGCAGCTCCGAGTGGCCGCTCAGCCACGGGCCGACTCCCAGGGTGCTCAGCGCTCGACCTCCGACCTCGCCGAGCTGCTGCAGTCGTTTGGCGGCGCGTCGGCGGGAGGAGACGTTCTCACGAAGGGCACGCGCTTCACCCACACAGAGAAATTCACCTTCACACAGGTACGCGGGAGACACAACACGCCAGTCTTTGGTCACTTTAAGCTGGGATCTCTCACTGAGGTCTAAATATTGGTTTCATTTGAACATAACGATGGGAAGTACCTGTTCTAGTAAAACAATTGTATCTTAGATGTAACTGACTATGCTGTAGAAAGTGAGTCCAGTATGGTGCCTAACAAACATTCTGTTGATCGATACATCTCCTACCATCTCCAGACCCCCCTTCACCGGGCTCCCAAGCTTCTCCTCTGTGCAGTTGTGATCTCCATTACTGTGCTTTGATCTGTTATATATCAGTGTCTCTCAAAGTGAGGCCTGCAAACTATCCCTAGTGATCCGAGAGCAGATGTGGTAAAATATCATGCCTTAGATCAGTGTGAAGCAAAGATAATAAACAGAAGAGTCGTTCACAATATTGATCACAATAATAACCTTTTAAACCTCCCCTTTTTTAAAAAAACAAAATTAAAATTACGTTAGTGTGTCTGTAGGGACCTTCAACTTGCCCCCAAGGCTATTATATCTCTATTGCTAAATGCATATTCTAGTCCTCTAGTCTCAAAACTACTCTGATTAAAGTCAGATCATTGTTTCCCAATTAAGGTTTACAATTGTTATCATCATAGATCATAGGATGTTGTTGTCCTTTAAGGCACTATTCACCCATAGAACCCAAAAAATGAAACCTCTGACACAATAAGGAAGGTGAAAAGACATGATAAAAATGGTTGGGTGAGTTTAGAGTTAGGTGATCTATGAGGATTATTTAGTGGTTAAGAGGCCTTTGGTCTGAAAAAGTTTTAGCCATTATTTTAAATGATCTAGACATTTTGCTTATCGCTTGGACCAACCGTGATGCATGTTTGCATCCAAAAGAACACTTCCAGACCACTGTGGACAGAGTTTATGTGGTTTTGGCAGTGCTGGGGTGGAAGAAAAATATCAGATTTTATAGGACAGGCACGTTTGCACGTTTGCACTTTTGCCTTTGGTTTTTGGAGTATGTACACACTCTGTTTCTCTCTTTCAGGGAACAAGCTTTATACTCTATAAATGCCTTTTTTCTGAATGGCTGGTGCTGTGGCTATGAATTCTGAATAACATGACTTATGAAGTAGATCTGGGGAGAAAAAAGGTTAAATTACCGTTCCATTCTTCCATTCTTATGTATGGTAACTATAACAACCATAGTATGACAATGGTTGGGCCTGGAAGCAGGCTTCGCAACAATGGAATCGGCTATGAACAAGTGAACTGTCCATGCTATCGCTGTTAAGGCCAAAGAAAATTGGACAAGAAACAGAACCACTTTGTTTCTTTTGCGTGCAATAAAGGCATGACTATTGCCTGTAGTGGCAACCAGGTATTAAGTAGGGAATGCACCAATCCGTCTTTTTCAGTCTCGATACCGATGCCTGGGCTTTTTGTATCGGTCAATACCCGACCGATACCATTGCTGAATATGTAAACTGTGTACCTAATGTGGAAGAGCGATCAATGAAATGTTCAGGGTATGAGTTATTCAGGAGCGATGTTGTTACTCAGGACTTTTCCCACTTTCCAGTTGCTCATGAATGCACTTTTAATTTCTGTGAGTAAACTTCAGCTACCTTAGCCACATTTACCCTATTGTGAACGGCGAGTTAGTTGATCCTCTGGGAAATTGATTCAAACTATTTAATGGGAATTTAAAAAATGTCCAGTAATAATTTCTCATTTGAATGGTCAACATGTGCTTTAAAAAGTTAGATGGACCACGACTGATGTCAGTAAAAATCCATTTCCATGGCTCAGATGACAAACCCTATCCTTTTTTTGGGGGGGGGGGGGGGTTCAACATAAAAATTTTACACTGCCATCACTCACACCAGCAATCATTTCTGCTGTCTGCTCAACTGCTGGAGTAATTCCTCTTGTACAAACAGGCAACATCAATCTCAGAATACTTTTAGATGTGTCCTTCCTTATAAATGTGATTACTGCACCTGGCTCTAAGAAAGTCCCCAATAGAGGCTCTTGCACAATGCACAACACACTGACTGTAGTGTAACCCATCTTTGTGGTCACATAGACTTAGAGACGCCCAAGAGCCTTTCCATAAATACACAGACAAAGAATGCATTATCAGTTTGGAAAATTGGTATGGATATGGATGCAGGAAGGAATGCTAGTCACATGTAAGTGCAGAAAGGAATTTTCAAGCATTCAGCAAAAAGTCAACTCGAGTATAACAATTGATTTTCACCGTCATTCACATTGTCTTGTTTTATTGTTAAGAATGGGGATAAGATAATACATGCCTGTCCTGGTTAGTTCAGTTCAATCCAGTCCTGTTAGTTTCCATAGCGTTTTACATGGTTACATGGCAATCATAATAGCCATAGTAAAGTGGAAGATGCAAAGGAAGTCACACACAGTCATAACTGTCTTACTCAGTTCCACTTTCTGTTGCTGGCTTGCAACAGTTAATGTCAACATTTATTATTTTATTTATTTATATAGCACATTGCCACATTTAATGTTGATATACCTGATTTGGCTATCAGATGGAAGTGTAAGACCTTCTCTTTTAGAATTCATCTGGTAGTAAACCTAATGGAAAGATTTTGCAAAGGTTCCATTTTGGATGTTTTTTTTTTTTACATCAGAGAATCCATGTCTGCAAAAGACTTATCATCGTTTCACAGAATCATTCGCATACAGACGGTCAAGATTGCAAAATGGATCTTGGCCCATTTGAGTCTCTATGATGACCAACAGCACTGAAAGATTTCTATGGTTCATTTCAAGATGCTAACAGTAATGTTTAGCTAAGTTTTTGAGCGATGCAGATGAACGTGCTAGCAGATATGTTGTCATGGCAATGGTTACCCCACTTTCCTGCTCCTCTTGTTCCAGGAGCCTGAGAAGAGTGTCCAGCAGATGGCAGCAGCGGCCAGCTCCCTGCCCAGCTCGCGCCAGTCGGAGGAGGACCTGCGGGCGCAGCAGCAGGAGGAGATCGCCGCCCTCCAGCAGCAACTGCACCAGCTCTCCGTACAGATGGAGGAAGTGGGCGGAGACATGAGGCAGCTAGCCACGTCCATCAACCAGGTGTCTGGAGTTTTGTGTCCCTAAGAAATGCTGTGTAGCGTTGTCATGGTCACTCATCTGGGCCCAGCTCTCCAAAACGCTGCTCTTTACAGTAGCATGCAAGCAGATGTAACTCTTGACTCTAGACTGAATAGCTTTTTTTTCTGGAGGGTTCAATGTTCACGTTCAGCAACTTTGTTGGTTTTTGTCTGTGTTTCTTAGGTGACAGAAGAGCTGAAGGAACTCGAGAAGAGCAACTCTGGGAAGGAGGATTTGGTAAAAGTGAAGAAACAGACGATCGATCTCCTGCCAGATGGTCAGAACAATCTTGTCAAATTGCAGGTTGGTGCTCTCCTACTGCAACACTATTGTAAATTAATTGAATCTGTTTGATTTGGATTAAACAGAATCTATCTGGACTGCTGTATCCTGACTGTGTATGTGTATGTGGCAGAGCCTGGTAGATGCGAGCGTTAAGAGGCTGGAGAGTCTGAAGGCTCAATGGGAGAAGCACAAAGCCCCTCTCCTGGAGGAACAGCGCAGGCTGAATGAGCTCTGCAGCGATCAAGAGGTACCCCTGGCCTACATCTACACCACTCATACTTAGACATTAGCCTAAAAGTGCTAAAGCAAACGTAGCTATTCTTACTGACCTTTTCTAGTGTTAGAAATTATAGGAATCTCACCGTCCCTCCTCGTCAAATGCAAGGGTTTTTTTTAGAAGTTTTCTGACTTCTGACTTCTGTAAATTAAGTTTTCACAGAGCATCTGCTGGAGTGTTTTTTTTTGTTTTTGTTTTTAATACTGTATGGTATGGTACTTTAAGGGTAAAAAGCAGCATCCATTAATCTTCAGCTTTTATTGGCAGGGCACGGTAGCTGCATATGCATGGATGTGATCAAGTTGCATTAAGTGACTCCGCTCATGTCAACTTTTCATCTCTCTCTCTCAGGTGGAATCTTCTAAAATGTTGGTTGAAATCAAAGAGCTTCATGAAAAAATCCGTCAATCTGCCGAAGAGGCAAAGAAGAAGGAAGCACTTTACAAACAGTTGGTGAGAAAATCTTTCTAAAATCGAATACATTTGAATCACAAACCACAGTTAGATGGTAGACTGCCGATATAAATTATGGTTGGATGTTGCTTCTACTTTCTAAGTGTTTTTTTTTTTTTTTTCTGCAGCTAACAGAATATGAAAAATTGCCAAAAGATGTCTCGAGGTCTGCATACACTATGAGAATTCTGGAGATTGTTGGCAACATTAAGAAACAAAAAGAGGAAATCACTAAGGTACTACACCACGATAACTCTTCATTGTGATGGCTATTGCATTTCTGTGCTTTCTGTTGAAGTAGTACATGATTATTGATTAATTCCTTTTGTCATTTTAGATTTTGTCTGACACTAAGGAGTTGCAGAAAGAGATTAACAATCTGACTGGGAAGCTGGACCGTACGTTTGCCGTGACAGATGAGTTGGTTTTCAAGGTACATATCAAAACAGTGATGTAACATTTGAGAAGCTCCCTCCCTCTGCTTCTAAACTAGTCCAATTGGATTACACTCTATAATGCATCAATATACAGTATACGTTTACATTAATATTTAACAATGCACACAGCTTTTTTGGAGTGTAAGTGTCCTTTATGGTGTCCTACATGCTTCTGTGTGTTTTCTAGGATGCTAAGAAAGACGAGTCTGTCCGCAAGTCTTACAAATATTTGGCAGCCTTACATGAGGTAAGAGCGTATCCTTCTGAAAACTGTCATTTTGAAAACTAATACAATTTTTTTTTCTCTAATGGTGTCATCAAAGAGGTAGCACCTTGAGAACTGTTGAAGCTCTTGCTTGTTTGACTTACACTATCCTTTTTTTTAATATCAGAACTGTACACAACTCATTCAAACAATTGAGGACACAGGCACCATCATGAGAGAGATCAGAGATCTGGAGGAACAGGTAGGCTTTGAGTTTTGCACACTACTTACCCATAGTGCTTGTCAGACCATACTGACCCTTTGCCTTTACCATCCTTTCTAAAACGGATAGAAATTAGAAAGGCCTCTCGGGGCTTATTGCTTGAATATAAATTGGGCTTGCTTCCTATATTCATTGTCAGTCTTTCTCTTCCCTTTGTAGTCATGGGTTTACACCTTTGGATGTAGGCACTGGTGTCTGTAAATGTTCTCAAGATAATATTTATTTTCAGTAGAGGTTCACAAAAAAAGACATATATTGAATTTAACAGAGGACAGTTGAATAGCCTTTTGCTTGCAGTGGACTTGGACAGCCAGCAGAGGACAGCATTGGTCTGGTATGGTCTGGTCCGCTCTCACCTCCAGTAAGGCGAGATGTTTATGCCAATTGTTAGAGCTGGTCCGAGTGACCTTCACGTCAGGACATATCATCGAATCATATCAGTGCATATGAATCATACAGGGCAATGTGAAACACGAACGTGTCCTTTTTGCATTTGTGACGGATTACATTTGAATGACAAAGAAAACCATTGAAAAACTAGGTTTTTATCCAGACCTGACCACATTAAGCATAGTTTTGTGGAATATTCACATGTGTTGGAGAAAATATGTGCTTTGTGTGGAATGGTTAGCAGGGTGCTTGCACATATCTACAAAGTGTGTACAAATATTGAATTATTAAAAATGCTGTCTTCTACACATACACAAAAAAGCTGACCACACGCAAACAACTTAAAATGGCAAAATGTCAACAACAATACTATTTGTTTTCCAAACCTTTTAAAAAAAAACACTGTTCTTATAGGGAAAAAATAGTTTGTAATATGTCTGGAGAAAATTTGGAATTTTTATTTTGGAAAAGGAAAAGTGCCCAGTAAGGGGTGAAGTAAATGAAGCGCTCAAAAGAGCCCAAAGTTCTTTCAAACTTGAATAGTGAGTAGTTGTGGGTGGATTTTTAAAGGAAAGTGTTTGGTCTTTGTGCAGTGTTCTGTCAAATTTCTGGGTGGGATTGAAAGCTACGGAAGGCAAATATGCTATGGCTCTTATTTTAACTAAAAACATCCAAAAAATGAAAATAACCTACACATAGCAAGAAGAAGCAACTGTTTTGATGTAGAGTAATGTCAAAAACACTTATGGGTCAGTGTTGCCCAAATATCCCCCGATGTTCGCATACAAACCCATTTGGCGACAAGCCGACTATGTGTGGCCGTTGTATTAAATACAATGCAAGTCAATGGAAGTGCCATGTCACGTGGCTGCGTTCAAGACCACTCAAAGCCAGCAGAATTCAACATAGGATTCAAATAAAACTGTGTGTCATGCTTCGCGCAATTTAGTATGCAGCACATTCTCATTACTTTTTGCTAACATAAAATAGGCATTTACAACTAGAGTCTAGTCACTGGACTGTTTTGAAATAGACTGACGTGTGTCCACCACCATCCATTTACTGCAGATCGAAACGGAGAACAGCAAAAAGACCATCACCAACCTGGAGAAGATCCTGGAGGACTACAAGGCCATTCGGCAGGAGAACTCCACTCTTGCAGCCAAAATGAAGGAGGCCTGATCTCCTTGACCACCCACCACAGTGCCCTTTGAGGAGGCTGCCAAACGGAGCAGGGTGACCGCGGCGACGGCGTGTACCACGGGGGGACACACACACACCGCCACCGGAGGAGGGGAGAGGAGAGGAGAGGAGAGATGCGAAGAAGCATTCACTATCTGCACTTACCAGCCACCCCTCATCAACCTCATTGCTTCTCCTGTCCAAGCACATACTGTGCACACTGTGCTTTTGACCACAGTGTGCGCACAAAGGAGATTGTTTTTTTTTTCTTTTGAACTGATAGAACTGTTTTTCTTTTGTTTTTGTTTTTTTAAGGGCACAAACTTGAGGCAATATAATGCTGGCAATTTGAATGAGATGTCCAGTTGGTTCTGATTTTGGTTGACAGACCTGGCAGAGACTGCTTTTGCATCAAACGTAATCATTTGATTGATTGTCTACATCTCTTATGATCGATTTTTGTTTTGTTCCATATTTATCAAATCGGCTCATTAACAGCGAGAATGGAAGAATAAACTAAAACAGATGATGTTAAACTAAGTCGGCAGACTCATGAAAAATTAATTATGATTTTACTTGAATGAAAGAAAAGAAATCTTAACAGACGGTTTGATCGTGGGGACCTTTTGTAGGTAGCTGTTGGATCTATATGTTCTTGACTAATCAGCGTTTTGAATGTCAACATGCAGAACTTCCAGCTGCCATGCTGCCTGTTGACAGTTCACAATGCCTTAGACTGGAAAGGTACAATGTGAAGACTTATGGTGCAAGTAATGCTACACAGTCTTTGTACTCTGAACTGGTCAACTGCAAAATAGACTACAGTGTGAATGTCTGGGGAAACTTGTTATTCCTGTTTTGTAATCTTCATGTTAAGTGACTCCGTCTGCCTCTGTTCTATCGAAGAACAGGCTATATCAATGGGAAGAACATTCATGTTGAGAATTGCTGGAGCCTGTGCCAAGATTCACTTATTGTATGCATTTCCAAATTGTGAAAATGGAAGATAATTCTAGAATTCCAACATTAATACCAGAAAGCCCCTAAAAATACACATTTTACATCTTACCTCCATGTGTCCATCTGATAATTAAACTGTAGCCTAAACAACAGCAGGCTCATTGAAACATATTTTCTGTTTGGTGAAAATATTATTTACATTTTATATATTTATATATATATATATATATACACACATTTATTTACATTTTGTTATTTGTTGTTAATCTAATCTTAATTACTTCTTAGGAATGAGAACTGAATATAACACAGGTGTGAAATATGCAGATGTTCTCTCTTGTATGGCATATCCGTTATTTGTGAACGTGCCACATTCTGAGGTTCAGATGTACTGTATAATGATGCCTCTGCAGGACAGTAATCTTGATAATGCATCTCAATATTTGTTCAGTGTTATCCGGGACACTGATACACCTGTCCTGTACACATGAAACTTGGTGAGCTTATAGCGGCACATGGCTGATAAGGCCAATAAGGGGTTTTGCCCAAAACATACATATATGCAGACACACTCACTCGCCACACATACTATACGTGCTACCTGGCTGGGTATTGGGGGTTGCTTTATTTTCTTCACAAGTTCACAACCACACATTCACTCTGTAAATCACTTAAGTGAATAACCACTATACAGTTATTGACTATATAGTGCACTACACATGACTGGAGGTTCCAAACTTATGACAACGCCATGAGGTGGCATAGTTTGCATTGCCTTTGAATATGATCACATTGTCACAACAACCATCCCAGCTGGCATCCTGACGTCAATTTGACATCAACAAGTAGTCAAGATTTTGACCAACATATATGACGTGCATAAATATGCATAATTTCATTATATTTTGTAATGATTTCCTTGTGGTTGTAAAGAGGCCCAACAAAGGTATCAATCTAACATGTTTTTTCTGGTCCCTACATCTCAGGTCTATATTATTGACATTAAATCAACGTTGATTTGATGTCAGGAAATAAGACGTCAAATTGATGTGAAATTTATGTCAAAACAACGTCTGTTAAAATGTCTGAAAAGGTATATTATTAGCCTACTCATTGTAAATCGACGCGAGTTTTTCAACATCCTGACCCACACAGCAGAGGGTTCCAAAACGGACCCTCTGCGGCGGACTCCGTGCGGATACGCACATCGAACGCGCTCTTTCCAGTCCTAACGGCTCCTTTAGTTTTCAAATTTCTCGTTGATGAAGTGGAAGACGAAACAGCGGCGTCTGAAGGCTCACTGTAAGTATGCTCCTATATGCTTTATTTATGCAGCTACCGAGTCTATCCACTGAAAAAGTACTTCCATAACACAAGTAACCTACTTATCTAGCTTTATTTGCTGTTATTATCCGAAGATTTGCTGGTCTGCAGATATTGCTCATATTTACACACCAGCTACGGTCTAGCTGCTAGCTTTCGCAAGCTAATTTAGCCCACTTTAGACAGGGCTAAATCCTGTCCAACTAGGGCTTTGTTACCCTTTTAATGAAAGCTAAACTCAGAACTGAGTTTAAAATGAGCAACGTTTAATTTGGTTTAACGCTAACTTTGTGTTTGTGAACAACAAAAGTTGGCTTGCGTTAGCTAGCGTTAGCTTGTTAGCTAACGATAGCATTAAAGTTACAGGAAAACTAGTTTTTGTTAACGTTATGAAAGCTTAGATGTTGGACTCGGCAGTCTTTAAGAAAACGTAGGCCAATTCGGATGTGTCTAAACATCATTTATTTCTGGGAGGGAGGCTGATTTCACATTGTTCACCAGTCCGGGATAACGTTAGCTGCTAGCTAATGGTTTTAAATTATGAATGACGTTAGCAGTAGCCTGCTAGTTCTAATAAGGTAGCGCTAACCAGCTGCCGCATGCTCAAACACATAGCTGCTACGTCATAGCTCGACATTCTCTGCTGGCAGCAACAAATAGCTTTGGGACTCGTGCTTATATTTTGTACACGTTAGAAACCAGCAAACAGGCCTACTATTCAATCTAAAAAGTCCGGTTTCCAGACGTGTTTCCTGGTGACTTTTTAGATTGAACTGTAGCTGCTAGAGATTACTCTCTAACTTTTACGAAATATAAATGCACAAAGGGCACGAGGCTATTTGTTTTAAATTTTCATGTAGAAATACTGTCGTCTACGAGTTCATTTAATGACATTGAACGTTCCTTGGAGTAAGATTTAACTGAGAAGAGGCAAAATAGAAGAGGCAGTTGTTGACTTCATGTATGTCCTTGCTTTGCCTTGGCACAGACCAGACACTTTGTTGTGAATGTTTAGAATATATGGGAAGAGGAGCTAAAATGATCAGCACCATATTCTGTGGATCCCAATATAATGCATTTTTTAATGGGGTGTATTATTGGTTATGATAAATATTTGGCCATTTCTTTCTGATGATAAACGTAATGCATATTTATGTATCTGTGTTGCAGGTCATTCACAAGTGGCTCCAGTCTGGTTTGGGGGTTCTGCCATCCAAGTAAAGTAAGCTTTACAGTTTTACATTTGATTTATTTGACTTTTGGTCTAAACATTAATAATAAAAAATAACCATATGCCTGTGTAACTGGTGTTACTAGTTCAGGACGAAGTGAAGGTAAATGTCAACATGCTTAAATGCCTTTGTCTGCTGTAATAAAACCCACCCTCTACCTCAAAAGCTCTCTAATGAAATGTACATTTATGTATCTGCGTTACAGGTTATTCACAAGTGGCTCCAGTCTGGTTTGGGGGTCTACGCTTTCTCATCCTGTCCTGCCACCCAAGTGAAGTAAGCTATACAGTTTTACATTTGATTTATTTGACTTTTGGTCTAAACATTAATAATAAAAATAACCATATGCCTCTGTAACTGGTGTTACTAGTTCAGGATGAAGTGAAAGTAAATGTCAACATGCTTAAATGCCTTTGTCTGCTGTAATAAAACCTACCCTCTACCTCAAAAGCTCTCTAATGAAATGTACATTTATGTATCTGCCTTACAGGTTATTCACAAGTGGCTCCAGTCTGGTTTGGGGGTCTACGCTTTCTCATCCTGTCCTGCCACCCAAGTGAAGTAAGCTATACAGTTTTACATTTGATTTATTTGACTTTTGGTCTAAACATTAATAATATAAAATAACCATATGCCTCTGTAACTGGTGTTACTAGTTCAGGACGAAGTGAAGGTAAATGTCAACATGCTTAAATTCCTTTGTCTGCTGTAATAAAACCTACCCTCTACCTCAAAGCTCTCTAATGAAATGTACATTTATGTATCTGCGTTACAGATTATTCACAAGTGGCTCCAGTCTGGTTTGGGGGTCTACGCTTTCTCATCCTGTCCTGCCACCCAAGTGAAGTAAGCTATACAGTTTTACATTTGATTTACTTGACTTTTGGTCTAAACATTAATAATAAAAAATAACCATATGCCTCTGTAACTGGTGTTACTAGTTCAGGACGAAGTGAAGGTAAATGTCAACATGCTTAAATTCCTTTGTCTGCTGTAATAAAACCTACCCTCTACCTCAAAGCTCTGTAATGAAATGTACATTTATGTATCTGTGTTACAGATTATTCACAAGTGGCTCCAGTCTGGTTTGGGGGTCTACGCTTTCTCATCCTGTCCTGCCACCCAAGTGAAGTAAGCTATACAGTTTTACATTTGATTTACTTGACTTTTGGTCTAAACATTAATAATAAAAAATAACCATATGCCTCTGTAACTGGTGTTACTAGTTCAGGACGAAGTGAAGGTAAATGTCAACATGCTTAAATTCCTTTGTCTGCTGTAATAAAACCTACCCTCTACCTCAAAGCTCTGTAATGAAATGTACATTTATGTATCTGTGTTACAGATTATTCACAAGTGGCTCCAGTCTGGTTTGGGGGTCTACGCTTTCTCATCCTGTCCTGCCACCCAAGTGAAGTAAGCTATACAGTTTTACATTTGATTTATTTGACTTTTGGTCTAAACATTAATAATAAAAAATAACCATATGCCTCTGTAACTGGTGTTACTAGTTCAGGACGAAGTGAAGGTAAATGTCAACATGCTTAAATTCCTTTGTCTGCTGTAATAAAACCTACCCTCTACCGAAAAGCTCTGTAATGAAATGTACATTTATGTATCTGTGTTACAGATTATTCACAAGTGGCTCCAGTCTGGTTTGGGGGTCTACGCTTTCTCATCCTGTCCTGCCACCCAAGTGAAGTAAGCTATACAGTTTTACATTTGATTTACTTGACTTTTGGTCTAAACATTAATAATAAAAAATAACCATATGCCTCTGTAACTGGTGTTACTAGTTCAGGACGAAGTGAAGGTAAATGTCAACATGCTTAAATTCCTTTGTCTGCTGTAATAAAACCTACCCTCTACCTCAAAGCTCTGTAATGAAATGTACATTTATGTATCTGTGTTACAGATTATTCACAAGTGGCTCCAGTCTGGTTTGGGGGTCTACGCTTTCTCATCCTGTCCTGCCACCCAAGTGAAGTAAGCTATACAGTTTTACATTTGATTTATTTGACTTTTGGTCTAAACATTAATAATAAAAAATAACCATATGCCTCTGTAACTGGTGTTACTAGTTCAGGACGAAGTGAAGGTAAATGTCAACATGCTTAAATTCCTTTGTCTGCTGTAATAAAACCTACCCTCTACCGAAAAGCTCTGTAATGAAATGTACATTTATGTATCTGTGTTACAGATTATTCACAAGTGGCTCCAGTCTGGTTTGGGGGTCTACGCTTTCTCATCCTGTCCTGCCACCCAAGTGAAGTAAGCTATACAGTTTTACATTTGATTTACTTGACTTTTGGTCTAAACATTAATAATAAAAAATAACCATATGCCTCTGTAACTGGTGTTACTAGTTCAGGACGAAGTGAAGGTAAATGTCAACATGCTTAAATTCCTTTGTCTGCTGTAATAAAACCTACCCTCTACCTCAAAGCTCTCTAATGAAATGTACATTTATGTATCTGCGTTACAGGTTATTCACAAGTGGCTCCAGTTTGGTTTGGGGGTCTACGCTTTCTCATCCTGTCCTGCCACCCAAGTGAAGTAAGCTATACAGTTTTACATTTGATTTATTTGACTTTTGGTCTAAACATTAATAATAAAAATAACAATATGCCTCTGTAACTGGTGTTACTAGTTCAGGACGAAGTGAAGGTAAATGTCAACATGCTTAAATGCCTTTGTCTGCTGTAATAAAACCTACCCTCTACCGAAAAGCTCTCTAATGAAATGTACATTTATGTATCTGTGTTACAGGTTATTCACAAGTGGCTCCAGTCTGGTTTGGGGGTCTACGCTTTCTCATCCTGTCCTGAGTGATTCTTGACATTGAAATTATATCAAAATTTGTCAATAAATGTTCATACTTTTGTCATTAATGTTTGATTTCGGATTTATGTTGAATTGACAGCGAAGCTTGATATTGAATGATGGCAAAATAGCATTAAAACATTGTCTTCCTATGCATCAACATCATGACATCTTGACATAAAATAAATGTTGAATTGACATCAAATGCCAACAAAACTTGACATGGAAATGACATCAACATCATGACATCTTGATGTCAAATAAATGTTGAATTGACATCAAAGCCTGATATTTGAATGATATCAAAATAGCATCAAAACGTAATCAACCATCATGACATCAAATACATGTTGAATTGACATCAAATCCCGACAAAACATGACATCAAAATAACATCAAAATGACATCAGCAGAGGTCAAAATCTTGACATCAAATTGACATCAGTACATTGACGTCAATATGACTTTCATTCTAGACCTATTTCGTGACGTAATTTTGACATCAATGTTCGATGTCATATTGATGTCAAATTGATATCAAATGCCCACTGGGATATAGACTGGATTGCCTTTGAACTACAATGAAGGCTCTAAAACAAGTAATTAAAAACATTTTGAACGTTTTAAGAATTTTAAAAACGTGCGAAAAGGCTGTAGGTCTAAATGTGTTGTCTACAATTGGGTCCACCAGATTTAGTGAGGTTGCTGAATTAGGAGGTTTGGATGGTTTAGGATGATGGATGTTGTTTTAAAAAAAAAAAAAACAGATTCAGGCATAATATCGCTGCCCAGAAGTCTAACTTTTGTGTAATTTGATTGTCGTGCGTAGGCCTATCCATTTTCCATTTGATACAAGAATGGAATGATTGGGATTATGCGCGATCGTTTGATGTTCGAATTCATTGGACACTGTTTTCCGATAGGGTCGAAACGTCTCAGTGGGTCAGGGTGTGACTGTTCCGAAATCTAGCATCTACCCCCTACCTCTTCACTTCAGTCACGTACCACATGTAGGCGGTGGCATAGGTTTCACCGCACTGGGTTCCGCGTGTTTGACTCGTTGGTTCAACCAATCAAAATGGATTTCGCGTGTTCGACTCATTGGTTTAACCAATCAAAACTTGGCGCATTCATTCCAGGCTGGCATGTAAACACGTTTCTGATGAGTTGTGAGGATCTCTCGATTCAATAAGAAGCCCATTGGCCACGAACAAAGGCAACAACATGCCTTCCTCACAGGATTGGTGAAAGTGTTCAGTGTCCTCGCTCTCTGTTACCATCTAACTTTATTCTAACGACCTGCCACAAGACAACAAGCAGTCCGACGAGTATGTAATCGGTAGGTGTTTTCAGTTGGTCTTTGCTGGAGTTGATAAACGCGAAGTACTTAGAAGATGTCGCTCAACATGTCCTGCCAAAAAATTGGAGCGCTCGGCCGTGCATTTTGCAGGAAAAGTCGCAGGACAGCAACTTGCACAGCATCGAAGATTCCTGCCTTCACATGTGGCACGTTAGCATCGAGTGGTCTGAATGACCAGAAAAGCAGCGAAAATGCTTCTAGTTGTGACACTAAAGTGAGTAATTCAGCAGGCTGTCATTCATCTCCGGCTCCCCACAAGCACCAAGCTGGAAAGAAGAGAGGCGAGGAATTGCTTTCGAGATCGGGCAGAGCTTATTCCTCCACTGCCCCTAAAGTTGACCCCAAGACCTATCTCTGGGCAAGATACAATGAAATGAAACGGCTCGTTCACGGTACGGTAGTTTGCCTTTGTGTGTACGACTTTTTTACGCTCCTTTATTGCGCCAGTCTTTTGTCATTCTTTACCAAGCATAGGCTACAGACAATGAATGCCGCTCAGAGTTTAAAATTGTTGCTTGATTACATGGACAGAATATGTGTGAATTGCGAATGCGAATGTACAGTACGAAGTGAAAACGCTGTGTTGGTATGCTAAGGACCAGACACTCACCCACATCTTAAAAAGTATTTCTTCCACCAAGAGCAAATGGAATTGTGCGTTTAGGAAAGACTTTGTTCATAATCTCTGAAACCAAACAGCAGAGTGATCACTTCAGTGGGAAATTGTTATGCAACATTTATTAGGACAGCCTGTGCACACCATCTGCACAAAGCTGCTTAAAGTTCAAGTAAGAATAAATGAAACTACAGCATTTGGGCTACATTGAAACGTATTATTTCTGCTTCATCCACAGATCTTATCCCTCCAGGGGTGTGCAATTTGCTTAACCCAGCCACTATTTATGCCAATAATGAGGTTCATCTAGATGAAGTGGATATCTATGGGTTTGATTACGACTACACCCTGGCCTTGTACTCCAGTGCCCTTGATGAAATGATCTACAACAAAGCAAGGAACTTCCTTGTCGAACATTTCAAGGTCTGTCTGCCATGTCCAATCTCTGTGAAACATCCTTCATAACGCATACTAGGTTCCTATGTGGTGCAAATGTCCACAGAAACATAAAGCAATTGATGCACATTGTCAGTGAGGATGACAATTCACCTATGAGATTACAGAGCCACTTTGAAGTTGACTCATCCTCGGTTAGCCCAGTTATGCCACGTTCTGCTCTATAGACACGTTACAACGGGTATACAATGGGAGTTTAATATGTGCTTTGGAAATACAATTATCTCAGATAAGTGACTGTTAAAGTGAGGAAGTAGAAGACTCGGCCATTAGTGTACCCAGCATCCTGTTGCGTCTATAAAACCAGATATTGGTCATTCACTACTGATAGCAGCAGAGCTCAATCAATGATCCTACATTTGCTCAGGCCTCTATGTCCACAAAGAATCTGTAACATGGACATCACAATGCACTCTGCTGTGGCTGGCACTCTAATCAAAAGCATGAAGGCCTATATTGACCCCTTCTGACCTGGAAGAGATTAGATAAAGTTGGCTGGTCACCATAGAGTGGACAATGGACTTTCAAAATGTTCATATACCAAAGATGGGATACAGGTATCAGGCCTAGCTGTATATGATCTTCTTGTAGTTCTTTTAATATCAGATGCAAAACTGGTTGTTTGATATCTTTGTTTCCTACTCCTGCAGTATCCACAAGGCATCAGCAAATATGACTACATCCCCAACTTTGCTGCACGGGGGCTGCACTATGATATCCACAAGGTACAGACCTGCAAACGTGTGCTTTTCTCTCTGTGGACAATAATGACTGCTTGAGTTTGAATCTAATTGCAATATTACATTATGCTTTGTTGTGATAAAAAGCACTCAAACTAATATTCATTTGCCATAGGGACTTCTGATGAAAATAGATGCCTTTCATTATATACAGATGGGGACCGTGTATAGGTGAGAAATCTGCAATTTGAGCAGACATCAGCATACATTATTCATTGTAATAAATCTCGAGTTTGAAGTAGAAATGCATTGGTTTATGTGCACCATTGTTTTTAATCCTCCCGAGTCTCAATATAAACTTTGATATTCTGTTCTAGTGAGGCTTCGGTAGAATTCAGCACCCTCTTGAGATTATACTTGCTCAGGTGTTGAGCACGCTAGTCCAGTTATTTACATAAAAACACAGTCTTCTCGACATGTTTGGATGATCACAATCTGCTTTTTGGCCAAAATTTTTGTGAAGGTTCTTGCAACACGATAATGTAATCTGTCTGCTGGTGTCTGCAACTAAACGAATGCAAGCTGTGTGAGCTTGTCCTCCACTCTGTCTCACTGACTTGAACCTGATTGACATCCTCAGGGGTCTGAAGGCTGTGCCCGATGAGGAGGTCATGCAGCTTTACGGGGGCACCAATCACGTCCCTCTTCACCAAGTCAGCGGGTTTTATGGGAAGGTCAGTGGAGGACGGCCGCCTGAACATTTTGTGTTTATTTACTCTCAGAAAGGGATGCAGACAGGTTTAGTAGGTCCATGTTTTATTGTGCAGTTGAGTTGGGACCCCTGTGGTCTTTGCCTGTTCTTCTGTCTTCAAAATGCGCAGGAGATGCAGAGATCCTCTTAAGCTATATTTATTTTTGACTCGTGCCCCTCTCATACTTGAGAAATCAAGATTCCAGACTTAAATGCAAATACTGCAGCCCAGTGAGGTCTGTTTTCAGGAGATAAAGTTTGAACAAAGCTGAACTGAAGCAGATTGACTTTGCGTGAAAATTTGAATAGAGAGAATATTTGAATTTCAATTTAGATTTCACATCCTCAATTTCAGCAGCTTTAAGCCAGCAAGAATGTTTGTATGACTTGACATTTTTGTGGGGAATGATACTGGAGAGTATTTTGTTGACATTGGTTTCAAAATCCCTCTGCAATACCTTATTTTGCGATATCTAGCAGTCAGTCTTTGTTTCACCAAATCCACTCCCATTTGTATGTGTTCAAATTCACATCACCCGTTTGCAATTGACTGTTCAGCTCTGTTGTGTGCTTTCTCTCCCAAACTGGCAGGGCCCCAAAATGAAACAGTACATGGATGTGTTTTCAATCCCCGAAATGACTCTGCTAGCTGCTGCCAATGACTTCTTTATCTCCAATGACATCGAGTACGACCCCGTGCACCTCTACAGGGACGTGTCGGTGAGTGCATTCTGCGTAACCTACTTGGACTTTTCTCCTTGACCCTCATGTCAACATCCTCTGCATTGAGAGGATGTAGCCTATATGAGTGTTCCAGTAGTTTACAAAAATTGGCTTCTTAGCTGCCCTCAGGCTAAAGTTTTGACCTAGGTTATAATAGCTGTTGTGAAGTGTTTATAATCTTTGTGTAATTATAACTGCATTTGACCTTGTTTATTTTCTTGGACAGTGATCCAATGCAATTTGTTTCCCTAGCAGGCTTTAGTTGTTTACTCTGTCTAGATTCAAATGAAGGGGGAACTTTTTGTTTGTAGACTTTTTTTTGGTCTGTGTGTGGCAGGGGGAGGTCTTTTCTTTTTGATTCCGATCACCCCAACCCCCACCCCATCACACACCCCGCTGTTGTGAAAAGGAGTCGCTCGCTCTGTCAGTGACTAAGCCCAACTGGCAGCGCTGTTGAGGACTCAATTTAACAGGCTCTGGCAGAACCCATTGCTTAGCTCTTTCACACAACCAATCCACTTCAATGGCTTCATTATGGCGTTGAATAAAGACTGTAACAAATAGCAAGTAATAGCAAGATAACACTTCCCGTATTATCATCCTGGTTTTCAAATGAGACCTTCTTTGGTTTCAGAAATAGGTGAACGTTTGCTTTTTTCTCTCCCCGCACTCTCTTGGTGAAAGCCACTGTGGCACAGAGGAACAGGGTGTACTGTACGTTCGCACTGGAATGCGAGTCGGTCTCTAGTGGTCAGCTCTGACGTCCTATTGGCAGCGACCGAAAGCTGTGAGGGAGAAAGTGGGAGTGTGACAGAGTGTGCTCCTGACCTGAGCATGGAAAAGAGGATAAAAAATGTCCTGATCCGCTGTGAATGTCTGTGTGTGTAAACATGAATAAAAATGTATTTGCAGGAAGCCATAGGAATGGTGCACATCAAGGGGTACATGTACAAGTGGATCATGCAAGACCTCGGTGAGAACACCATACTTCTACGATCGCCACATTTGTTTGCACCCTCTTCAGTGGTGCAATAAGAAATACAAATAAAGAAAATAGGCTGAAATGCGAGTTTTACAACTGCAGGGCTATGTTGTGATGTTATTCCAGTGCTTTTTATGTGTTCTAACATTAAAGTCAAAAGATGAACCTAACTACTTTAATAGTTAGATAAATGCGGTTAAAGGACTGCATCACTTTAATTCATATTTAGATGAATAAACTATTCCTTTCAGCCAGTTATCAAGTGTCTGTCCAGCTGCGTCTTATAGCGTTGTAATAATACACAATGGTGTTGTCATAAGAAATAAGAACCTTTGGAATTACAAGCGCTGTTGATAGATGTTGTTGACTGACTGCAAGAGAGCTATCAGTTTCTAAATCAAAATTGAGGAAGAGTGTTATGCAACACTGCTTCACAGGAAATCACATACTTGGGACTATTCCATTTCCTTGCGCAGGGAACTGTTTGTGCAGTCCATGCAGTCTTACTGTTTTTATCTCTTCATAATTACAATGTTAGGCAGACATACTGTACCCCAGAGGTTCAATCAAGCAATTTCCCACAGCTGTGTGGTCTGAGACATTAGTGTCTTGGGCTACAGTATGTGCTTGCATAAACAAACACTCATATAAGAGTGCTGAAGGTTGAGAATTTACAGTTGAGAAGGTCTGCCTGTATTTTTCCCCCCCAGAGAAATACATCCTCCGAGGGGATGAGACCTATGCTGTCCTGCACCGTCTTGTGAATCATGGGAAGAAACTCTTCCTGATCACCAACAGCCCTTTCAGCTTTGTGTGAGTGGACTCACTAGTTAAAGTGTACTGTCTGATGTGCCTTCTGCCTAAATAAATATTGATATGAATACATAATGCCAGCTACAGGCTCTTAAGAAATCAGAACATATGCAGAAGTCTCTCTTTTATTCTTCATTAGAGACACCTTCATAACGTAATAAACCATTTTTGAAAGATCAAATTCCCAGTGCAAGTAAATATGAAGATTGTTCTCTGGTGATGAATGCTGACACATGGACAGCATCCAGGATCCACGTTGGCCCTGTGGTATGAGTGGTACGGGGGGTGAGGAGCCTCCTTGTTGACGATGATCATTCTTTTCCATCTGCAGGGATAAGGGTATGAAGTACATGGTTGGGAAGGACTGGAGGGACTTCTTTGATGTCGTCATTGTGCAAGCAGACAAACCACACTTTTTTAATGACTGTGTCAAGTGAGTATCGCTGTGCTGTATTTACACAGCAACTCTGCTCTGCATATTACTGTTTTTTTTGCTGTCATCAGTCCAAGAATATTTTTCCAGGTTGTGATAATTCTTAGGTGTCTGTCACATTTTGGCTGCCAGATTAAAACGATTAGGTTATGATGTAATTCTGTGATCGCAATCTCTACATTTTTGGAGTATATTGTCTAAGGAGTTCAGTGGTTAACACAATTAGATTATGACGGAATTCTATGCTGGCTTTCTTTGGATCTTTGAAGTATGTTGTCCATGGAATTCAGCATTGTTCATAATAAGTCAATTTCTGCACAACACAAGAATATCCATTAAGTTAAATGTTATAGTTATCACTTCACCCTTTCTTTATTAAGATGATATTGTTCATGTTAATGATAGTATTAAAATAGTGTTAAAAACTGAAGCCAGTATCTCATAATCGCGTAATTACGTAACATAACATGTCCCATATGATGACGACCCATGAAATGACACCCAACTTGATGTGCATTTGAAATACAAAGCCAATACATCTGAGACCAGCACTGATATGCTAGTGTTCTTAGGTATGTTCTCTTTTTGACCAGAAAACATTATGATATGGGGCCCATGTAATATGGCTCTTTTTTTGCAGACCATTCAGAAGATTGGATAGTAATGGAGACCTCCAGTGGGATAAGATCAAGAGTTTAGAGAAGGGTCAAATCTACAAACAGGTACAAATTCATTCATCTGTATGAATTAATTGGCTAGTTTCTGATTGGAGCCAAAGGTTCAGGCAGGGAACAGAGGAGATAGATGTGCAGGTTTCCAGCCTGAGCTTCCGGGCGAATTCCAAATTCGCCGGAAGTTCAGGCAGGGTTCACCCAGCCTACCATTTTTAGGTTTCTGCTCTGAGGTCTGTAGCCATAAATCTGTAGCTGCAAATTTCTTAAGTTTCTTTCATTGGAGAAATGGACAATCACCAACTCCTCTCATTACAAGTTGAAAAACAGAAGGCACATCACTCCACACATTTGGCTACAGCATTGTCTCTGTTAAATTAAAACATTCAACTTAAGTCCATTCTGCAGCATGTCACCTCTTTCTCCTCACTTTCTAAACTTGGCAGTTGCAGTCACTTCCTCTCTCCCTCCCCCAAACTTTGTACGGGGCAACCACTGTTAGTCCATCTGTCTCAGGACAATCCAGTGAAACCCTGCCCTTCCTTTTGCACAGGCTGTTAAGCAAGTCAATGAACCTCTCTTTTTAGAATTAGATTAACAGACGTTGTCATGGTAAATTCATGTCAATCCATCTTAATCTCACCATTACTGTGAAGGGGGGAGAAGTCATTTAATCTAAGAGCTTTGTATGCATGCCTCTCGTTTCAGGGAAATCTGTATGATTTTCTACGGCTGACGGGCTGGCGTGGGTCCAAAGTGCTCTATTTTGGAGACCATCTCTACAGTGATTTAGCTGTGAGTCATTCTCATATCTGCCTGCATAGTGCGTGTTGACGTGGGTCTGTTTGCCCAACATGTTTCCAGTGTTCGTCACTTTTGCAGACTGCTTCCTCAAGTGTTCTCCAGCGAACAGATTATTGTTCCAACTTAAGTGAACTGTAAACAAACTAAAAACACCAGTGGGTTTTTATGCACATCTCTGTCTTGCCAATCGAAGAGACATCCAACACTGACAACTTCATTTTAGAGTAGATTAGATCAGTGTTATCATGGAACTAATAGAAAGAAGGTCCGCACATTGCTCTTGATTAGTTTAATTTATTAGAATTCAAGTTACGTTTCAAGCCTTATGTCTCTTCCTCAGCGTCTCATACGGCTCGAAACGTAACTTGAATTTGAATAAGCTAAACTAATCGAGAGCAAGTCTGCGGACCTTCACATCCATCAGGGGGTGGTCTTTTCCTTTCTACTTTCACAACCTGAGCAGTCAGAGTTACCCAGAGGGAGGCTGAAAGCTTGAAAAAACATCAGTAAACAACTGCTATAAAACGGAAGTGGTTTGCAACACGTTTTTGGTGTTGTCAGTTTAACGACATGTGACATGTGACAGGTGCTGTCCCATTCCTGTTAGTAACATTTTGTCCCCTTACAGCCTCTCTTAGCTCTTATCAACAGATGTCAGTTATGTCTTTGAGGATTCAGGGCGTAGACCTGAGGGATACAATTGAGATTCGCCTTATCTCTGTCCTTTTGAAGTCCTAAGCTTGGCTGTCAATGTTCTCTTGCAGGACCTGATGCTTCGCCATGGCTGGAGGACGGGTGCCATCGTGCCAGAGTTGGAGGTGGAGACCAGGGTGGTGAACACAGAACAGTACGCCCAGAGCCTCACCTGGCTGCAGGCACTTACAGGCTTACTGGAACGCTTACAGGTATGTGCGGAAAGAATCACTTCAAAAAGACAGTACAGTATTGTTCTGCAAGCCTTTGAAGGTTGATCAAGTTTTCACATGTCCTTTGTTTTAGTTGTCTGGCTCATATCAAAATCCTTACATGCACGACAGCACTTGTATTGTTTCGAGAATTTTACACAAATGTGTTTCATGCAATGGGTTTGATCCGGTTATTGCAAAAGTTAAGAAGTTGAGCAATTAAGAAACTTTGTGATGGTATGTGATGCAGATAGCAACAAAAAAAACTTTATAGCTGACTAATCACATTTGTAAGGCCTTTATTTAGTGATTCATGAAACATGTGGCTTGATGCAGAGTTTTTTTTCAGGCTTTGGTGAAGTTTTTGCTTTGTCGTAGATTCTTGACACAAATAAAAGTATTTTAAAAACCTCAATGGCTTTCATATCATGTGTGGACATTATGATTATGGTCAGTACAAAGCCTGATTAAGCAGTGTTTCATTGGTGAATTATTTCAACTATCCTGATACACTTACTTTTACAAATAAATACTTTTACAAACATCAGGTATACAAGTTATCACTGCTAATATGGATGAAACCTTTAAAAAAAACATTAAACTGCTTAGAGAAAATGATATAATACCATTGTGATTCCTGTTTTACAGATGCACAAAGATCCAGAGTCTAAGAAGGTTCTAGAGGACTGGCTGAAGGAGAGGGAAGAACTGAGGCAAGTCAAATATGACTCATATCATATGCAGTTGTCATGTTTTTCCAGCTGGTGGAAAAGACAAAAAGAGTTATGGGGTTATGGCTTAAATTACTGGTAGTTTTTAAAAAACAAAATGGAGTATTATTCAATCCGAATGGTTCGGAGAGATGCATTTTAGCAGGCAAATGAACAATTATATTGATTGTGTTGTTTATTTTATGTTTAGATAAAGTTTAATTATTAGAATGTCTCTTTTCCCATTGTTTTTGTTCCTCCTCATAGAGCTGTCACAAAGAACCTCTTCAACCCTCAGTTTGGAAGCATTTTCCGTACGTGCCACAACCCCACCTACTTCTCCAGGCGCCTGTGCCGCTTCTCCGACCTCTACATGGCCTCCATCAGCTGTCTGCTGAACTACGACCTCTCCTACACCTTCTACCCGCGCCGCACCCCACTACAGCACGAAGCCCCTCTGTGGATGGACCAGCTTTGCACTGGCTGCATGAAGACTCCATTCCTGGAGGAGATGGCTCACATCCGTTGACCTAGAGTTGTCATAGAATCTCCTCTTATTCTATGGCTCTGGCAGCGAATAGGACCTGAAATTACTTCCAGATGAATGCTGAACCTGACTGTGATCAGGAACCGGACATGTGCCGAGCTCTTCGGGAGGAAGAGAGCTCTGCTAACGTGGCAGCCTGAGTTATGGCTGTTCAAGCTGTGGCACCACCTCCTGGAAGAGTAGATGTATAGCATTTTGAAGAACAAAACTGTGCAAATAGTAGCACAAACTTAAACGTTTACTTCTAGGTTTTTTTGCAAGGATACTGACAGGTCTCCTTCAATTACCTGATTTTCCCACCCCTGTGAGGTACTGGGAATACATGGTAGTAGAGTACTTTGAACATTGATTTGTAGCATACATTTTGTTGCATCTCCACTACTAGGTCAATTGCAACATTTGCTGGATGTGACTGTTACAAACTTAATAGCTAATTGTGTTGTCAGTTGATTTCATGTAGACAAGGTTCTCTAAACATTTACATTTTCTAAAAATAGCAGTGAAAAGATACTTTCAATTCACATATTTAACATTATATTTACATCGGACAATCTGTTACATCACCTTTTTTAACGCTTTATTTTCTAAATCAAATGAATAATAAAGAAAAGGTCATTTTGAATGCCAGGTTTTTAAATTGCCATCATTTGTGTAAATGTTGGAGAATAAACTGTTGATAAAAAAAATGAAAATATTTATTTTTCTTTTTAGCAATACTGAAGTCATGAAGTATTCTGATCTTAGCATTGAAGTATGCATGTACACCACCAGACTGTATAAAATATATTTAAAAATCGCTTTATAATGTCCTGTTGGATTTTTGAGGCAGGAACTTTTTCAGATTCAAATTTGTTAGTAATATAATACCAGAGAGGGTTAAAGCGGAGTCAGTAATGAAGGATCTTTGGTAATACTACGGACTACGCTGTGTACATGCGTGTCATATGTCCATGCGTGTCCATGACTCCCTTCCATAGCCAGTTGTGACATTAAGTCTTACCAGATCGTCTGAGAAGTTATACTTAAATCAACACTAAATAGTTTGTTGTATCTCAAAATAA
The DNA here is from genome assembly GCF_963854185.1 of Sardina pilchardus. Taxonomy (NCBI): domain Eukaryota; kingdom Metazoa; phylum Chordata; class Actinopteri; order Clupeiformes; family Clupeidae; genus Sardina; species Sardina pilchardus. Next base: position 23,049,458 of record NC_085000.1, on the reverse strand, counting down.
TGTTTTCAAAATAATTTCAGTGGTTCATCAACTCGTAACTGGCTGAACGGCACTTCTGCATTAACATGTCGAGCATCGCGTTTGAAAGAAAATGAATGTGAAATGCTTGTAGTTGTCTAAAAGCCTTATTCCAATTTGGAACGGGTATTTGAACCCAAATTATCACCGCGCATGCATCGCTGACATGTAGCTCGCCGTGATCGTATAGTGGTTAGTACTCTGCGTTGTGGCCGCAGCAACCCCGGTTCGAATCCGGGTCACGGCAGTGTCAGCCAATTTATTTTCGTTCAGAAAGTATTCTGATAGGTTAGGTTATATTTTAGCAGCATCTGTATTCAAAGACCCTTCGATGATGTACTATGAAGTATTAACAACTGTACTATTGCGATGACAACATAGGCTAATGCAAATGATTTAGGTCAAAACGGCCAAACACGGTCAAAACCTTGTTGAACATTTTTCTCTGAGAATTAACTCACTAACAACGGATCATTACTCGCATCGCATCACTAATGAGTAATGTGTGGGATGATCCACAGAGCCCGTTGACAAAATTAGAAATCCCCTGTCCACTCTGATCCCCACTGTAGCTAGACTAATCTTGATTGATGGTGCAGGTGCATCCATGCGTTGCGATCATGTCCCAAATCTATTTGACCTAATATAATACCATATACCATAATAGCCTACGTAGCCTACACGAGTTTACATTTAACCAAAATAGTGCAGAAGTTGATGTCGAAGATATAGCCTAATTCCCTGCCAGGCGCACACAGGCTCTTATGTTAGAGTGCTGCTCCACATACAGTATTTTCATCATAGACGGTCCACCTCACTCTTGCTTTCTGAAACAAAAACAGTGATGTAATGTTTGTTTGATGTCACATCCTGTCCAAATGGGTGGCCACATACACAGTAAAATGTTACCCAGGGAAAAAGCCCAACATAACATAACAAAATATATTAAAAGCCATGTGCTAATAATGGTTTTATAGATTTAGATGAGCCAACACGAAATATATCACATTCATCACTGCTCCAGCTCGTGCAGTTAATTTACGCAATATTGGAATACAATCTGAAACATTGGCAAAATGTAGGCTATGATTATCTGGTCATAAACTATTTTTTACAGTCTATGGTCATAAACCTTCATCTAGTCATATTAACGTGACAGGCACAGAATAAGACTACTACAATAAACTAGAATGCATTTCCCGGTGGGAAAGTGCGAAGTGTGCTTGCTCAGACGCGCCGCGACAGCGCCCGGCAGGAGACGCGACTGCTCGTCCTCAGGTCAAAGCGCCAAAGTTTGGCCAAGACGCGAAGCTGCTTCGAGTTTGGCGGCGTTGCCCTCGATTGCCGAATTCTTACACTGACCTGACAAGTTGCCTAGATTCATCAGTGGTATGGCCCAGAGCACATCCAATGTAAAAATGTAGATGTCATCCCAAAGACGTAAAGAGATATGAGCCAAAATGCATTTTTGCTAATTGCGGCGCCCCCTAGTGGCCAAATTACAACACATTTACTGAGGCTACTTTGGATGGTGTCCAAAATCATGCCGCCAAATATGGTCTCAATACCTCAAAGCGTCTCCGAGATTTGACCTCACTTCCTGTTTGGACGCTTCAACATAGAATTTGATTGGCTGTCAAGGGCTAACGCTTTGATGTATGAAAATGAAATGTACACCTCTAAGGTCTGTAGACCTTGTGTTGAATTAAGTATGAGTTGTTCACGTGTAGCCAGCATGAAACACGTAACCACTGAAGGAAGGAGGGAGCCTAAGGAACTAGGCATGTTTCTAGAACAAATACGAGTAGCCTAATGTTATAGCTATTCTGTTATGCGGGAACATCCGCAGTTTACTCACTGTTGAATAAGTTGCAATGTGTTATAGCCTCAAATGGATGGTAAAATAAACAGGACGACTCACCTGTTCAAATGATGTAATAGGATCAAATTTGGTTTTGATATGTCAAAGCAACCAGGCTGTTACTGGTTAACGTTTCTGAATATGAAATCGATTTTGGATTGGTTGCATGTGATAAAAGCTGTGCCATTTCCTGTCCAGACAGCATTCATATTCAGAAATACTGTACACCGGCAACAAAGACACACACACACAAACAACTCTTTCAAACAGAAACGTCAGTCCGTTACATCTGCCTCTTGTCCACAAACTGCATGTCGCTGAGTTGACCAGCAACGAAGACTTTCACATAAACACACACACACACACACACTTACACACACACATACACATCACCCCCTCAAACACAAATATCTGTCTGTTACGTCTGCCTCATGTCCACAAACTGCATGTTGCACAGTTCACCCACATCTACCCACAATTCTTTGATTTATAAATAACCCCACCATTAAAAAACTGCAATGTGTCAAATCTTATTATACAACAATTGGGTTCTATGAAGCGGTTTCTTTGTTTCTGATTGGCCGAGAGACGTTCCATGAGTTGAGATATCCCACGATAATCCACTCGGACTTTTCACAGCTAATAATAAATCACTCCGCGATAAAATGTCAAATTGTCAAGTGTAAACCGAACTGTCACGTTGCATCCAAGCTGAAATACAGACGCTCAGAACATAGAATATGACGGAGGTGGATATTAGCTAGTTGGATGGCATGTAGGCTAAGTAAAATAGTGATGTTTCAAAGCTAAAAGCATGTCCTAACCAGACGCAATGCGAGCTAACGTTTATTAGGCTAGATTCTACATTGCTTGACAACCGGAGAGATAGAACTAACGACTGGCTTTTGGCCATAGCAACGTGCTTTTAGAACTAACGACTGGCCTTTGGCCATAGCAACCATCCATTTAGAACTAGTAACGGCAGTTTGTCCTGCATGAAGTAGAAATTTGTGGCGGAGAGAAGTTAGTTCTACAAACAAGACAGTTTTAGCGATTTAAACGTTTACATGATAATGGGAAATTAGCGCAAAAAAGAAGTGGTAGAATTGTTGTATAAAAGCAATATAGCACTCGTGATCGTGGGTTGTTGTTGGATATTCCCACGGGTGTTGTTCGGCCGTAGCCTCGAGGCCGGAGGCTACGGCCGAACAACACCCGTGGGAATATCTAGCAACAACCCACTCCCACTCGTGCTATATTGCTTAAATATGTATATACTGCATGGGCAATTCCATGCAAAACTGTCAAGTCCATAACCCCACACAGCATCATACTATGATGTGGATGATGATTTCTTAAAAGTTTACCATTTCGCTCTTCTTGTTTGTACAACATATTCGATGACATTGTTAACATAATCATTTGCATTATATAAATGTAACCCCCTTTTCCACTCTTATGTCTCAACATATACTGGAGTCACATTCATAAACATAAACAGGATCCTAGGTTCTCAATTTGCTGGACTCACTTTCTACCATAAAGTTAAAGAATAGTAATAACAGAAGAAAAGGTAAGAAGGTGTTGATGGCGTGATTAACTAGTGTGGTCCCTCCACTGAAGAATTTCTATACCACTGCCCTGATGGAAATATGTAAATCCTCAGAAATGTCAAGCGACTACAGTTACTTCTACCTGCTTTGATATATCATTTCATAAAAAAAAATTTGGCCATAATAATTATATTGCAATTATATCAATTCAAGTTTTCTTTGCAGCACAAACAACAATAGGCTACAGTTTACTTTACTTCAGGGCGTAATGTTAACAACTTCGTTAACATTAAGTTTGTTTGTTTGTTGTTCTGTATTGACAGCAGACGGCAGAATGCAGGTGCACGCAATGGATATGTTTTTAAAGAGAGTGCATTCGCTTCCACATGAACCTCGGAATGTGCTGCACCAGAACAAAGACACTGAATGCTATGCTTTCTATCGTGCGTGTGGCTCGTTTTTCAGATTTGTTTGCTAAATTTAAAAAAGCCACACAATTTAACAGAGTCGCTCATTCTAGCCTGCAAATGGTTAAAGTGATGCTAGGGCCAGATGCTGCATAAGAAATGGAAAAACTCCACTGACCAGTTGGCCTTGCCAGTTGATCGCTAACGTGAGATACGTGGATGATGAGATTTCAGATCATTTTATTTGGCAAAGAACTGGACAATGCTACCGGAGATGAGATGTTCAGGGTAACAGAATTGTTGCCTGCTTTACAAATCATGAGCGTACAGGGGAGCTACATCCGGTGCAGAACTGAAGTGTTGAATTAGCTTCCACTATTAAAGTAGCTATAACAGATGTGGGAGATGGACCAGTCATCTAAAATGAATTGTACGCGTCGCGAACGGAACGCTTCAGTTACGCGTCCAGTAGTTTGCACTGACGGGGCAGCATCGATGACAGGTCAAGTCAAGCTTCATAACGAAAGCCAAGCAGAAAAATCCTGCCATGGTAGCGGCACATTGAGTGTCGGAAAACTCTTAACTGTAAAAAAAAAAATATATGCCCCCGACCTTGCTTTGAATCAAGTCGTAAAAATAGTTAATTATAGCCTATGTTAAGTCACGTCCCCTTCAAACACAATTACCCTATCCTCTGCAATGAAATGGGTATCCAAAATATCACATATGTTAAAGGCCGTATTGCAAGGTTTGCATTATTAAACAAATTTGCATTAGGTACTACTCATCTAAACTGTTATCCATTGTAGGCCTATTTGATGTTGCAATGATTTGAGGTTTGCAATGATTCTTCTTTCCCCCTCAATGTACTCTATTGCGTCACGTTGGGGACCACTGAACAAGCCCCCTTGAGATTGACATGAGAGAGGAGTAAAGAGAAACGGGCAAGACACTGTTCAGCAGTAAAAAGTGCAGATTATAGATATATACATAGATATATACAGATATCCTAGATAGATACAGTATATAGACATATAGATATATATCACGTCACATTTTGCTGGTTGGGGGTGGCCTGACCAGCGATCACGCAGTCCACCACTGCAGTTTACATGGAATAGCACTGCCTTGCCTAGCCTACCACACGCACCTGCCATACACAGCTTACTTTCTCCCTGTCTTGGTAAGCCATACCCTGACGGTGTCAATGACAATCAATCAGGAGAAGTAGTTATTGAAAATAATCACGCTTTAGACATGACCAGCCTACTTGGCAGCAGCTTGCAACAGGGGGATTCATAGGTGGCACATAGACCATACAGCTAGCATGAATGCAAATATTTTTAGATCTTCTGACTAAGTTTACTGTACTTATTCAAACGACATCAGCACCACTGCCACTGGATATAAAGCAAACATTGACTTTCACTTGGTGCTTCATTGACTGTAAAAAAGTGTAATAATATTATCTATGCACTGCCTGATGTAGACTAGCTTGACTTGCTAGCTCGATGAGTTGCGAAATGATATCAGCAACACGTACTCGTTCCATATTAAACTTAGGCTACAGTTAACATAGTTTGGCTTTCCAGGCTACTTGGACCATGCATTTAATTACCTTTCACTGCCTTCACGTCTGCCAGGCTCCAAACTGTCTTCATAACAGCAGTTGCAATTCAGTATAAACAGCCTCGGTAAAGTTAAAACCAACTAGCGATGCTAGTCGCGGTTAGCATTTGAACTGCAGTTAGCTAACCTACCCTCATAACTAGACGGCTTCCCAGGCTACTTGGACCATGCATTTCATTACCTTTCACTGCCTTAACGTCTGCCAGGCTCTAAACTGTCTTCATAACAGCAGTTGCAATTCAGTATAAACAGCCTCGGTAAAGTTAAAACCAACTAGCGATGCTAGTCGCGATTAGCATTTGAACTGCAGTTAGCTAACCTACCCTCATAACTAGACCTCTCAAATTCCGAAAAATGCATTAAAATAACATTGGACTACGTTGTTATTTTTGTTAAACCTTAGGGTGGCTATGATATAAATGGTGTAACGAAATTTGAAGTGTAAATATACAAACTTTATGAAAGTGTAAGCCACAACCTTTTCCTACAGGAATACAGGAAAACATAACCCCATAACCTCCATAAGGAGACCTCCCCAAATTCAGAAACATTTATTAAATTGAAATGGACAACGACGTTATCTTTGGTAAACTCTTAGGTGGCTATGATATAAATTATGTGACGAAATTCGAAGTCTAAACACACTTACTGTTGAAAGTGTAACTGCGATTTCCATAGGACTACATTCTAATTAAAATCCTCGTTGCCTCACGCACACCACTCTACTTCCGGTATTTCGCCTGCTTTGTGGGGGTGGCATATGATCCTCTGAGTGAAATACCCAGAATGCTCAGGTCAATACAAATGATCCAAAACACACCGTCACTGAGAAACATCGTGTGATTGTCTACTATATATAACAACTGAACACACATTATATTTAACAGCGAGTAAGTCCATACTTGTCCCTCGGGACCATGGCATCTCTAAGAATTACTCAGTCTCAAGGTGAGACAACGATGCGGGCAAGCCTAGAATTACACCATTGGTGTACCACTGCGGATCATCCCTGTCTGTGAATCGAGGGTTGAGTAATATCGGGTTTGAAATCATGTTGTCGGTGAACTGTATGCGTCAGACCTGGAACAACGCTGTGCTGTGGTGTACACATCAGTACCTTTTACAAGAATGGCAATAAATAGATTTTTTTTTAAAAATATCAACATTGTATCTTAAATCACTCTGAAATGTCCTTTTGGCATGACCTAAAGCAATTTAAGATGAGCTATTCCGATTAATAGTATACATTCACCAACACTCACGTTTTTGCTAATTATAGAGCCATCGACAGACCAAATAACACCAAATTTATTGGGGGTGCTTTGAATGGGGTCTCAAGTCATCCCACCAAATATGGCTTTCATACGTCACAGCATATCCAAGATAGGCGCACTTCCTGTTTGGCGGCTTCGCTCGCTGAATTTAATTGGTTATCACAGGCGAACGCTTGGACGTATGAAGACGAAATCAAGGCGGTTGATCCACCTTGGTCTGTAGATCACGCGTGCCAAGTTTCATGACGATCGGATAAACTATGCGGCCAGGGTAGCTTTACTTTGACTTTGGACAAAATTCAAAATGGTGGAAAATCCATCATGGCGGAAAATGACGTCACATGGTGCGTTGGAATCAGATGAGTCAGAGGATTCCAATGGTATAAGTTTTATAAAAATCGGCCATACGGATCAAAAGTTACGGGCATGAACGTGTTTTCAATCTTTGACCAGTTGGTGGCGCTAGAGCGTGAGAGTGGCGAGCATGAAACCTGGTGGTGTCAATCAAGGTAGTCTCCTCTATCAGCATACCAAATTTCATGACTTTATGTCTTACGGTTTGGGCTACAGGTGGAAAAATGTGTGGGCATCAGCGCTCAAAAGTCGCTTTTCCATTCATTCCTATGGGGAAAAATCGACCGGAAAAACTGGAATAACGGGAGAACGACAAGGCGTATCGAAAAGCTTTATACACGCCACCATCCTCGCATCAGGACGCACGCGTGAGAAGTGGAACGGCGTCTCTAGCTCCAAATCCCTAGGACAAGATAGGGAGACAAAAATGTTCTGCAAGATAAATAAATTTGATAATAATAATAATAGGAAGAACAATAGTGTGCTTTTGCAAGCACACTAATTACTCAAAAGATTTTAACCAGACCTATAAAAATGTACAGAAAAAATGCTTGTATTTTGAAATCAATTGGCCATGCGATACAGGAAGTACCCCTCCGTGATAGCGATGTTTTCACTGTACCAGACAAAGCGGTACGTGGAGGAAAAACGGCTAGTCCACAGCTGTTGTTTGTTTTCATGTTAATTTCCATGACACTGTAACATCAGTAACATCTCTCATTCCTTTGGATTATCGAGTGAACTCCCCAACATGGCAGCTGAGGAGGAGAGGGGGGTTGTTCGTGTCAAAGTCAAGGTGAGGAATTTTATGAAGTCAATAGCGGTAACGTTACGGATATCGAGCTACTGCCGCCAGGATACCTACCTTGTGATAATTCTTAGCATCAGGAATTTGATAGTGTGATCAGCTATTTTTCATAAATCTTTTGGGTTTCTATTAATGTAATTATTTCGCTGTCAGAAATGTGTTAACAACTGACATTGTTTGCATAGTAATTTGCACAATTATAAGATGCTGGGTGTTTTTCCTTTAGGTGGCTAGTCATCGTAATCCAAATGGAAAACTAACCAAACTAACATTATGATAGTGTAAACATACACGTTGAATGATTCATGGATAAATGCTGGACGTTATTCGAGTGGACACAGTTGCAATCTATTAGTCTATATGCCTCATCCTCGTAGAATCGGAGAGAGTGAAAGTATGTGTTTTGGACTACATTTCATGTCGACAGCTGTCAGATGAAACTGCACAGGTGTCAATGACGGCCATGGAATGTGTAACGTTGGTGTTGCAATGAACGTCAACATGGTTCGTGAGAAAGGGTTGTAGTAGCAGAGACCTGATTGTAGGCACACGAATCCGGGTTCGTGAGTCATTTATTTAAACAGCACTGACGTCATCGGCAAGTGTCAATTCTTTACTTCTGCTCTAGGTTGAAGTGTGAATTCTTCACTTCTGCTCTTATACAACGCTGTTGACTCTTCTCTCACATCAAAGCTTTTACCAACTTTATGCCAAACATCAATTTGCCAACATGCTCTCCCAGCTGGGTCTAAGGACACTAGCTTTGTCTGTTAAGTCTGTCACATAGATTCATTAGAGAATTGCTAGTGCAATTACATGGCAAGTAGGCCTACTCTTTGTGACCGGTTTAAATATATTGTTTAAGTGGCGTTCTTGCATATTGTTCACCACTGGCCATTAATTTCAGCATATACCAGCATGTCATGTATTTCTCTGTTGCTCATTTCCTTGTAGAAGTGCGAGGGGATGCTGCCTGTGGAGTTCCGGTCTTTTGCTGTAGACCCTCAGATAACCTCTCTGGAGGTCCTGCAGCACATTCTCATCCGGGCCTTTGAATTGAATGGGTTAGTATTGGGGAAGGGGACTGATGGTGAATGAACATCTTGGATATATAAAAGTGTACATTATACCATACGTTGCATGTAATAAATTCAAATGAAGTTGTTGAATGGTTTAAACACACTCTTGTTTATGCATTCTATTCACAGGAAGAGTAATTTTGGAATAAGTTACCTCTCTCGTGATCGCTCGGGGGTAGAGGTGTACCTTTGTCTCCTGTCTGATTGGGATTTAGATGCTGCATTTGTCTCGGCAGCGAAACCATACCTGCAGCTCAAGATAGACATCAAACCGTCTGAAGACAGTGAGCTCAGCTTTCTTATAATACAAGATAGCTTCTGCATATGACACATTCACATGCCAGCTGGGCTAATGGTGGTGCCTCTGTCTACAGGTCCAGTTCTGGAGGACTGGGACATCATCAGCCCCAAGGATGTGATCGGTTCTGATCAGCTGACGGGCGAGAAGCGATCCTTGGCAGCCGCGGCCCTCCCCTTCACCCAGTCCCTCCTGTCCCAGGTTACTGAGCCTGTCAGCCAGCTCTTTTCAGCCAACTCTTTTCCAGTCTCTGCTGCTTTCAGTCAGGTCCATCTCCTAATGTAATCAAGTTGAAGTAAAAAAAACAAACAAAAAAACAAACAAACCAAAAAAAAAAGCACACCACTCTCCAAACCTTGCTCTTGCTCTCTTGCTCCAATGTGTTTGTCGTGATCAGTCAGCATCGGTCAATCTCTGTCTCTCTCTTTGTCACTCCTCTCAGATGGGAAAGACACTGTCCAGAGTGCAGCAAGCCTTGAGCTGGTCCTACGGAGAAGAGGTGAAGCCCTTCAAGCCTCCCTTGAGTGACGGCGAGTTCCACAGCTATCTCAACAGCTTGGGGCAGCTCTCGCGGCCAGAGGACCTCCGACTGCGCATCTACCACGGGGGAGTGGAGCCGTCGTTACGCAAAGTATGTGAGAGAGGAAGAGATAGCGCTGTCACGATGAATCACAGAAGTAGCCGCCCATATGAGCGCAAAAGTGAAATCGGTCAACGGACGATACTGTAGTTCCTATAATTGGAGTTATATTCTCTACTTGGGTGCCTGTACACCACAGATACTGTCTTGTTTGTCATTTATATTATTTGTCATGTTCTGAATCTGCTGTATTGTGGTCATGTAACCAAGTACTCTGAAATTGCACAGGGTATATAATGTGGATTCTATGAGCTGCATTTACATTTTCCTTAAGTATATGATTAAGGCCTAGTTTAATGCAATACTTTTTCATGCAAGAATCTTTCTAGAATCGTTCTATTCGTCATCGTTCTTTACTCTGATCTTTTAGGTGGTGTGGCGATATCTCTTGAACGTGTATCCAGATGGGTTGACTGGTCAAGAGAGGATGGATTACATGAAGAGAAAGACTCGAGAGTACGACCAGCTGAAAAGGGAGTGGACGGCCAGGGTCAGTTCCGAAGATCTGGAGTTCATCAGAGGAAATGTCATGAAGGATGTGCTAAGAACTGACCGAGCGCACTCTTACTACGCTGGCTCGGAGGACAGCCCCCACCTCACAGCTCTGACGGACCTCCTGACTACATATGCCATCACACATCCACAGGTAGAAACCTCTGCTGTCAGCTTATGCTTTTATGAGTGGCAGTATGTACATGTAGTGGTTATGACCATAACAACATCTGGTGATGTCACTATTGACAAAGCCATATTCCTACCAGCCCTGCTAATGAACTCACTGTTATTTTTTTTTTTACCTTGGCATTTTGTGATATTCATTTATGAGACCAAGTAAAAATGTCTGGATGCAGTTTATAAATTTCGACGTTGGTGTCTTAACCAATGTTATCCTGAAATATCTGAAAGTCTTCCAATGGCTCAGTGTTTGTTTCTGTCGTTCCTCGCAGGTGTCCTACTGCCAGGGTATGAGTGATATTGCATCACCGATTCTCGCAGTGATGGACAATGAAGCACATGCATTTATCTGCTTCTGTGGAATCATGAAGAGGCTGGAAGGCAACTTCCGTCCTGACGGTCAGCTCATGTCAGTCAAATTCCAGCATCTGAAGCTGCTGCTCCAATATTCCGACCCGGAGTTCTACGCCTATTTGGTTTCCAAGGGAGCCGATGACCTGTTCTTCTGTTACCGCTGGCTACTCCTAGAGCTGAAGCGGGAGTTTGCGTTCGACGACGCCCTCAGGATGCTGGAGGTCACCTGGAGTTCTCTTCCACCTGATCCCCCTGAAACAGAAGTGGAGTTGATTGGTCCTCTGGAGTCAGACAAAAATGACGGCCCAGAGAAGGTCTGCGGAATTGCAGAGGGGGAGGTGACCGAGGGTGAGCAACCCGAAAAGCAACGAAAGCGCCACATGTTACGGCCGTCGCGAGAAGAGGGCGATGGCGAAAGGAAAATGACCTTAGAGGATGAGCAAAAGGTTGAGGCAGGACCGAGACGTGACGGTGAAGGAGACTACTGCTCAGCATACGAGGCAAAGATGAGCAATGTCGTGGTCCCCCCATTTGAGAAACAAGCCAGTTTTGGGGAATTCAAATACTACAGTGCCAGGAACGAGGACAGCTTCGAGGCCTCCACTATTTCCACCCCGGAGTTTCATTCCTGTAGTCCCGCATCACCTTTGCCAGTTCGCCAGTCCACGGAGGACAGTGAGGACGACCCTGGAGAGAGGGTGCCTTTGATTACTTCATCCACTCCGGACGCGGAGCCGAGGAGCTCACCTAACGGGCAAGCATCTCCAGTCCCACCACTGCCTTCATGCCTGCCTACCAGGAACACTGGATCCAGCCATTCTCTCCCCAAATCCCCCTCACTATCCAACTGGAGAGGAGTCTCCCCGGAAAGCCCGCCCTCCCATTACGGTGCGTCTACTTTAACGAATGGAAGAGCTGCATCTCCGGATGAAACACCGGGGAGACTCACATCGCCTCCTCCGGCCTCTCGTGGATCAGGGGTGGCTAACTCTCCGTCCACGCCCCCCGGGAAGTCGACTCTTTCCTCCCCGACTTTAACCTTCCCTCAGAATCGCTCGTTGCTGTCCTCTCCTGTCTTGTCTTTCACCAGATCCCCCTCTCTGCCCAGGCCTTTCTCCAGCAATCTCCCTTCCCCTTGCTCCAAAACCTCCACTACAACGGTGAACTCTCCTAACACTAACAGTGCACCCATGAAGCCCTGTTCTTTGCCACCTCCGCAAGAGTTTGGCAAAGGCAACCCTTTCATGCTGTTTCTGTGCCTGTCTATTCTGCTAGAGCACCGTGACCACATTATCAAGAACAGTCTAGATTACAACGAACTGGCCATGCACTTTGACAGGCTTGTTCGGAGACACAATCTCGGGAGGGTGCTGCAGCGTGCTAAGGCGCTTTTTGCCGATTACCTTCAAAGTGAGGTCTGGGACTCTGAGGAAGGGGATGAGGTCAGCCTCGACTCTCCCACCACAGCCGACACCAGCCTCCATTCTCCCACTAACAGATCAACAATGGCCAGTCTGCAGTCGCAGACGCAGGCCACTTCTTCATCCAACTCCACCTACAACCTCGCTTCCACTATTCCCTCGCCCACAAATCAAATGCCTTTCGCTTCTCCTTCCTCGTCGTGACTACTTCTCCTTCTCCTACTTGCATCTCAACACAAGAAGGGGACTTCCTGTGTTCCCTCCCCTAGCCGCCACAGCCCCCATCGTATTATATACGCCATAGATCAAACTTCATTTTCTGAGATTGTTCCCAGTCATTACCTGTCATTACTAACTGATTGCAAATTTACCAGAGCTAAAATCCCCACCGTCCCATCCCCTGCATAATGTGGACATTGTTCGTTCATATGAGACCTTCAAATCCAGTCTTCACCTTCTTTTCCCAGCAATTCATTCATACCCACATTCTTGCCTTTGACTTTTAATTCCAGCCTTGTTGTGTCTTGAGTTCTTCTCTGATGTTTACCCTTGCTATTATTGAATCTTTGATTTTTCAGGTTTACAAACGATCTCCAGTGGGTTTTGTTGGTTATGCTTTACCAAAGTTACTTAATTAAAGGGACAAGTATTTTTTGTTTGTTACATTGCTCAGAATATGGATGTGCATTGTTGATTTTGGCTAATGTTCAGAAATGTCAATGTGAATATGCAGACATATCCTAGACTTGATTTGAGTATTTTATTGGGTCGTGGAAACACACATTTATTTACTTATATTTGTGATGGAACTTGACGACTGATGTTTTTTCTGCACATAATTACCGTTATTGTACATCTGTACATTCAAGGAATTCGTATAACTGGTATTTGCCTTTAGCGCTTTTAGAATTTATACTTATTGGAGCATCGAAGCAGTCCATTCCAAAGAGAAAAGACCATGTTATTTAGCCGAATAAATTACCGAATGGCCTAAAATGGCCATTGGCAAAAGCTGTTTAAACCCACAGAGGAAGGTACACCTTGGGTTATGTTGATGATGGTACTACTACTTACGATGAAATATTTCAGTGTTTTGATTATTTTCACTATGAGAAAATGTATTGATTGTAGCAATAGGTGGCAAGCCAGTTCATAAATGTGAAAACATATCAAGCACACAGGATATCAGAAGAAAATTACTAAAGCTTGTATTTTATCCTGTTGTGTCTGATTTCAAACTGGGTGACTGGAAAACTTCAGCTGTATATCTCAACTTTATACAATGTAACTGTTGCTATTGAAATAGAAATCTGTACAAAATGTTTATTTCAATATTCCCTTTATATTTGAAAACAACTGGAAGTTGCCTGTCAGCAAGTTACAGTGACATAAAAACAAAAGATGTGCGATGAGTCCATATAGCATTAGCCTTTGATTCCCTTGTTTACCTAGAACGTTTGTCAGAATTTGAACGTTCAGTAAGTACATAAGTAAAGTTCTATACAAAATATATTACACTACATAATCAAACAGTGAATCAGTCTAATCACACTTTACACATTTTACTTCAGCTTTTTATTCTGTATAGATGCAGTTGCTGTATAGTCCTCGCAAGTTTTGTTTTGTTTTAAATCTCATACGACTCACTGAAATGATTTATCACACCAGTGAAAATCAATATATTTTCCATATTTCTGCAACAGTTTATTCATTCAGGGACCACATACCTAAATATATGGACACATGGCATTGGATGAAATATAGGCTAGTCATGAGCCATCAAGTTTTTCACTAATGGGACATTTTGCTAGTCAGGTTTGTGTGGCCAGTTAGGGTCTTGTAATAACTAACTGTTGTTATCAGCCCACCCAAGTGTTCTAGTCGATGCTTTGCACAATAGTCCCTAGTTGGGACAATTTCTGACTGAAATTATTTACAAGTCTTAACACCAAGTGTTCTTTTGATTTTCTTTCCTTCACATTTACAAGTGCTTTTAGCAGGTCCCTCGCAAGGACCAAAAGCATATTTCCTGAGGTAGGAGATATTAAAGGCCTTGTGTTTATGTGTGATTTTATTTAGTATTGAATGTTTATGAGTATACCTTTTTTGTTTTGTTTTGTATATTTATGCATTGAAAATGTTGCTGGATTGAATGCTAGCAATACAGATATTTGTAAAAATAAACTTCCCCAATGTAAAAGCTGTGTTTGCTTGTTCAGAATCTATTTTTGGAAGTAAGAAAGTTAGAAATACATGAGAAATAAGCTATTGACAAATAGATGTGTTTAATGAAGCAGGCCCTTAAGCCCAGAGCAGAAAGAGAGTTGAATTAGCTTACATTTGCTGCCTCTAGGGTCGTTTAGATTTCTAGCCTACGGTTAAATATCAGGAGGGTGAGATGTTTTTCTAGCCTGGATGCCAGACTGAAGTAAGAATTGAGTATGACGTCGTCAGGCTAATGTTTGTTTTTCTGGATGCTGAAGGAACTAATTGACCTCTGACCAAGAGTGTCGCTACTCTATTCTCTCTACTGCTTTGGTTAGACCTAACCGGACCTAACTAACTAACACGGGTGTGACCATCGATCAGTTCTCATTCCATACCAACGGCATACGTCTCTCTTCATAAACTCCAACTCCATTTACAGCCGCTCGTACTGCGGTATAGTTTCTCTTAGGTCTATGGTTAGTTCAAGATCAGTCGGCAACACTGTCCCGGAAGTACAAAATGCCGAAACCCGGGATCGAACCAGGGACCTTTAGATCTTCAGTCTAACGCTCTCCCAACTGAGCTATTTCGGCTGATGAACGGTGTTACAGCGACCTCTATCTTATAAATGGTTTACTTCACTACATTGCTTAGCCTACTATCCTTCCAAACGAATATCACTCGGCCATACATACATTATTTGCTACTTGAGTGAAGCCACAAGAAAATGTGTAGACTTAAGCACTAGCTAGGCAAGTCCAGAGAATGTCTAATATGCTCTAAACGTGCTCTCTGATATTTTCATAGATAGACAGTAAAATATATTTTGCACGGAGTGGCCTAGCCGTCGCACTCATGACGTCACTTCACACAGCCCTACCTTTATTAGACACTTACCACAAGGGGGAGACATCTCCTTTTGGGTTTATAGACCTGTTTACACTCTTCAATATCATGCAGAATCTTCACTGTATCCTCCTAATATGCTCCGATATTCCTGGGTACTCATGTAAGGCCAATCTCACATTTTATATGGTAACATTTGAGATAATGGTAGGGCCTATACTTCCTCCCCCTGGAGCACAGTCACACACAAACTTTATGATCATAATTTTGCAGTCTATTACAAAGTAGGCCTAAATGTACAGTGATGTTACAATTGAAGAATGTAGCCTATGTGAACATAGAAACTTAAGGAAACATTTTGAAAAAAGGCCGGCCAAATTTAAGCTATCCTACGCATTTAGAAAAATGTAAACAAGAAGGGCTTGTTAGCGCCAGATGATTCAATTACAAGAGTGTACAAAACCAAATAGTTGTCATCAACTGTCACACACTATTTCATCAAAGGTACAGTTATAGCCTGAGAGCATACCTATGTCGACCAGAGGGAGGAGCAGTTGCTCAATTCATGAGATTGTCTAACAATGTATTGCATCTTTCCTGTGTCATTGAAGTCTTTTTACACCCCTCCTCTTCCCTATCCGCATCTCCTCTCTGTGGGTAATGCTATGGCACTGAATGGGCAAATCCACAGTGTGAAACAGAGGTCGGGATTATGGGCTATTGCTTAAGTGTGTCTGCGGCTGTGTCAGTCTTACGCCTCCAATTGCACATATCATGACACCTCAGTGTGGGTGATTCAGGACTAATCCAGTTAGCATGACGGTCAGACAGGGTCGGATTGCACATGAGCACACACACACGGGAACTCACACAATGCAGCAACTCAACAGAGGGTTGGGGAGGAGTTCCATGTATGGAATATGGACAAAGAGCTATGAAATATAGACAAATAGAGATGTACAGTAGTGGTGGGAATACGCAAAGGCATTGGGGAAAGGCCACTTATATGTTCTAATTTGATGATTTGATCAATGTGCATTAGACTGGACAGTGTGCTTTGGTCTGTCACGGGGACATCTAACATAGGAGAGGTATTGGTTGCAAGTATAAAAGTACGCACACGCACAGACATGTTTTGCATGATCACACCTTGACAATGACTGGCAGCGCCCTAACGTCCTTTGTGATATCACAACCAGAGACTCTCTCTCTCTCTCTCTCTCTCTCTCTCTCTCTCTCTCTCTCTCTCTCTCACACACACACACACACACACACACACACACACACACACACACACACATACACAATTCCATGCACCTGTTCACAATTTTGAGAGCAATTTGACTTTCACTTGAAAGTGAGTGACAAATTGAAAAAAATGGAAGAAAAAAAGTAGAAAAGGTGCCATATTGTGGGTGAAGAAGGTTTGTTGGTTTTTTATACTCACATTATGATTATTCCCACTCGGATCTGCACTGGCTTGATCCATTGTGCTGAGGATAGCCATGGTGTGTAAGGGTTTCTGTTTTAGTGTCCTTACAATCCCACAAGACCATGCAAACCCATGTAGTTTATGGTTACACTGCCCAAAGACATCGCCTCATATACCCATGCGCAGTGTTGGGGAGTAACGCATTACATGTAATTGAGTTACGTAATTTAATTACAAAATAAACGTAACAGTAATTTATTACAGTTACTGTAGAAACATTTGTAATTCAATTACAGGTACTTTTGAAATTGTTCAAAATTACAATTTGAATTACATCTCAATACTGTCAGCAAAACCTTGCAAAGAATATTGTATGTAAAAATAACCCTCCACAGCCATAGTTTGATACGGGACCTTCTGATAGGCTCTATCACGTCTACAGCGCCATCAGTGTAGGCCTACATGCCTGCCTGTAAACGTGTTATGATTATCATTATATTGTCCTCACAAAAAATGTGATGCTAATTCATATTGAATGCCCTTGCTGCCTTGTGCGCTTGTACAGAACTGCTCGGCAGCCTGTAGACCAAGGCCGAAATCTTTGCATGGATTTGGGGGCTAAATATATCATTAAAAAACCGGAAAAGTAATCAAAAAGTAATCAAAAGTAATTAGTTACGTTACTCAGAAAAAGTAATTCAAATAGTTACACTACTATTACATTTTAAACAGGGTAACTTGTAACTGTAACACATTACATTTCTAAAGTAACCTTCCCAACACTGCCCATGCGTGATACACACACTGCCACATCTATCAGAATGTGTGTAACACGTAAATCATCCACCCATCATCTTCAGAGAGATGACACCTGAGTCCCTGGGCCCAACAGCTGCTGGACCCTGTTGGATGGCCCTGACGGCCTGCCTTTTCCTGCTAAGGACCCTGCTGGACCCTGCTAAGGCCCCTGCTAAGGACCCTGTGGGATGGCCCTGTTGAGGTCCCTGCAGGTTTGCAGCTGGTCTACTCCTCCTCTGCACGTCTGCTGGGTTGTTGTTTGTCCCGCCCTAGATTGCTGATTGTCCACGCGCAAACAGGAAGAGTTCAAAGGTCAAGATTGCTTAGAAACCTCTCCCGCTGCATCCTGGGATGGGTGGCATCCTCCTGGCTCCTAGTTAATTGGATGTTACTTTTTGTCTTCCTTCCTGCCTCTTCTTATCAAGCGTCAACACTCTCCCTCTGTTTCCAAACACCCAGGTGGTGTGTCTCAGTGTCCCTCACTGGCCATACTTATCAGATTCAGTCATGGACCACCATGTGGGCCTTTCTTTGCATCTGAAGGGACACTGGTAGCTTGAAACATGCTGATTCATGCATGCCTCATTTGATTATGCTAGAGAAACAACTACGACCACTGCCAGATTGTACTAATGAGAGACTGACTCACTGGGAAGAGGTATGTGTTTAGAGGCACTGGTTGGATTACAGCTATAATGGAAATCTGATTGTGAGACCCAAAACATGGGTCATCACACTGAAAAGAGGAACAGAAAAGAAAGTTCTCAAACTTCAGGCCACTGTGTGTGGTTTGGTCAACATATTATTTTGGCTTCAATTAACCCCTTTTAATAATTTGACATAGAGACGGGTATATGCGACTGCATTTGACAGAACCAGTGTACATTTTTGAATAATAAGAGATTCATGTGAAAATGTGCATAAACCAAACCACTCAATGAGTGTTAGTCGACTGTCTCTTTTGTTAGATAACCGCAAGATAATATCAGTCACGCTGGTTTTCATCGACTGCTATTATTCGCAGCCAGTGTGTCCACAAACAAAGGCGAGTGAGGAAATGCAGCCCTTGTGAGTGTTATTGTGTGAGTCACATGACAGGGTCAAGGCAGGATGTCCTGTGGTAAAGTGTGAGTTGCACTGTAATGACCGGCTCCTCTGCTTCCTGACAGGCATGTGCTCGTGCACTGTACACACACGCACACAGACACGCAGAGAGACACACTCATCTTACACACACAGACACGCACACACGCACAATAGACACACACACACACATATACACACATACACACACACACACACACACACACACGCACACACACACACACACACACACACACACACACGCACAACACACACACGCACGCACACACACACAGACATTATTTTGGTGAGTACCTGAGAGATGGTCAGTCCCACACACAGTCACAGTGGGGGGTTTCCAAAGTCTCCTTCCTGTCGTCCCTTAATCCATCTCCTTACATGTCTTCCTCTCCCTGTCCTTTCATCTCCCTCTCCGCAGCTAACTGAGAGATGATACTAGATTATTTTTGCAAATTATGTGTGAAAGCTTTTGTAATCATCTTTGTTCATAAAATCTGCGGAAAGTTTTTTTAAAAAGTCCCTAAATGCCCTAAAAACCTCACCTGGTTCTGTTTTTACTGTAGGTTTTGTGGTACTTCTTCAGTACTCTGTGAAAGAACGACAAAAATACAATTTTGATGCATTTCACAGTATTTCACATATACACTGGAGAGAAAGGTAAATTCCTAAATTCCTAGTGCTACAGGTAAGGGATTTCACACAGCAATCAACAATCAATCCCATTTACTGTCAACAACAAAATCACTAACATATCAACCATTGTGGGCAAAAACATCACCAATATAACAGCCTTATAGACAGAGAGCGATAGCTATACATGTAACTGTAACCTGATGTTGTCACAGTAATGAGTATTCACAAATGAGGGACTGCATTCTGTGTGACTATCTCCCCCATGACTCTGAGACAAAAAGCACATTATACAATTAAAAAATCTCCATTTCTTTTTGCTTTTCGTTTGGATTCCATATCGCATCGGTAAGCCGGAAACAAAGACATCCGTCTCGCAGTCACACTGTAATTGTTCCCAGTGTCGCACCCATGCTTCTGATTGCCTTCATATGAGGACGCGTCCATCTGTATCTCCATGCCGCGGTCGCCTCCCCAACATATGGCGCCGTGTTTTGCACTAACGTCTCTGCTTCGCTAATTAGACGAAA
>NC_085000.1:23022039-23024539 GCF_963854185.1 Sardina pilchardus | reverse complement strand
GTGCCATTCCAAGGTATTGTTGTGCTGGTATACTAAATTGATTATATCACAAATAAATATATAGGCTGATATTATTATCATTAATAGCATTATTATTGTTGCAAAATGTCTTCCAAATGAGAGCTCTAACCGTTGGTCTTTCTGTTATAAATTGTTTTCATTATTAATTTATTTATTTTAACTTGAAAAGTTAACATACATGATCCACTCTTCTCTCCGGGGCCTGTGCGCTATCCAGAAACAAATATATATATATATTAGAATAATATGGCGAAGTAACCCACGATGCTATAATGAAATATGTAGTTGAAAGGGTACAGGGCATACTGATCAGGAGATAGCGATCATTTGATGTTACAGAAGTATGATCGACTTGTAAATGCACTGAAATGGCCGTGACTTCTCTACTGCCGTGACGTTTCTAATGAATAAGAGTAAGATTCAGAGAGGATTAGATGCACTTATAATCCGGTTTAGGGTTTGTAGGGAGATGCGTGTGGCTCTAGCGAAAGAGGAGCATTAGGACCCTGTAATAGGTGTGACCAGGATTTCCCCCACGGGCTCCGGGCGCGCAGCACAACGCATGCGTCTCAGCCCGCTATCACTGGGTCCCAATCGGGGAACGTGAACGGGAGTTAACCCTGATGTACCTGCTTAAAGGAACCGCCGTCCTTGTCTCAGACGTCAGGCGCAGAAACAGGTATAGAAAATAGTTTTTTACGTTTGAAAAAAATAAGTAAAACTGCTACAACACGCAGGATATTTAAGTTAAGTCAGGTCAGATTGAGGTATTTGGAAGATATGTCTTTCTCTGTGTGGATTTGAGCGACGGAGATTCTATTGGATTAACTGTAGTTCAAGAGAGACCAAGTACCGCGCGAGTGATTTAACAACATGAAACACCAAAAGTCAAAAATGCGAGAACTCGATACAGCCAGAGTTGTGTTCATTCAACCTGATCCTTGGATTATAATGGTTTGATTTCACAGAGGAGGAGTGAAATGATTAAACTGTCGTGGTCTCAACACGTTGAAGTTTACTGCGCGCAGGAGGGAATCGCGCCTTATGACTCCTATCTGTAATAAACACACCGGCGGGACAAGGGACGAGACTATTCAGCACAATGTCTAAAGTGATACTCAAGAAGAACCACTGGACCAACAAAGTTAACGAATGTTCACTGTGCAAAAACGGACGCGGAGAGTTGACCGTGGAATTGCGCGGCGGTGCGGAGAATGGAGAGTTTCCGTACGTTGGGGAAGTGCGAGAGGATGCGGTGCTTTATCAATACGGGCAGCTGTCCGACGGGGAATTGGTGTTGGAGGTCGAGGGCTTGGCCGTGTCTGGACTGCCCCTATATGATGTGCTGACCATTATAAAGACTCGCAAAAGTCCTATCAGGTTTAAAACTGTAAGACAAGGTAAGGGTTCCAAAAGTCTTTTTCGAACACCATCACTTCAACGTGCTCCACAACTTTGTAATCATCTACCATCTTATGTTTTGTCACTTGATGTGCACACATATCCAGTGAAGTCCTCTCTCTCTCTCTCTCTCTCTCTCTCTCTCTCTCTCTCTCACACACACACACACACACACACACACACACACACACACACACACACACACAAACACTCTCTGTTGCTCACACACACACACACACACACACACACACACACACACACACACACACACTCCCACTCCCACAATGTTGAGAAATGCAAAGTGTTCTTTAAGTGGCAGTATTACATTGCTAATGTGTGTAAATGCACTTTGTTAGCTGCTTTGGCTGTCCACTGGACATGCCTCTCAGTTGTCTCCGCATGGGACAGTGGCGAGAGAGCACACGGGTGAGTGCTTCAATCTGAGGGCGAAACGTAATGTCCCATCTATTAGCTTCTGCTTGGCCACCGACGATGATGATCATCATCACTGTGCTGTTCAGAGCATGAAACTTCAGCGCCTCAGTGTTTGTCAGCGGGGGTGACTGAGGAGAGCGAAGGAGGTGGCAGGCAGAGGCAACAGTGACGGCGGCGGCGGCGGCAGCGGCAGCGGCAGTTTGCGGCTGTTGAACTAAAAGTAGGCCAGGCTGTGGCATGCGTGTTGTTTTCAGCTCGGGATCACGCTTTGATGGGAAGCCGCTCTGACAGTCAGTCCTCCAGCTCATGCTGTTGCCGGCCGGCAAGGATATTCAGCTCCACCGAGAGGCATATCCCACACACTGGCGCGGGGGGATTACCACGCACAATGGCCCTGGACATACACACTCTGGGATGGGCGCGCATACTAGCACACACGGGAAGACACACAGGCGCACAAACGGACACACTCACACACACACACACACACACACACAAACACACACACACACACACACACACACACACACACACACACATACACACACACACACACACACACACACACACACACACACACACACACACACACACACACACACACACACACACACAAACACATACATACATTCTCTCTCTCTCT
>NC_085000.1:22982039-22984539 GCF_963854185.1 Sardina pilchardus | reverse complement strand
CTCCCTCTCTCTCTCTCTCTCCTCTGCTCTCTCATTCTTCAAATCCTCTGCTGAGTGTCAGCCTCCCCGTGGCTCTCTGCCCCTCTCCCGTACTCGTTTAACGGCGCGCGCACTCGCTCTCTCGCTCCCTCTCTCTCTCTCTCTCCCCCTCTCTCGCTCTCTCTCTCTCTCTCACTCACTTCGCGCTGCTCTAGTCTTCCATCATCTCTCCCCTCTTCTCCCTCTCCTTCTTCGTGATCTCCCTCTCTTCTTCTGTCCCTTTGGCTCTCCTCTCCTTGCGGTGCTGCTCCTGCTTCTCTCTTCCGCGCCGTACCGTCCGTCCGGCTGGTCGGTGGCTCGTCTGTCGAGCGAGGGATCATTGTCTCGGACACGTTTTTCTGTTTGCCGCTCACACAAAGGGAGGATTACTGCTTGATCGGCGCGCTCGCTCGCCCTGGTCCCTGGCTCTTTCTCTGCTCTGGGGGGAGAGCACACACACACACACACACGCGCAGACACACACACGGAGAGAGACACGCACAGGCAAGTAACGGTTCAACTGCCATCTCTACCTCACACACACACATGCACACATACACACGCATTGCTGTTTTTTTGCACTGATTTTGTCTTCTCACAATGGACAGATTGTGTTTGCTCAAAGCCTTGTGGCTTGTGCACTGGCTTGGATTGTGTGGCTGACTGCTGTTAGCTAGCCAGTGGAGACGCTGGGACTTTGAATTGCGGCGGTCGAGCTTGACACTGCACTGTCTTTAGCTGAGTCCTGCATGGTCCGTCGCCGATGCCATTTGGTGATAGTGCCAACGGTGGTAGTGGCAATGGTGTTTACCAAGGGCGAGTGCCGAGGGGAGGGTGTATATTGTCTGGCTGAGGGCTGTAGCTGGGCAGAGGAGAGTGTATATGTATGTGTGTATGTGTGTGTGTGTGTGTGTGTGTGTGTGTGTGTGTGTGTGTGTGTGTGTTTGTCTGCTGTGTGGCACAGGCTGAGGCAGTAGCTGTGATTGTGTTGGCTGCTGCCCATGGTAGCTGTTTAGCAAAGATGGCTCTTCCTAGTGCAGGTGGAAAAATATGAGTAGGTGCTTTGCACTTTTTCTGACTTCCTCATCGAGCTCAGACTCAAAATGGTTCGGTAATATCCACACAAGTTACCCTCCTTTACCAAATTCATTTGGACTGGTGGATATATTTTGGCAAGCCCGACATGGTGGGACTGGGTTTTTTTTTCCCATATAAGGATTAATTGAAGCTAAATTGGGTTCCGATAAAGATTCTTTATTCAAAATGCAATTTAGTCGAAGACTCGGCTTCTTTAATCCTCGTCTGGGAAACCAGTCCCGCGACTCCTGGATTAGACGAGACCAGCCTGCTAATGGCTGTGGGTTTGTAAGGGATTTTTGTGTCTTAAAGGAGACCAGTAATTGGTCTGTGTTCTGTTTGGAGGGTCGGTGGATTCTTGGGCTGGGTTCAGAAAGAGAGACTGTGCAGGTTTACTGCAGAATTTGGAGTGGAGATTGTGCTTTGAGTGGAGATTGTGTTTCTCAGTGCAAGGCTAGCTATAAGTTGTTAGCCGTTGTGCCTTCACGTGAAATACAGAGACCGAAAGACGGGTGAAAATGAATGAAGGTCTTGCATTTGTAGATTTGACTCTCGTGGTGAATAATGTATCAGCACTGGTTCTGTGCTTAAAGGTGCTGAAATTGATCCTTGCTGGTCTTACCTATCCTTAGGCCTAGAGTACTGCCAATCAGGTATCCTGAGGGACTCATTGATCTTAAAGTTATACAGTACTGACTCAGATTCTACTCCTGGGAAAACAGTGGCCAGCTCACTACTGTAGTATGGAGCATTTTTAAAGTGTACTAGGGACAGAAGAGTCACAAATGGTAACAGAAAAGTAATAGAATGACCAGAGATATGAAAAGACTACTTTCTGTATTGTGGAGCATGGAGCATTTTAAAGGGTACCACAGCCAGAAGAGTCTCAAATGGTAACAGAAAAGTAATAGAATGACCAGAAATATTATAAGACTACTTTCTGTATTGTTGTGCGTCAGCTTGCAGTTCAGTTGATGCTATCACGTTGTGACACAGCAACACCATTGACTGTTTGCTAGCAAGATGATAGCACAATGTTAGCATCCATCTGCACTGCTCTGAGTATGGAATGAATATGTATAATTTTAAGAATAAAGAGTCGAGGCCAAAAGCGTTAGCACACAACTCAAAAAATGTGGTGCATTTTTTTCTCAATACCACAGCAGAAGTACGTTACATGATCACCAGGATATTTTACTGCTCAGTATACTTGGACCAAAGGACATTTGTTAGTAGGTGTTTGTGTGAATCTGACCCTATTACAATCTCTATGCTCATTAAGTCACTGCAGTGGACCGTCACAAGATGTTGAAGATGTGTGTATTGTATGCCGCCGTTATTGCTGAGGTCATCATATTGGAGCTTATGTTGTAATGAGGGAGGAGGCCGTTCTTAAGTCTTAAAA
>NC_085000.1:22969539-22979539 GCF_963854185.1 Sardina pilchardus | reverse complement strand
CATCGTTCTCCATCTCATTTCATCATTCTTTCCTTTCGTTTCTCTCTCCATCTCCCTCATTCCTTCAGCTTCTGCCTATGGTGGCTGAAACATTTCCTCTGCCTCTACATTGATGCCTTTTCGCTGCCAATTTGGAAGTAGGTCTCTCTTTCTGGGAACGGAAAGAGAACAGAGGGCTGCTGGTGGTGGGAGAGGGGGAGGAGGAGTCGGGGGTGGTGGTGGTGGTGGTGGTGGTTGAGAGTGGATAAAAATGCTGAATAAACGGAGTTTAAAATTCCAGACTGTGTAACGTAGCGCTGGAGCGAATCACCGCAGGCCTCCGGAAATATTATGAAATCCATCGGAGTCATGAAAATATAGCCCTTATCAGAGGGCCCAGTCGACGGGACCTTTGGAGTTCGCATAACCGCGTCTGCCGTGCTCACCCACACCACAGCTCAGAGGTGCGGAAATACCAAGTCACAGCAGTCAGTGCCTCAGCACCGCACCTTTGTTTGGGCCGTGTGTCATCACGTGAAGGCCAAAAGGTGTGAGGTAGACAGACAGACGGATTGACGGAGAGAATGTGAGAGAGGTCTGATTGATTTTTGTTGGGGGTGGTGGGGGCAAGAAACAGTTTCCTCTGATGATTTTTTAATTCCGCTGCAAAACAATGACGGGGTGAAGGATGATTCATCCCTCTGCGCTAAATATAGCCATCTCTCGCTTTTTTGTCTTCTTGTTTGCAGAGCTTTGGGACGTCTAGCACTGTGTGTGTGAGTGTGTGTGAGTGTGTGTGTGCGTGTGTTTGCGTGTGTGAGCACATGCATGAGAGTGTGGCGATGACCCAGTTTCAACTTCACGTTTTTGGCCTTACAGTGCCAGCGAGTCTATGTCGCTGTGTGTGTGTGTGTGTGTGTGTGTGTGTGTGTGTGTGTGTGTGTTTGTGTGTATGTGTGTGTTTGTGTTTGAGTGTGTGTGTGCGTGCTTGTGTGTATGCTTGGTGGCTTTATGCTTTGTCCAGACAGAGCTTGGCTTAAGGCTTCAGAGTGACTGAAACATGTGGACATGTACTCTACATCTGTACCTGTGTGTGTGTGTGTGCGTGTGTGTGTGTCTGCGCGTGGGTGTGCGTGTGTGAGAGAAATCCTTCTCTTCACCAGTGTGTAGGCTACTATCTGCTGTCAGTGAGGTGCGATATAAATGCTTAACACAGGGCATGTGTTCACTTCTCACAATAGTGGCAGATAGATGCTACAGTGTGCTGCTACCATTGAGTGCTCTGACAAATTGTACAGTGTTCTGCATCAAGAAACCTTCCATGCTTATATCCATTGCTTACATGTTTATCAGCCACAAATGTTCCAGGGGTTCTCCTTGCATTTGCTTATGCAACTAGAAGACTACCACCCAAACATCAAACGCATAAGATCTTGAGCAATGGGACAGGTTGTTTACGTTAGTATGGAACTTGCCATCAAACAGAATAAAAATCTTTTTGGAAAGGTTGAAGGCAGCCATTTTCAGCTGACCACCCCACCATTACAGCTCTAGAACTGTGGAAGCGGATAGTTTGAATATCCAAAGCTTGGCCATCCAATATTTAACTATGAAAGGGTGTAGGTCAGTAGCCCTGTCCCCACCCACCTAGATTTTCTTTCAGGGAAATCTGGTCTGAAACACCATAGTTCATAACCGTTTCCCCTCAGACAAGGAAAATGTCAGGCCAATCAGCGACGAGAGAGGGAGACGAAACATAATGTGATAAACAGAAGCAGCAGTACAGCACCTGCAAACATCAAAAAATGCTGTTGGAAAAATACAGAAATGTTTTTACACCAAAGGTAGACCCACAGATTACATCCATAGACATACAGTAGTTTCCAGACTGTTTATGCTGGTTATTGTCAGTTTGTACATTTCTAGGTGAAGTAGGGTACGTTAGTAATGTAAGGAATCTCTGATCGATGTCATTGGTAAGGTTGGACCAATGATTCAAAGTTAGTGCCCGTCTCGATGTGTTGGAAACATTTCCCAATCAACAGTCACCAGACTCTATTCACTTTGTGAATGAGTCTGGATTTTTCCAGGCTAGTAGGTCAGGGGTTTCCAACCTTTTTTGGCAGGTGACCCTTTTTTGATGTCACAGAACGACCCCAATCATTCCAGTCGAGAGTGGTAGGCCTAGTTTCATTTCCCCCAGATGTCCTAGCAAGCTAATTCAATTGGCCATCTTTGTACATGTGGTTGTTTCGCTACTTTGTTTGTAACGTTGATGATTACTTCAATCCAGCATCTTATGCTGGCTGTCTACGTTTATTTTTATGCAGCCAGATTGTGATGAAGGATCCAATTACATCCAATTACAATTGTTTTAATATTCTTTATTTAATGTATTCATATTTTAATGCTGGTCAATCGTAAGATACCCAGTATCTCAGTCAGCCCCATTTGAATTTCAGGCGACCCAAAGGTTGGATAACGATAGTATAGGTAAACAAAGAATGCTTCCTGAATATTTCCTCAACATGTCTGATCAGGAAGGACCTTACCTCACATAAACAGTGTGAATGGGGTGGAATAGAGACCCTGTACCCCTCATGCTAGTAGGCTATATGACTACATGATACAGGACTGTTCCCTTCATGCTAGCAAGCTACATGTAACTTAGTGCTGGGTATTTCCCTCAAGAGGTGTGTACACACAAACATGCAGGTCAGGTCAGTTCAGTAGCACTCAGCTGAGCTAGCCTGAGTGTCCTTTCACAACCCAATATGTATTCTGCTGTTTCAATGGGAAAGCACCCTGAAGCATTCTCTGTGGCTATCAGTGTGATTACAGTTTCCAGAGCCGTTGCAGTAGCACATTGACCCTTTATTCATGTCAACAAAGATTCCTTGTGTGGAAAGATTTTGTGACGATCTTTTAGCGCTTGAAAAACAAACCCATGACAAGTCCTCTATTTTTCCGTTCAAGTGTGTGTAGGGGAAGTGTTTGGGCAGTGTTTGTGTTTCCAGTGTGTGGCTTTATCTGTCCACAGCGAGAGCTTGGTGACCTTGACTTGAGTTCGAGCTCATAGTTCCCCATATGGGCTTCAGTCAAGTCTTACTGTGGGCAGAGTGATAAGATGATCTGAAATGCAGGCCTGAGACCTTTTTTGTGATGCCTTGTCCAACACACACACACACACACACACACACACACACACACACACACACACCAATGCTAATGCCTTGTATAAAGCCATTGTAGTGTTTTGTTTCACATCAGTGTGCCTCACTGTGCAGGACATGTATGGCGAGATGCTAATTATTGGCAGTAGTTCAGGACTGGTAACATGGAAGTTCAGTCACATTTTATGTGTGATGCCAGTTATTAGCAATAGTTTAGGACTGGTAACACAGAAGTTCAGTTACATTTTATGTGAGCCGCTAAATGCTAGTGTAGGTGTTTTTGTGCATCTTTTGGGTGTGTCAATGCAAAGATATGGGCTCAGCTAATTTGATCAAGTGGGATGAGATTTGGTCCTTGGTGAAACAAAAAGGACTAATCTTGTTATTAAATCCCAAACCCCCTATTGATTTCTTCATGCAGTTGTCAACAAATAATCGTTCAGATAGAAGCACCACTGAACGGTGAAGACATTTCAGAGGCTGCATGGATAAATAGAGTTACTGTAGCCCCCTTACATGAAGGTATGAAAATGTATATTGAAAATCCATGAAATGTCATCTGCGTTTGAACCACAGTTGTTATGGAAAGTAGACTTGAGTCTCGTGTATTTTGTTGCACTCCCCACATTTGGCCACTCCATTTCTGTTGTCTGCTTCGTCTTCAGCCCTGCTACTGAGGGTCAACGGATAGTTGAGTATGATGTGGTACACATCCAGAACACAGAGATGGTTTGCTTTCTCAGCCTGTCAAAGGACGTGTGCCGCTACAACCCACCTCTTCGTCATGACGTGGAGCATGAATGTCTGCCCAGAAGAACATCTATGTCTACGTCAGCAAAGGGATTCTTCTCTTCAAAATCCCTTTACAGCAATACAGAAGATGAAAGTACTGTTATTTTTGAAACTGTGTTTGATCCACAGCACGTTACAGTCCCTTTTTGATGCTGAAGTTGAAGTTAAATCTCCAAAGCTGATGTACCTGAACATCTATGCTCAGTGCAGATAGATGTAATATCGACCTAATTCAGTTTTCAACAATAGAAGTACATGTACAGTATAGGCCTACAATTGAAGTTGTATTGCTTCTCGCAAACTGCTCTGTGTCCATCATAAGTTTGATGATCATTTTCACCCAATCAAGTGGGACCTCTGTGGGCGTTGTTTGATTTTGATTGGTTGATTGAAACAATGTCAGTTATCTCTTACAGTAATGACGGCGGGTAAATAATTCAGTGCTGCCATTGGCAGCTAATATTTGTCAGGTTGCTAGCTAGAGACCTAATGGAAGATGCAGGTGCTTGTGAGTTGTTCTAAAAATGTTAATTCATTGTCAAAATATTGACTTTGCTCCAGTAGATGGTCATGTAATATACAGGCTAATGTTCAGCCATCTAGGCCTATTTCAAAATACATATATTTCAATAATTGTGATTACTGCTTAGCGGCAATGCATCTTACAAGGCAGTGAGATATCACTGGCCATCAGCACCATGTTATCACAAATGTATTAGACTAGCCTGTCATTGCACAGATAATGAGAATAACTCTGCACTTTATCATCTGCAATCATAACTAAACCCCATACCTTGCTTTGACAGTTGTGTCATTCGTCTTTGGTATAGATTCTTAATGCACTAACCTCTGTGAAATCTGTCAAATCAAGGGCCCGGTAATTGTTGCATATGGAAGCGGTTTCTATTCCGATGCCACAGAGAATTGCTAGCCACAGGTTTTCACTCTGGCCTGTCTGCAGGGAACACTTTGATAAGAGCCCAGGAGACAGCGCTGATGACCTCAGTGATGACATGATAATATTATATGTCTTGTGATGCAGTAGGAAGCAATGTCTTGCCTCACTGCCTGAAATCTCCGTGGCATGCTTTTGAGAAAGCCCATGATGAGCTCTGCCGTTGCATCCATGTTGCAGAATGTTCTGAGGAATTATCAAACAAATATGCAGTTGTTGTTTGGAGATTGACGCCTCACATGTCTAAATTGTGTGTGTGTGTGTGTGTGTGCGTGTGTGTGTGTGTGAGTGACTGTATGACTTAAATACATACATACATACATACATAGAGACATATTTTCCATGCATTTTACAGCACTGATCACAGAAGTCATTTGACCTAAGGTGGTTTGGTTTCAGCCTTCTGTTCATTAGGTGTGTGTGTGTGTGTGTGTGTGTGTGTGTGTGTGTGTGTGTGTGTTTTGTGCTTTGTGTTTATTGCATCATTTTTTGTGTCTGTGGGAAATCTGATGTGTTCTGAGAAGAGAGCGGGAAGCAGACATGAAGAGACTGTGGAAGTACAACACGATTCAGTAGATACACAGAAGAGGGGTTAGACAGCTGGAAGTAGATGTGTGTATGTGTTTATTTGCTTGTGTGTTTGTGTGTGTGTGTGTGTGTATGCACAAGCAGAAGTGATTGCATGTGTCGGGTTGTGGCAAGGCTTCTCAGATGAGAGCAGCAGTGTGTGTGTGTGTGTGTGTGTGTGTGTGTGTGTGTGTGTGGAGTGTGTGTGGCTCACTTGGGCTAAGCCTGCGTGCTGGGCAACAGCACTCGAGCTGTTAGAGAGAGAGGGAGAGAGAGAGAGAGAGAGAGAGAGAGTACGAGCGCAGGATTCACAGACAGCTGAAAGAGTGTGAGCCTGAGATTCAGTGCAGCCTTGATGAGAGCAGGAATGAGAGGAGGAGGAGAAGAGAGGAGGAGGGGAGGAGGAGAGGAAGAGTAGCAGCTGCAACGGAAAGGTAAAGCTCTGACGTTTACCCTCGTTCTTTCTTTCTCTTCGTCGTTCTCTCTCGTACGTTCTCTTCATCTTTGCTGCTGCTGCTCTCTCTCTCTCTCTCCCTCTCCTTCCATCTCTCACACATTTACATGCGCACACACACACACACACACACACACACCACACGCAGACACGGTAGATGCTTCGCACCGACCAAGAGGGAGAGAAACGAGAGAGACGCGGCAGCTTCCGGGATTAAAATGGAGGTGGGGGTTGGGGAAATGAGCGAGGGATAGAGAGAGAGATAAAGGGAGGGAGGGAGGAGAGGGGGATGGAGGGATGTAGTGATGGAGAACACGAGCAAGAGCACTAGGGAAAGGACAACAGAGAGAGAGAGAGAGAGAGAGAGAGAGAGAGAGAGAGAGAAAGGGGGGAAGAGAGAGGGAGAGATGGGAATATTGGCGTGTTGTGTGGAGCTGGAATCTCACATCGGTACATCTGCTCGTGCCGCGCTGTGATATTAATGAACCGTGATGTGTTTCACCGTGATGGTGGAGCAACGCTGTGCCACTGTGTTTGTGGCTACGTGTACACGTGTGGTCTCGTTTGTGTGTGTGCACGCGTATGTGTGTGTGTGTGTGTGTGTGTGTGTGTGTGTGTGTGCACTGGGCGGAATTTAACGCTGATCTGTTGACACACTTGTCTTTTGTTAGAGGACGTTTTGCCTCATGGCTGTTGGGTGGCTTGAGAAAAGGGAGCTGTGCTCTCGCTCTCTTCCTCTTTCCCCCTCTTTTCTCCCTCTCTCCTCTCTCTCTCTCTCTCTCTCTCTCTCTCTCGCATTCCTTCTCTTTCCCCCCCCTATACGTATTCTCTCTCCCAGTCGTAGCTGTCTAGATCATCCTCTCTTTCTTTCTCTTTCTCTCTCTCGCTCTTTAAGTGGTAGATTGATTGTTTCCTTTGCCGTTTTTCTTCAACGTTCGCTTGCCTTCGCGGTGTCCTCGCTGCCACAGAAAGGATAGGGAGGCTGAGACGCAGGCAGATTGACGGTGGTGATGATGGTGGTGGTGATGGTGGTGATGGTGGTGGTGATGGTGTGGGGGGATGCAGGCGTAGCGTAGCGTAGCATGGATGGAGGGGTCCTCACTGGCTGGATAATTAAGCCTGTGATGGTGTTTTTCTAGTTCGTGGCATCCCCTCACGCTTTACCCCATGCTGTACCCCCCCCTCTCGTAACCCCCCCCCCCCCCACACACACACACACACACACACTCGCCACACAAAAATGGAGGGACGGAGCGAGGGAGGGGGATGGAGGGAAGAAAAAGGCAGCAGATAGCAAAAGGCTCAGCTGGGAATGTGGTGGCACTGGTTGACAGAGTGGCTTTTTATGTGTAGCTGCATTGTGTGTGTGTGTGCATTGTGTGTCTGTGTGTGTGTGTATGTGAGAGAGAGAGAGGAGATTGATAGCGAGAGAGATAGAGAGAGAGAAAGCCAGAGAGATAGAAAACAATTTTCCATTTGTGAACATGTGCATGACATGATGATGGTTGTGTGTGTTGTGTGTGTGTGTGTGCATCTGAGTCTGTGTGTCTGTCTCTGTGTGTGTTTGTGTGTGTTTGTGTCTCTGTGTGTGTTTTGCATGCACAAGAGAGAGCCGGCATTGTGTTTCTTTTTGCCCTCTGGTTGATCTCTGTCCTGTCACCCTTGTGCTCCAGAGCCAGCTTGAGATGCTAGGACAGGGACACATCCCAGACTCCTCATTTACAACTCAACTCTCTCCAGCCGTGTCACAGCCAACCCACCCCACTCTACTCCCATCTCCATCTCTCTATCGCACTACCATATTTCAAAAAGCGACTCAATACAGTATAGCACCTCACCTCGCCGCAGCCTCTCTCTCTCCGAAAACCGGTATCGATACCTCAGCACCTTCGTGTGCGACTGCTAACACTTATCAATACCTACGTGCGGTGGCCTACGGGTGCACTAATCTACAGCCTTTGCCGGCGTGTCAAGCGCTTATCAATGGCTTCATCTGGTGCCTCTACAGTGAGCGGCTTCTTAATGCCCGTGCGACTGTGTCCGTGAGGCCCTTATCGATACCTCGATCTACTGCTTCACCACAAACCCAAACGCCTCCGAAACGCTTCAGTCTCCGTTGCGTAGTGTGGTCATGACTTGAGGCTTAATAGTGCATCTAGCTTCGTCATGTAAGCAAATGAATGTGCGTAAACATTGTCAGGCTACTCGGCCGTTTGATCTTAATCTACAAGTCTAACTGCTACTACTGTTGACTGTTATTCAATCTACTCTGTCCTAAACAGAAAACGAAAACCTCCCTACAAGCATATACTATTGTGAGCAATTGAGTTATTTTTAGTCCTTTATTTATTCTTAGTACATTATTCTGCCAAAATTGACCTTCAGTGGCTTAACCACTTCTTGATGAACACTCAGTAAAGGAGATGCATTCGTTTACTGCGGCCTCTGTAGTACAAGAATGTAGATTTTCACCAAATAATTCAGTTCAATATCCATTCCTCTCCCTTGAAATAGCTGACTACCTTGGCTTTTCCTCATCCATCTATGAATATCAAAATAAGTGCAATAATCCACAGATCAGTGGATCAACCTGCAAGATGCTAAAGATGTTCCGTCTGAAACAGGGTCAGCATGTCCCCAGCATCTCGGAAAAGAAAAGAAAGAAAACGTTATGCAGATAACTATTCCGTTTGCCAATCAGTGGCTTCTTTAGCCAGCTAAGCACATGTCTGCTCCGCTCAAAATTATAGCCTCCGTCTACTGTGGTTTTTTCCCTGAGTCCCAGTTCTCAGCCTCTCTGCAGCCAGTCTGCCTGTCTTCTCTGTGTGTCCTCGCCTCAGTTGTTTCTCTCGTACGCTATTCTGCTCATCTGTTTTTCTTCTCTTCTTTTCTCTATTCCTCTCCTCTCTTCTTTTCTCCTCTCCCCTATCATCTCCCTGTCTTCCACAGAGCTCTCTCTCTGTCTCTCTGCTTCTTGTCTTTTCGTTTTTTTTTTCAATTTTCTTCTCTCTCTCTCCCATCCCCCTTCTTCTGTCCTCTCCTCTCCTCTCTCCCCTCCTCTCCTCCTCTCCTCTCCTCTCCTCTTCTCTCCCCTCCTCTCTTCTCCTCTCCTCTTCTCCATTGATTATCCCTGGGCTCTGTCTCATAAATCTGCTGTGTCTGTGAGCTGGGTGAGGTGTGCTGGTGTGTACGTGTGTGTGTATGTGCCCGTACGTGTGTGTGTGTGTGTATGTGTGCAAGTACGTGAGTGTTTGAGTAATGAGAAATGTATGCCAGTGTATTAACTGGGACTGAGTGAGCAGTGTGACACGCACAAGGGAATGCTGGTGTGTGTGTGTGTGTGTGTGTGTGTGTGTGTGTGTGTGTGTGTGTGTGTGTGTGTGTGATCTAAGGTGAATGATGTTTTGTGGAAGTGTGTGAGGACTGTATACTGATTGCATAAACCTTTGGGTTAATGTTGATGGCACACTGCTGTTTGTCGTTTAGGTGATCATGGTTTGTGGTGAGAGCTCTACGTATGGATAATGGGTGATCAATGTTATAAGGAATATATGTGTGAGATGTTATTTTCTGTGTGTGTGTGTGTGTGGGGGGGGGCTCAGTAAGTGAGTAAGTATGTGTGTGTGTGTGTGTGTGTGTGTGTGTGTGTGTGTGTGTGTGTGTCTGTGTGTGTGTGTGTGTGTGTGTGTGTGTGTGTGTGTGTGTGTGTGTGTGTGTGTGCGTGCAGTGCTGACATGAGCACTTCTCTTAATGAGAGCCAGAGGCAGCGGCTGGTTGGGTGCTGGCCTGGCTGCTGGCCTGGCTGCTCTCACTCACTCACTCACTTCCTCACTTCTTCACTTCCTCACTCACTCAATCACTCACCCCCTCACTTCTTCACTCACTCACTCATTAACTCATTCATTCACTTACTTCCTCACTCACTCAATCACTCACTCATTTCCTCACTCACTCACCCATTATATTTCTCACACCCTCACTTATGCACACATTCACATGTTTGCTCATTCACTCACTCACTCACTCACTCACTCACTCACTCACTCACTCACTCACTCACTCACTCACTCACTCATTTAT
>NC_085000.1:22959539-22964539 GCF_963854185.1 Sardina pilchardus | reverse complement strand
CTCTCTCTCTATCTCTCTCTCACACACACACACACACACACACACACACACACACGCAAACGCACAGCTTGAGAGTTTAAAGGTTTATGGAGAAATTGATTTTGTATTCCCCTCATCTTCTCACTGACTGGACAGGCTAGTTTTGATGATACCATCCCATTATTATGTAATATTCACCATCCTAAACACTCGATACCTGCTCGTCGCTCAACCTGCTTAAGCAGGAAGCAGACATCACCGCGCCGTTTCAGACAGTTTCATTGTGTTGCCTCATGTCCCCTGCCTGTTTGTGTGTGTGTGTGTGTGTGTGTGTGTGTGTGTGTGTATCTTTGTGTGTGTGTTTGCGATGCACTGCCGTGGGGGACCACGTGACTCCCAGCATTGGTTGTTTTTGTGTCAGTAGCACACAAAGGCCCACACGCACCTGAGCACATTGTTATGGCCCAACATATTGAACTTACATAACAGGGGGAGAGCAAGGTGCTTTTGGAGAAAACACCGTCTTCTGTTTAGCATGGCAAAGTTCAGTGTACGTCTGTGTGCTCGTCTGTATTTGTTGGAGGTGTCGCTGTCGCTGTGTGTGTGTGTGTGTGTGTGTGTGTGTGTGTGTGTGTGTGTGTGTGTGTGTGTGTGTGTGTGTGTGTGTGTGTGTGTGTGTTTTGTGTTAGAAAGAGAGAGAGAGAGAGCTGTGTGTCAATATTACTGGGCCACAGATTCCCTTGCTTCATGGGAAGCAAACTAGGACACACACACACACACACACACATACGCACATGTACACTCACTGCCAAGAAGCGTATGTGGGTATGTACAGTGACACATAGGTGTTAACACCAGGAAATCATCAGCCTCTTTCATTCAGCCCACAAATAGCTGTGAAACTTACTGTGTTTCACATTCAGAGCATCGGTGCTAAAATAATGTGGCATAACACACACACACACACACACACACACACACACACACACACACACACACAGTGCACATACACACACTTAAACATGCTAAATATAGCAGTAAGTGTGAGGCAGTGCATCTGCACAGTTCAGGCAGAGCACAGAAGCAAGGAACTCTGGTCCCTGTAGTCCAACGGTGACCTACATTCACACGTACTGACTCTCTCGCTCACTCTTAAACACACACACACACTCACACATGCACACACACACAAACATGCACACACACACACACACACACACACACACACACACACACACACAGAGAGAAAGAGAGATAGAGAGAGAAGAGAGAGAGAGAGAGAGAGAGAGAGAGAGAGAGAGAGAGAGAGAGAGAGAGTCATGGCTCAGTGACTTGCACAGACAGATGGAGATGTAGTGGAGGCATCCTGGTTTTCAGTAATATTCCATTAGTGCAGCCGCAAACCCAACGTTTCTCACTCTCTGGCTTAGCGTGTGTGGCTGTGTGTGTGTGAGTGTCTCTGTGTGTGTCTTTTTTATGTGTGTATGGACTATTTGAAACATGCGGTAGAGTGGTGTTGTGTGTAAATGGAGGGGTATCTTTTTGTGATTTTTCTGACAGATATTGCTATTGCGATTGCGATTTGCAATATGATTTTTGAATGTCAATGAACTGATTCAGTCTAATATGCCTCTTTAGTTTTTGCCACCCCTGATTACTGATCCCCCCACTGACTGTGAAGCTCACCAATCAGAATGTATGTGCCCGTCATGCACTACTTACTCCCACCAACCAGAAGAGGCATTGTAATGTTACTGTAATGAGGATGAAATTGACACAAAAGTCAGACATGTGAGAACATTTTTCTGTTCATGATTATTTGTAGTTTTTGCAATTGGGTAATTCATATTTTGATTATGATTGCGACAATTTGTTCAGCCCTCTGTGTGTGTGTGTGTGTGTGTGTGTGTGTGTGTGTGTGTGTGTGTGTGTGTGTGTGTGTGTGTGTGTGTGTGTGTGTGTGTGTGTGTAGGGGGGGAGGTGGTGTTGAACATTGTTGATGATGGGAGACACTGTTTGAATACTCACTTATCAGTTTCCCATCTAGTACGTGTAACAGTAATATTACAGTAATTGCACAGTGTGTATGTAGTTCATCCACTTCTGAATGACTGTATAGATAACAGTTACAGATCCAGCAATGTTTTCCATCACGCTGTTGACTCCACATATGATGAAGTAGCAGTGCTTGAGAGACAGACTGACAGGAGACCAGGGGAAGTCACACCACAACACCAGCCTTGAGTTGCCAAATGGTGGGATTCTGTTCAATTCTGTGATGCTGGAATCACAATTCACAATGAAGGGACCAGTTTAGATTTGTCATTAAACAGTGTGAGGTGTAGAATTTTAGTCAGAAAGAGAGAGAGAGGCCCATGTTGTGTAAGTGTGTGGTTGTGTGTGTGTGTGTGTGTGTGTGTGTGTTTGTGTGTGCGACGCGTGTGTGTGTGTGTGTGTGTGTGTGTGTGTGTGTGTGTGTGTGGATGTTTGTTTGTTTTAGAGGGGAGTTGTTTACAGTGGGATTTAAATTCCCATGAGGTGATTGTTTTTCTTCTCACCAGGTGTGCTGGCTCAGTCATGTCACTCCTCCTGCTCACTCTCACCATATCTTCTCCATGTCCTGTCATATCTCTCCACTCACGTACTGTAGTGAGTCTGGACTGGAGGTGCAGCATGTACAGTAGTGAGTCTGGACTGGATAGATAGATAGATAGATAGATAGATAGATAGATAGATAGATAGATAGATACTTTATTGATCCCCAAGGGGAAATTCAAGGTCCCAGCAGCTTAAGACACCACACACAACATACAGTACAATGTAAACAATGTAAACAGGAAAATTAAAAAGCAAATCAACAATCAACATGACTAAAGGAGCAGTAGAATACTATAGATAAGGTATGCATGAATGTACTGAGGATTGGTACTGTGATCCAGTCTGAGGTGTGTGTCAAGTTGGTAGTGCAAATAAGTCCAACAGTGCAACAGTGCAAGATTAAATTCTAGTGACCAGTAATAAATATGTACAGTACAAAATGTAAGCATAGTAATAATAATAACAGTACTAATATAAATATATGGACAATTAAAATAAACTTAACAAAGTAATAATATAAGAGTTAGACATGAGGGTAGACATGTAAGCCATGCCATGTAAGTGTATAAGAGGGTGGAGGTGCAGATATACTATGCATAGAAGTCCAACTCTCCTTTTCCCTTCAGTGAAGCATTGTACAGTTGTATGGCCCTGGGTACAAATGACTTTCTCAGTCTGTCTGTTGTGCATGTCATGGAGCGTAGTCTCCAGCTGATCAAGCTCTTCTGCTGTATGATAGTGCTGTAGAGTGGATGACAGTCATTGTCCAGGATGCTGTGTAGCCTGTTCAGGGTCCTTTTGTCTGATACTGAAGTGATGCAGCATGAGGTGCAGCATGTACTGTACAGTAGGCCATATCAACTGCTACATTTGACCATTCACTGGTCCAGTATGGATCTGGTCAGTTTGTGTATGACATGGCTGTGGTTGGTTACTGTTTTGTTATGGCTTCACTCATATCATTGTCTCTTCTTTCCTCTCCTCTCTCGAGTCCTCTCCTTTCTCCTCTCTCCTCTTTGCTCCTCTCTTCTCCTCTTCTCTCCTCTCCTCTCCGTTCCTCTACTCTCCTCTATTCTCCTCTTCTCTTCTCTCCTCTCCTCTCCACTCCTCTCCTCTATGCTCCTCTCCTCTCCTCTTCTCTCCTCTCCTCTCCTCTCCACTCCTCTCCTCTCCTCTCCTTTCCTCCTCTCTTCTCTCCTCTCTCTGGTGTCCTGACTTCAGTATATCTACTGATGGTCTTTTTACTCTGCCAGACGAATGTGAAATACTCTTCCCTCAGAGGCGATGTTGTCTATGGCAACCGAGCAGCATGTCCAGCTGCCTCTGTGTGTAAGGGTTGAAGTGTCTGTATGTGTGTGTGTGTGTGTTCGTGTGTGTGTGTGTGTGTGTGTGTGTGTGTGTGTGTGTGTGTGTATATGCATGTGTGTGTGTGTGTGTGTGTGTGTGTGTGTGTGTGTGTGTGTGTGTGTGTGTGTGTGTGTGTGTGTCTGTCTGTCTGTGTCACCTGGGCTTATGAGTCAGAGACACACTGGAAATGTCTCCTTGCAGGCCGTCTGTGTTCCTCTGCTTCTACGACCTCCAGCTCTGTCAAACACACACACACACACACACACACACACACACACACACACACACACACACACACACACACACCACACAGCCTTACCTGCCCCCTAGCTGATCAGTAGGTGCTCTGTCACTTTAGCCTTGTTGATGGCAGAAAGCTGGATTGTGACCATGTGAGGGCCTCCTTCCACTCTCTCCTTCACAATCCCAATAGCAATTGAAATGTGTTTCCATTACCTTGTAATTGAGCAAGTCGTGTTATTTTAAACAAAATGGCTCTCACCAGACAAAGAGTGTGTGTGGTTGTGCATGCACGTGGCACGTGTATGTGTTACGTTTTCCAACCGCAAGACAATGGAGGTGGCAGCCATATTGGAAATGGAGGAACAGAAAGGCCCTTGTTGGTGTTCCACTGAGCTTCAGTTTCACTCCGACATAACAGTTTCTCAGCCCAGACAATGGTACCACCTTGACCCCATTGCCATGGTAACTGCATCACGTCAGATGTTGTTGCCATAGATGATCTGTGAGCTGTGGGTGTCTTCATGCTGTACGTCTGGGTGCTGATGCTGGTGGTTGGGCAGTGGGGAAGGGTGGTGTTGCTGGTGGTGGTGGTGGTGATGGAAGTGTGAACTCTCTGTAAACTCTGTCTTTGAGAAGTCTGCTAAGTGTACAAGATGATACACAGCCAGAAATCAGATCTTTTTGTGAACTGTGAATTGTGTTCGAGAAAATGGGAACTACTGGGAAATCCACTCAGAACTATTCAGTGTTAAAAACTTACATTTGTACAGTATGTTGCATCCATACAAATTCACACATACATACATGCACACACACATAAATACATACATACA
>NC_085000.1:22944539-22954539 GCF_963854185.1 Sardina pilchardus | reverse complement strand
TGGCCTACTGCATTGAAGGCTGTTCAATAGAGGAGTGGCATTTACCCATTTAATGAGTATATCTTGGAATGTATGAATATGTATGATTTACTTAAAGTTTGGTAGCATTCAAAGCAGTGTGTAAATTCAGACAGATTGCGCCCAGCAGAAAAAAACAGGAAATAGAAAGGGTGTGAAATTGACACAGTGGCCATCACTGACAGGAAATAAGTAGATTCTCCTGGGCTATGTTGTGTCTTGCATCATAATCATGGTAATATCAGTTTGCATCACACACTGGTAGCATTTTTGCATAGATATGAGAATGCGTCTTTGTGTGTGTGTGCTTGTCTGTTTGCATGAGATTTCAACATGCAAAGAACCGAACCTTTTATTAGTCTCAGTGACGAGGAAGTATATGTTATAGAGGCTGAGATTCCAGTTAGACATACAGTAATTTCCTTAAAATGACTGTGTGCATGCATGTATGTGTGTGTCAGTGTGTGTGCGCAAGAGTCCCTTTATGTGTGTGTGCATGATTCTGTGTGCATGATTCCCTGCATGTGTGTGTATGTGTCTGTGTGTGTCTGTGCGTGTTTGTGTGTGTCTGTGCGTGTTTGTGTGTGTGTGTGTGTGTGTGTGTGTGTGTGTGTGTGTGTGTGTGTGTGTGTGTGTGCGCAAGAGTGCCTATGTGTGTGCCTTTATGTCTGTGTGCCTGATGGTATGTGCGTGTGTGTGTGTGTGTGTATGCGCTGTGTGGTTTCATTATCATTCTGCCGGAATCCTGCCCCAGAGAGCCGTGTCTGAATGGAAGTGGTGGGCAGAGAGCCATGGACAGAGTGGGCGGTGGAAGATCAGAGGTTCTCTGCACTGTGTGTGTGCGTGTGTGCGTGTGTGTGTGTGTGTGTGTGTGTGTGTGTCTCTGTGCGCGCGCGCGCGTGTGTGTCTCTGTGCGTGTGTGTGTGGATGTGTGTGTGTGCTAGTGTGTGTGTGTGTGTCTCTGTGCGTGTGTGTGTGGATGTGTGTGTGTGTGTGCAAGTGTGTGTGTGTGTAAGTGTGCTAGGGTGAAAGAAAGTGCATGTGCCTTTCTCACTCCCCGACTGCACGGGAAGATAAAACTGTTTCTCTTCTTCACCCTCCTCCTCCTCCTCCTCCTCCTCCTCTTCCTCCTCCTCCTTAATAATACCCAGAGTTCTTAGCGCGTAGTCTCTTCCCCTCTCCCCTGTTGTGTGCAGGAGACACTGGCCGGCAGGAGGTGCACGGCGTCGTACGAGAGAGCGCCCCCTCCTACGCGCTCAACAACGCCATCGCCTCGCCGCCGGTCACCCCCGCCAGCCCCCATCATGCCCAGCTCCCCCCCGAGGAGGACCCCCTGGGCCCGCTGCCTGAGAACTGGGAGATGGCCTACACGGAGAACGGAGAGGTCTACTTCATAGAGTAAGGACCGACCCTCTCACACACTCCACACACTCCACTCTGACACTGACAACTGCACTAGCCACTGGCCCTCAACACAAAAAGAACTACATTACCCATGCTCACCCACTCTCCCTAACATGGAGACCTATTTCAGTGTGTTCTGCTGTTCGCTGTCCATCCAGCAATATTAGCCACCCTCCCTCACACAGAAATGATTTCCCTCGCTTCTCATAGTTAGAAGTGCATAACCCACTTGCGTTCTCAGATTGAACTACTTTACTGCATTGCAAAAAGTGGTTGCTGTTCTCTGAGAATATGTCACACACCAACAATCGAATTATTCACTACACCTCACACAGAGAGGCGCGTCACTGAACAGTTAACCATAATTCAGCTGTGAGAATGACAGGCTCAACAGTGTCGAGTGACAGATCATTAAAGGATGTATATGAAGTATTATATCACAAGCTGTATTTAAGGTTGACTATTATGTTTGTTTATCATAATGGAAATGTATCAAGAATAAGGTTTAGCTTCAGGTAATTGTGTTGTACAGAAATACAGTGGTGGTACCAAAAAACTGTCTCTTTTACAAGAAACTGTAAATGTGGTGTATGTCACATTGGACAACACTGTCACACAGATTGTGACTAGAAGACAGAATTGCAGTTATTTATATGGAACAGGATGGATGTGAGATGTTTTCCACATACTGTAACT
Source organism: Sardina pilchardus (assembly GCF_963854185.1). Taxonomy (NCBI): domain Eukaryota; kingdom Metazoa; phylum Chordata; class Actinopteri; order Clupeiformes; family Clupeidae; genus Sardina; species Sardina pilchardus. Next base: position 22,952,421 of record NC_085000.1, on the reverse strand, counting down.
GAAGAGCATGAAAACCACTCAGTTCTTTCTTTTATATGTAAACACGCACACTCATGTCATTTGCATTTCATCTGCATCTGCATCCTCATGCTTTTCTTTGTAAGCATGTTGAGAGCTTTTGAGTTGAAGCTGAAGAGCTTGTCGCCTCTTGTGTGCTTGTCAAATGTGCTTTGTGGAATAGGAGCAAGTCCTTAGTAAGATTGCTGCATAGAAGACATGCAGCAATCAACGAACACTTAGTTTATTTTTAGACTTTCTGTTTTTATCACTCGCTCAACTGTGGGCACGTTGGTGTGAAATAGAACATGAACATGAACATGAACATGAACATGAAGACCTCTCCACCACCACCACCACTACAACTACCACCATCTCCACCACCACCACCACCACCACTGCTACAACCACCACCACCATCACTGCTACAACCACCACCACCACCACTGCTACAACCACCACCACCACCATTACTGCTACATCCACCACCACTACAACCACCACCATCTCCACCACCACCACTACAACCACCACCACCACCGCCACCATCTCCACCACCACCACCACCGCTACAACCACCACCACCACCACCACCACCACCACCACTACCACTGCTACAACCACCACCACCACCACCACTACCACTGCTACAACCACCACCACCACCACCACCACATCACTGCTACAACCACCACCACCACCACCATCACTGCTACAACCACCACCACTACAACCACCACCATCTCCACCACCACCACCGCCACCATCTCCACCACCACCACTGCTACAACCACCACCACCACCACCACCACCATCACTTCTACAACCACCACCACCACCACCGCCACTGCTACAACCACCACCACCACCACTGCTACAACCACCACCACCACCACCACTGCTAAAACCACCACCACCACCACCACCACCACCATCATCATTGCTACAACCACCACCACCACCACCACCACCACTGCTACAACCACCACCACCACCATTACTGCTACAACCACCACCACTACAACCACCACCATCTCCACCACCACCACCGCCACCATCTCCACCACCACCACTGCTACAACCACTACCACCAACACCACCACCACCACCACCACCACCATCACTTCTACAACCACCACCACCACCACCACCACTGCTACAACCACCACCACCACCACCACCACCACTGCTACAACCACCACCACCACCACCACTGCTACAACCACCACCACCATCATCATTGCTACAACCACCACCACCACCACCACCACCACTGCTACAACCACCACCACCACCATTACTGCTACAACCACCACCACTACAACCACCATCTTCACCACCTCCACCACCACCACCGCCACCATCTCCACCATCACTACCACTGCTACTGCTGCTCCTCAAACACTCCAGAGACACTGCCCCTCAGCGGGAGACATTTTTAGCTGCTCCACATGGCACTGGTTCTTTTGGCGGAGGTCCTTTTGGTGCTGCAGACGGTGTGGTGCTAAACAGCAAATAATGGTGACACCACAGATCTGTGCTGCGTTTCAGCTGTGAACACAGTGGAGTTAATGGAGGAGCCAGGGAGGCTCAGGCTCTTCAGTGACTCCACAAACAGCCTGAGAATGGCGCTCCCCCTCCCCCTCCCTCCAGTGTGTGTGTGTGTGTGTGTGTGTGTGTGTGTGTGTGTGTGTGTGTGTGTGTGTGTGGAGCCAAATGGACTCGAGTCGTGAGTCATACGTCCAGTTCCCCTGCAGCCAAGTATGAGTCGGTCAGGCCCGTGGCTAGCACTTGGGAAGCAGGCAGCAATCCTCTGTGTGCACCATAGAAGACCCAGGCCACTTTGAATCACTTTTCTCTTTTCACTTTTCCCATCGCTGCTTTTCCCATTTCCCTCTCTAAAGCTTCTACATCAGACTTTCACATCCTCTCACCGGGAGAAATAATGCCGTGTCATGCTTTGTGGATTTACTTAACCTTTAAGTGTGGACAACATGCAGGGCATATGGATGAAAAACAACTATGGAAAAGACTTAGACACAAATGACTGCAGTATATATATCCCAGCATTCTTTAATGGTCCTAAACCATTAAAGTGGCTCATTAAACTGATCTGACCTTAACCCTAAGCCTAATCCTGGTGATCTGCCCAACGCACCAGTTCACAGGCCCTCATTGTTCCACGAGATCAGCAGCACGCCAGCTTTGTGCGGATGACAACAGTCGGCTGCGTGCTCTGCTCCTTCGGAGAAGACACCACACACGTGAGCGGGTTCCTCCATCGGGAGAGAGAGAGAGAAAGAGAGAGAGAGAGAGAGAAAGAGGGAGAGAGGGAGGGAGAGAGAGAGACTGTAGTGCCAAACACTGTCTCATCATCATGTCTGTCAGGTCGGCGCTGCTGAGTTTGCACAGCTTGTCTGTGTAGGAGGGAGGTGACGCCATCGATCCCTTCGTCGTGGCACGCTCGAGATGAATTCGGCTTCATCCCGAGTTTCAGCGTTTCTTCGCCTGCTGTGGGTAGCTAGCTAGCGCCCCAAATGTCTTGTGCGTCTCTGGGCTCGAGTGGATGTTGGAGAGAGATGCCTGCGTGCATCACTCAACGTCTGGCTTCTTATTGACTTTGTGCACATTCACAGATGCTCTGAGTGGCTCTTGGTTAGGTAGTTTCATGTTGTGGTGGTGAGTGGACAGACAGGCGTGCCCATGAGGAGGGCCCATGTTTACCTATTCGTACATCCTTGTGTGCCAGATGGCAGAATTCAAGTCAAGAGATCAACCGGAGTTTGTCTGTCACCCTGTTTCACTCCTCTCCAGCCGGCAGAGACGTCGTACACGTGCAAGTGCAAACACACACACACACACACACACACACACACACACACACACACAATGCACACACCTAGCGTCTCTCCGTAGCACAGTGGCACAAACACACAGGTGTACACACACACACCTGCCTTAGAATAACAGCGGAGGTGATAAGAGGTGATGAAGGATTTCTAGAACATTCTTACCTCTCCTCACCTCACAATCTCACCTGTTCCAGCATGACACTACTAACAACTCTTGTCACAGCTCACTGCTTTAACCCCAACAAATATGAATGGGCCCTCTGTGCTTGGGTACTATTATTATAAGCGTTACGACTATGTTTTGCATCATGGGTAATGTAGTTCTGCAGACAACAACACTGCAACATAAGGAAAGTATGCCATGTGTGTTTTCCCCAGTCGATAATCTGTTAGTTGAAGAAGCACGTTTCCCTTTGAGCCGAGTCCAGAGCAGTTTAGTGGTCTGGTCAGGTGCTCTCTGGCCTTCAGCTGCCAGATTAGTCGAGGTAAGGTTGAGGTTTAGTTGGATTGCTGGATTAAAGGTACTGGTTTGTTTTGGCTCACGTCTCAGTTTTCGTTGTGTCTCCTGCAGCCACAACACAAAGACGACCTCGTGGATGGACCCTCGCCTGGACAAGGAGCAGAAACCTCAGGAGGAGTGTGAGGATGATGGTAGGACACACTTACTTCCTGCATGTCTGTGTGTGTGTGTGTGGGGGGGGGGGGGTTGTTTTAAAGTTTCTTCTGTAGATACGTACTGTATGTGTATGCACAGTCATGCATGAATGTGAAGGTTGTGTTGAAGGTCTTTGTTTAGTTGAATCTACAGCATGTGTGTGTGTGTGTGTGTGTGTGTGTCTTCAAAAGAGAGTGTGTGAGAGAGAGAGCCAGTGTGTATGCTGTGTGTGTGTGTGTGTGTGTGTGTGTGTGTGTGTGTGTGTGTGTACGTGCATGTCATACTGTGTCATTAGCGGTAGTGTTGTAGTGGCATCTGTTTGCGTGTGTGTGTGTGTGTGTGTGTGTGTGTGTTAGCATGCAGTAGTGTCTCAGTAGCAGTAGTGTTCCCACTGCACCCGTCTGTAGCAGTGTGTGCTTGCAGTAGTGCTGTTGAAGCAGTAGATGGAGCTCCTGAGCTTCGGAGCAGTCTCGGAGTGTGGATTGTGCGACTTGAGCAGGTGTACGGTGTGTGTGTGTGTGTGTGAGTGTGTGTGTGTGTGAGAGAGAGAGAGAGAGTGAGGATAAACCTTCCAAGCAGGAAAATCTCTCTCTCTTTCTCTCTCATACTCATACTCACTCTCTTTCACCCTAGTTATTTTTCTCCATCTCTCTGTATCTCTATTTATCCCTCTTTCACTCACAGAAACACACACACACACACATGATGCACACACACTAAAATAGATGATGGTATGCACTATCACTCTATATTTCCTCATGCTCAAAGTGAAGGTGCTATATCGTTACACTCTGTCAGGCCCATTCTCCTCCCTGTAATAACAATGTGTGTGTGTGTGTGTGTGTGTGTGTGCACTCCCGTCTTCTGATGCAAGAATGCGCTTCACGCAACGCCAAAGCAGACACAGAGGGGCACAGCCTTCATTACAGCAGCAGTGTCAATAAAGAAATAATGTCTTTTTAATGAGAGCAAAGCCCAGCTCCAGAGAAAAGAGAGAGAGAAAAAAAAAACATGGCGTCGCTGCTGTCCCCGAGCGACTGATAAAGGCAGTATCGCCCCCTGCTGGTGGTCCATATGAATTCGGCTTTATCCTTCATTCTACTTCCAGCATGATCTGTGCTTCCTATGGTATCACCCTCTGTGTGCCATGCATCCCTGGGCATCGGTGGTGCTCGTGAGTTGCCAGGGATGTGTGGTGGAGGTCCTGATGGGCTTATACACGCTAATACACCTGCTGTGGTCACTGCTTTGGCCGGTGCTTGGAGCGCTATCTGGTCTGCTGCTTCTAAGTCTCTTCCTGTCCCTCGATCGGTGCGTCGTGCCATCCTAATGAGTAATCAATCCCCTGTCCAGCCTGGCTGCTTTCATTTGTTCTTAAATACCCTCTCTTTCTCCCTTTTTACCCCCACCAATCAATCAATCAATCACTCAATCAATCAATCAATCTACCCCTCTACCTGTCCGGGTCTTCACTCTCTACTTGGAGAAGAAGGGGTACACACTGAGGAGACGGACAATGAACTAGGTACAGTTGCCCTCTCCTTACGCCTCTCTCCTCTCCTCTCCTCTCTTCATCTCCTCTTCTCTCTTTCATCTCCTTCCCTCTGCTCTGCTCTCTTCTCTCAATCTTTTTGTTTGCTATTAGGACTGACATGAATTATTCAAAAGTGATTTTTGTGCGTTCTCGCCAGTCCAACCTCAGAGGATCTCATTTGATGTGTTTTGCTGACTTATTCACTCATTCACACACACACACACACACACACACACACACACACACTCATAAATTCATGTGTCTATGTGTGAGCTTATCTTTGCGTGTGTTTGCGTGTGGACGTGTGGGTTTTTCAATATATGTTGTTTATGCGTGTCTGTACTGTATGTATGAGAGTATGTGAAGAACGTGTGTCTGTATGAACTTAAGTGTTTATGTGTGTTTAAGGCAGTGCGTGTTTATTTGTGTGTAGGTTTGTGTGTGTGTGTGTGTGTGTGTGTGTGAGCAGGCTACCCATATATCATCAGCCTAATGAGATCTCCTTATGAGGCTCTGGAGCCATTAGATCAGGCTAACATTCAGGCCAACGTCCAGCCTGTTATAACGGACCGATTAGATGCAGGCCTGTTGCTGGTCATTGATTGTGAAACTCTGACCACGGCCAAGCGAACACGAAAGAGAGAGGGCTCAATAAACCTCATCCCTCGCCTGAATCTCTGTAGCAAGCCAAACCATACAACCAGGACCAAAGCCCTGTCTACAGAACTTACCACAGCTCAGTGATGTCTTAATTCTTTCACTAAATGCTCTCTGTGTGTGTGTGTGTGTGTGTGTGTGAGTGTGTGTGTGTGTGTGTGTGTGTGTGTGTGTGTGTGTGTGTGTGTGTGTGTGTGTGTGTGTGTGTGTATGTGTGTGTGCGTGTGTGTGTGTGTGTGAGTGTGTGTTTATGTTATCTGTTTATTCTAGCCTTGGTTCAGTAGATTTTTTAATTCAGCCTCAGCCTATTTAGCTTTTTATTTCTTCAATTTTCCAACATCCTGCAGCCTTGACTTTGTTCATTCATCAAGTTAGTCAGAGATGGTTAAGTAACGGATAGCTAAATGAGAGGAAGGATGAATGCTAAATAGGGAGCTTGTGTGTCCTTGTCTAAATTAGCTTTTGTTATTGGAGTTATGTTTGTTGTCATTGAGATCCATTTTGAATAGTCCTCACTGCTTGGTTAGTTCATTTATTTCCACTGCAACTGCAGCCTTGCTGTAGTGGTCTGGAACTAAAGCACTCCAGCTCACTTCATCAATGACTTAATGATTAGCTGATAAGCACAACCAGGTGTGTTGGATGTTAAGCAGAACGGCTGTGCCAGATGACTGCAGAGAGTATTGATGCGTGTGTGTGTGTGTGTGTGTGTGTGTGTGTGTGTGTGTCTGTGAGTCTGTGAGTCTGTACACATGTGTTTAAGAGAAAGTGAGGGCAACGACTGTTTTAGTTTGCTTATTTGTATGTTTCTGTGTGAGAATGAGTGTCCATGTGAGCAATGCAGTGTTTGAGAGAGGAGAGACCAAAGACTGTATTAATCATAGACTGTAAAAGGGGTTTTAATTCACTGTTTCATGTGTTTGTGTATGAGAATGTGTGTTTATGTATAGATCAATGCAGCGTGTGTGTGTGTATGTGTGTGTGTGTGTGTGGGGGGGGGGGGGGGGGTGAGGGCGTGCTGCTGAAGTGTTGAAGAGTGTGCGTTTGATGTTTTTACACAGGATGTGCTCAGCTTTACTGTCATGGGGTTCTGAGCTGACTCTGCCATATCACTCATGTCACGTCCTGCTCACGGACACTCTCCCATCAAGGCCAGGACATGCGTCCACCAACATTCATCATGGATGTTGTATCTAATCTCTCTCTCTCTCCCTCTCTCCCCCCCTCTCTCTCTCTCTCCCCCCCTCTCTCTCTTGCAGAATTGCCACCTGGTTGGGAGAGAATAGATGACCCTGTCTATGGAGTGTACTATGTAGAGTAAGTGCATCAGCCCTGCTGTCATAATGTAATACAGCTTAGTCAAATACATCACCTGCTGCTACATGATCTACCGCACCATATTAATGAACCACTGTCAGGGCCAGCTGTGAAATATGTGTTTGGGGGAAGGGGTGTGTGTGTGTGTGTGTGTGTGTGTGTGTGTGTGTGTGTGTGCATTTTCTTGTATGTTTTTGTGAATGTGTGTGTGTGTGTGTGTGTGTGTGTGTGTGTGTGTGTGTGTGTGTGTGTGTGTGTGTGTGTGTGTGTGTGTGTGACAGTGAGAGGGAGAGAGGGAAAGGTACATAGAGTGATAGAGAGTGACCCTGTCCAGTATGTGTGTGTGTGTGTCTCTAGCATGTCTTTCTCCAGATTTATTTGTGTGCGTTTTATCTATGTGCCAGTTTGTGTGTAAAAAACACCCCATGGACACATTTCATCAGCCCGACAATTAATCTCTTCTCTTTCTTTTTTGCTTTTTCATTCCCCTGCTTCCCCCCTTTTTCATTTCCCCTTCTCTCTATCCTCTGCCTTCTTCCCCCCCCCCCCCCTCTCTCTCTCTCTCTCTCTCTCTTCCTCCCTCCCATCTCTCTATCCCCCTCTCCCAGTCACATTAACAGGAAGACTCAGTATGAGAATCCGGTTCTGGAGGCTCGCCGTAAGCAGCAGCTCCAGTCCCATCAGCCACCTGAAGGTGAGCGCTACATCCGAGGTTCGTTCCGCGCACGGCTGCGCTTTCATTTCCTTCTTTTTTCTCACGTCGTGTCTCTGTCATTACTAGGACCTTCTTACGTTAGCTTAACGTTTCACGGGTGTCTTGAGAACAGGGACTAGACTAGAGCAACCCTGGTTGTCCCTGGTTGTGTCTCA
>NC_085000.1:22934539-22939539 GCF_963854185.1 Sardina pilchardus | reverse complement strand
GTGCTAGTAGGAGACTAAAGATTTCTTTGTCTGCCTGTTCGGTGAGTGTGAGTCTGTGTGTGCTGAAGAGCCAGACTCGAGAGATTCTTATTTGAGGTCTTTGATAGAATTGTTGCCTGGTACCGTTATTTTTGTGAAGTGGATGAATAATTCTGTTTGTGTGTGTTTGTAGTGCTAGAACAGTTTTGATGATGGCAGAGGTTGATACCGGTGTCAGTGTGTGGGAGGAGAATAAGGGCTGGCTTTTTTTTTTTTACATCTTCCTGAAACTAAAGTAAAACTTTGCCAAATCACACACACACACACACACACACACACGGTTAGAGAGAAGAGAAACCACATACACACATCCGCAAGCCAGCTGATGCTTTCCGGTGGAAAATTCCAGATTCCTTATTAGCGTGATGACAGGTTCTCCCCACGCCTCCGTGAGTCACCGCGGCAACCCACTCACACCTTTGCCAAGGTCACAAGAGATGCAAGCTGGGGGACGACACCTCCCTAGTGACCTCACCTGCCCCCCTCCCCCCAACCCAATCCTCCTCGATCTTTACACAAGTCACCGTCTGTGGCGTGATCCGAGGCTGACGCATGGGGCTTTGGAATAGAAGCGGGCGGGGGGGCCTGACGTGCCGCCGATAGCGCAGCTTAGCATCAGCGACGGCCCGCCGATTAGACGGCCGTGTCACCCCGGCAGCGTGATTAAACCGTCAGCTTTATGTTCCCCTCTCTCCTGGGACCCCTCAATATTTTACTCTTATCAGAGAGCAGGAGACAGAGAGAGGGAGAGAGAGGGAGAGAGAGGGAGAGGGAGAGAAGACAGGGGCAGAGCAAGAGAGAGAGAAAAGTAGAGAGAGAGGGAGAGAGAGGGAGAGAGAGAGAGGGAAGACATTGGCAGAGCAAGAGAGAGAGGGAGAGAAAGAGAGAAAGAAACCGAGAAGAGAGAGAGGAAAGTAGAAAGAGAGAGAGAGAGAGAGAGAGAGAAAGAGAGATAGCAGGCTGTCTGGCGATGGCCCTAAGCATCTGATGTCGGGTCGATGTCTCTTAAGTCTCGGGTCTCCCGTCGGCCTCATCAGCGTGTGTGTAGCACTTGATTAGCAGGGCTGGGTCCAGCGGGACTGAAACCCAACACCGTCCACCCTGTCCGTCCGTGCGGCAGACAACAACACGCATTCCTTTAGCCAGCACGACGGCGGCGATTCATTGAATGCAAACAGTCAATCAGTGCATTGTTACGCCACCCACAGCCCAGCTGTGTGGCTACAGTGCAGGGGGTAGGTGGGATGGACTGGGTGACTGAATGGGAGCTGTAAACAGCAGCTGGAGGAGGAGAGTGAAGGGGGGGGGCAGGAGAGGGAGGAGGAGAGGAGGAGGAGGACAGGAGAGAGGGATGAAAGAGGTGAGCTGTTATTGCTTCTGTGCAGCCCCACTGTCAATATTTCATTACGCTTCCCACCAAGCCAGCACAACACAGCTGCCCGCACACAAGGACCACTGCTGGCCAGGACGAGGCTTTTGTGGAGTGGAGTGAGTGGAGTGGAGTGGAGTGTGTGTGTCTGTGTGTGTTTGTATGTTTGTCGGTGTATGTGTGTGTGTATGTATGTGTATGTTTGTGTGCGTGTGTGTGTGTCTGTCTGTGTGTCTGTGTGTCTGTGTGAGTGTTTGTATGTTTGTTGTACTGTATGTGTGTGTATGTATGTGTATGTGTGTGTGCGCACGATAGACAGACAAGCGAGACAGTAAGAGAGAGAGAGAGGGAGAGAGAGATTAAGCACAAGCAGTGCTGGAGTGTTTGTCCGTATGTGCCAGAATGAGACCTTGTGCTCTTCACCTCCTCCCACACACTCTTTCCCTTTCTCTCCCTCTCTTCTTATTTTTTTCTATCTTTCTGTCCCTCATACAAACAGAAATACACACACACACACACATACACACACACGCTCAAACCCAGGAGCACTACCGTAAATCTCTGCCATCTTACTTCCCCTTTGTTTCCATGGCGATATTCTGCAGTGCTGCAGCGAGTTCCATCCCATATTGTGGCAGATAGGGAGCGAGAGGAGGAGGATTCCAATGGCAGGATGGAATGATAAGAAGAAAGAGAGAGAGAAAGTGAGGGGAATGCCAGAGCTCAGGGAGACGTATGGATGAGCGAAAGAGAGAGGAAGGCAAGCGGGAAAGGAGAGAGAGAGAGAGAGAGAGAGAGAGAAGGAGAGGGAGAGAAGAAGAGAGGATGGAGAGAGGAGAGGTAGAGAGGGGAGAGAGAGAGGAGAGGTAGAGAAGGAGAGGGAGAGAGAGGGAGAGATAGAGAAGAAGAGGGAGAGATAGAGAAGGAGAGGAGGAGAGAGAGAAGGAGAGAGTGAAGGGGGAGAGAGGAGAGGGAGATAATGAGAGAGGGAGAGAGAGAGAGAGAGAGGAGAGGAGTGAGGAAAGTAGGACAAAGGAATAGGTGTATGGATGCAGGTCACACATGCAAATAGACTCACCCACATGCCGCCTGTCTGTGTTATTGTGTGTTTGTAGACTGAGGTGTGGGTGGATGGGATTGTGTGTGGATGATGTGCCTGTGACAGATGGCTGGTGTATCCAAGGCCACATCAAATGCACCTCCCCCTCCTCATAACACACACACACACACACACACACACACACACACACACACGATGCACATTTGCTAATTGATATACTCAATCCTGTAAAAAGCACCACTCCACTCACGCATGCACAAAACAAACATGCGCACATGCGCACATGCTCACACGTACAGTACACACACACATACATACACATGCACACATACTATACACATACACATACACACACACACACACACACACACACACACACACACACACACACACACACGCACACACACACACCATCAGTCTCTCCTCTCTCTCTCTCTCTCTCTCTCTCTCTTTCTCTCTTTCTCTCTCTCTCTCTCTTACACACACACTCTTCAACATTAAATCACTAATTGAGCCAGCGAGTCCATTTCAGTCAGAGCCCATCGTTGTTATGAGCTCATTGTCACTGATCCTTCACTAAGTCCCACACACAACCGGCAAAAGGTCTTTCATTGGCCTGTTGTGGCAGATGTAAGGTGTTGTAATTAGCCAATTAATTAAATGAGTCACAGGCTTAACGACTCCAACCTCTCTGTAGGAGCCAGGGTTGAATGAAATGCAGTGGATACTCACTGGTCCTCTGTGGTCGAGCTTTAAGGGGTTGACCGACTGGCCCCAGAGCAAAACGACGGGATGGAATGAGGTCAGCAGTGACCCCAGCCCCTACTCAACCTCTGTTTAAATTATGCAGAGTGTGACATTCATACAGTACCGCAGAGAGAGATACATAAACAAGGCTTCACGCAAGCTAACTAGATTTGGAGGGGGCAGGATGAAAAGTGTGTGATTTTTTTTTTTACGGCCAAGTCGTTGAACTGGACATTTTATGGACACACAGACACACACACACACACACACACACACACACACAGACACACACACACACACACTAGCACAAGCCTACACACCCTGATGCACACACACATTATCATGAGCTCAGCACACATTCATTCCTGTTCAAGCTAGAATTTGCTCACTTTACTGGCTGCTGACTTCACTTCACCAGATCATTTGAATTCTAATGTTTCTTTCTCTCCTTCTTTCTTCTTTTCTCTATCTCTCACTCTCACCAATCCCCCCTCTTTCTCTCCTCTGATGTCTTTCTATTTCTCCCTTTTCATCATTGCTCCTCTCCCTCCTCGTTACTCTCTCTCTCTCTCACACACACACACACACACACACACACACACACACACACACAATCATATGCCCTCTGCACACATACAGAGGCTAAGCAAGAGCTGCAGAGAAGGAATATGCGGTGGGAATTTAAGCATCTCAGTATTCAAACACTTGAATTCAACAACCAAACAATCACACACATTACCTCTCTTTGACTCTCTTGCTCTCTCTCTTCTTTCTCTCTCTCTCTCTCTCACATCCACACACACACACACACACACGCACACACACACACACACACACACACACACACACACACACACACACACACACACACACACACACACACACACACACACACACACACCTCATTCAGACTGGCCTTGTTTAATCCAGTGTGCATCCTATGCTGGCTGCCGCCCCATAATGAGCAGAGGGGGCAGGATTAATGGGCGACAGGAACACTAAGCACTCGGGCTTACACACACACACTCACCATATGCCTCCACGTGCTGTGTGTGTGTGTGTGTGTGTGTGTGTGTGTGTGTGTGTGTGTGTGTGTGTGTGTGTGTGTGTGTGTGTGTGTGTGTGTGTGTGTGTGTGTGCGCATGTGCATGTGTAGATGTGAGAGGTTTAAAATGTGGCATAACATCAACACTGAATATTTATTTTACTGTGTGTGTGTGCTATTGTGTTGTTGCATGTGGATTTGAGTGTGTGAATGCTTTAACTTGAGGGGGTTGCACTGCGGTTGTACTAAGCTACAAACATGGTTGTAGTGCACTCTTTTTTGTATGTGTGCACGCAAGTGTGTGCGAGTGCAAGTGTGTGTATTAGAGCATGAGTTTGTGTCTGCAGAAAGTGTGTCTTGACATACAGAATTATTCTCAAAGGGTCATGAGTTCACTCATGTTGCACCATTGCTGCTTCTTTGAAATTAAAAAAAAAACAACAACAAAGCAAAAAACAAAAAGACTACAATCTTACCCATAAGCGCTTGGGGTTTTGTAGTCTCCCCTGTTGATTGGCCGCCAGGCTCTCTGTGACTATATTGCAGCAGTCCAGCACCCTGAGTGTGTGATCTAAAGTCCCATCACTCTCTTCCACAACATTGTCTTGCTAAAGAGAAACCCTATGAATTATATATCATCAGATGAGAGACACAGATACAGCACAGAGAATAGCGAGAGCGAGAACGAGAGAGAGAGAGAGAGAGAGAGAGAGAGAGGAACAACAAAGATGGAGCAGAGA
>NC_085000.1:22924539-22927039 GCF_963854185.1 Sardina pilchardus | reverse complement strand
GTGAAATGTACTTCTGACGTGTGTGAATGATGTGTTGTGGGTGTGTATGTATGTATGTATAGCACAAAGCATTCTTAGTGAAAGAGTGAAGTGGACACGTTTGCAAGCACACACTGCACAATGGGTGCGGATGCCTAGCACATGATCACTTCTAAGCCAACATGCAATGTAGCAACACGCACACACACAGAGACAAGCCCAGGTGCACACACACACACACACACACACACACACACACACACACATCACGGAACAAGGCCTCATCTGCTTCGGCCGACACTTTGAAGTAGGCCAGCTCTTTCAACTCCACGCGTCCCACATTTAGATTTCGGAACGAGGAACTGGGTTTTTACGCGCGTCGTCATTCGGGTCAAGGACCTGCTCGTCTGCCCTGCAAGGAGATATCGATCTCTTTGGTTTGTTACCGCAATGTCTTAACTCAGCCAGCCATCTCATCTGGACTTGAAATCTAAACCTTCAAGGTTCCACGTTCACACACACTCCCAGCCCCCCCCCCCCCCAACCCCCCGACCGTGCCTCACTTTGACAGCCTACTTTTAATTAGCATAGATAGAGTCAGCGTCCAAATTGAGACTTTGAATTCTACACTGAAGGGCCTTTTTTGAGCTTCTTAATGGTTTGTATGTGTTTAATCACTCCCCCCCTTCTCTTGCTGAAACACAACGCTTTGGCAAAACTCTCTCTCTCTCTCTCTCTCTCTCTCTCTCTCTCTCTCTCCCTCTCTCCCTCTCCCTTAGTTGCCTTTCAAGTCGTCGTGACTGACTGATGGGAATCTTTAATTAAACTGCTTTAGATCCATTACTCAGTGCAGATCCTATAGGGTAGCATGTAGAGGGCTTCATCACGCCTCTAATTATGATGATGGGGCTGCCTAATGTTGATTGTAAGCCTGCTGCTCCCACACATGCTGGATTCGCTACTTTTGTCAGTAGATTTCCTGAGTTGGTTTTTATATGCTAATCCCTCTGAATGAAGGATTATGGACATTAGCGCATAGCAAACGTATGGCCCCTGTGTCCTGGAAGGGAGGGAGGGAGGGAGGTGTGGAGGGGATCAGGGGGGGGGTTGTTGGGAAACACAACTGTAGGATAGAGGCTGAACCTCCGTACACAATATCCTTAGACAATGCACAGTGCCAAAACAAAGAAGCCAATATCCATCCTAATTTTGAGTACTCTGATAGCACACTGGTGATGGTGAAGGACTGAAATATGGCCATCTTTGGAGTTCAGCTGTGAGTTGGGTCAGGTCACCGGGAGTCAGGGCTAGTGGGAAGGTGTTTTGATTGTAGCTGTTGTACAGTCGCTAAAGTGGGCTAGCCGTGTAGGCTTTCCTCTGTTTGCCCTCTGTGGAGTTTTTTTGCCTCAAACGCTCGTCCCAGTTTCCCCTTCAATGACGCTGCCTTTGATTGTGTGTCCCAGAAAAACAACAATGTTGCTTGTTTATTTATTTACCTACTCTAATTTACGTAATGCTGCGGCCAGTAGGTTTGTTAGCCTCTCTGGTGTGTGGTTTGTTAGAGTCTGGTTTGACTGGAGTGCTCGGTTAGAGGAAGATGGCTGCAGTCTTCAGTGGTCTGTGTAGCTGCCCGAGCTGCAGATGGCGCTGTTTGTCTTGACAGACTCTGAGCGCGCGTGTGTGTGTGTGTGTGTTCACCGTCCCTGTGGGAGAACTGAGAGCATCTTGCCAATCTGCCCAACCGACTGTGCACTGAAACACGCGTTCCTGCATGTGTGTGCTTGCTCAAGCGCATGTGTGTGTGTGTGTGCGTGCATGTGTGCGTGTGCTGTCAGAACTGAGTGCTTTGCGTGTTCTCCCAGTGTAACACTGGCGTGATGTATGTTCTGAAGTGCACTGTCTAAGAGTGGGAGGAGAAGAGAAGGCCTATAAGGGGGTGTTCTCCTGATGTGTGTGTGTGTGTGTGTGTGTGTGTGTGTGTGTGTGTGTGTGTGTGTGTGTGTGTGTGTGTGTGTGTGTGAGAGCATCTGTGTTTGAGTGAGAGAGTCGAGAGAGTGTGTGATGATTGCAGCGTAGTTGAGGTGAGCTCTTCTCCTGAAGGGTTATTTGGGATAATGGGATTACATGGTGTCAGGGGGGACATTTCTGGGGGGGGGTTAGCTCCTCTTGCCTGCTCCGGCTCCCCTCCCTCAGTAAGGTCCAGCCACAGCAGGGTCTCCACAGGGACTCCCTCTCATAAAGCCGCTGCAGAGCATTTGAGGACACTGGCCAGCTACCCAGCCAGACACCATGACGCTAACCTTGCAGAGCAAAAAGCACATTTTCTGTATTAGTGGGCCAGAGCATGTATAGTAGTGTGTGTGTGTGTGTGTGTGTGTGTGTGTGTGTGTGTGTGTGTGTGTGTGTGTGTGTGTGTGTGTGTGTGTGTGTGTGTGTGTGTGTGTGTGCTTGAGTGTGAGAGTGATTGTGAGTGTGAGGCCATGTGTGTGTGTAGGGGGTCATGTTTGTGTGCGTGTGGGTG
>NC_085000.1:22917039-22919539 GCF_963854185.1 Sardina pilchardus | reverse complement strand
TCTCTCTCTCTCTCTCTCTCTCTCTCTCCCTCCCTCTTTCCTCGCTTGCTCTCCCAGACAGACTCACTGCTGCAATGTCACCGCAAGGGCTTGGGGATTGGCTAATGACTGCACTATGGCTGCCTGTCACTCTCTCCCCGATGCTGCTCCATGTGTCTGGAGTTGCTCAGGATGCCATCGCTGTTGACATAGTTGTTTGGATAACGTCTTTTATGTGTGTGTGTGTGTGTGTGTGTGTGTGTGTGTGTATGCGCATGTGTGTGTGTGTGTGTGTGTGTGTGTGTGAGAGAGAGAGAGAGAGTATGTGTGCAAGAGAGTGAATGTGTGTGTCATGAGTTTTTCAGAACATCATCACCAGTGGCATTGTCGTCTGGGTGACAGCAGAAGTGTGTGTGTGTGTGTGTGTGTGTGTGTGTGTGTGTGTATGCGTGCGTTTGTGTTGAGACGGATGAAGTCACAGTGGAGATGTCAGGGAGTGTTTTGATGTGCAGACTTGTGTTGTGGTACACGGTGATGACAGGTAGAGTAGCGTACCGCGCCGTTATTGTGAAGAAATACCCTCTTCGTTTTGAAATAGTGACATTAAAATGGGAAATAATCTGCCAGTGGAAAGAGATAATTGCTCGTTATACAAAGTCTTGACAAGAGATGAATATTCTCAGAGTGCTGTATCATACAAATGTGCATTCAAATTGAGGAAATTGACTCCCTAAGCCTGATGAGTAAGCCTTTTATGGTGAGATAGAGGATACAATGTCTTTGCAAGATAAGCGTTTCTTGTGGTGTGGTTCACAGTGTATTGTGGGTGTTTCCATGACGTCGTCTGTCTTAGCCAGTCAGTCACTTGTGTCTTGCCACTGAGGTCACTGTAGTATGCTGTGTCCTTGTGTTTACCCCTTATTCCATTATGTTGTTTATGTAAGTGAGAACAGTGTGTGTGTGTGTGTGTGTGTGTGTGTGTGTGTGTGTGTCAGCTCAGTGGGTCTGGTGGTCACTGCTGGGATGCTCCTCACTTGACCCTAAGCCCCAGTAGCAGCAGCAGGGAGCTTCAGAGACATAGCCAGCCTCTTAGCTGTTTTAAACGACCACGGCAGAAAGCATCTTGACAGCCCTGTGTGTGTGTGTGTGTGTGATCTGTGGTGTGTGTGATGTGTGTGTGTGTGTGTGTGTGTGTGTGTGTGTGTGTGTGTGTGTGTGTGTGTGTGTGTGTGTGTGTGTGTGGTATGTGTGTGTGTGTGTGTGTGTGTGTGTGTGTGTGTGTGTGTGATGTGTGGTATGTGTGTGTGTGTGTGTGTGTGTGTGTGTGTGTGCAACAGGCAGCTGCATGTCTCTGCCCTGTCGGAGCCCACTCAGCTGCGTCCCTATGCATCTTAATCACTTGCATACTAAATATTTGGACAGATGGAGAGATGAAGGCGGAGGATGGACGGACGGATGGATGGATGGATGGAGGGAGGGATGGAGGGATGAATGGATGCAGGCAAGGGAGAGAGGGATGACGGTTACATAAATGGAGATCTCAAGTGTGGGAGGGAGAAAGAACCACAGAGGAATAGAAAACAGAGAAGGAGAGAGGGCAGAAGTGATAGTTGGGAAAGAAAAACAGACTGAAAGAAGGCATAAGGGAGGGAGTGACATTAAAGAGGACAGAGAGAGATAGAGGGATAGAGAGAGAGGGGAGAGAGGGAGGGAGAGAGAGAGATAGATAGAGAGGGGGAAAAGAGGGAGAGAAATAGCCAGAGAAACTGGAGTGGACGTTTGGATTGAGCCCATAGATCTTATTTCTCTCTCCCTGGTCCAAAGAGTGCTTAGCTCATTGGTTCTAATGAGGCTCCATCTCTTTGACCTAATGCTGCATGTTTGCAGATGTCCTTTTGGCCAGAGCCTCCACACACACACACACAGAGTCCTTTCCTGCTGACTCACTCGGCCCCCTCTGCTGGTGTGCTGCTGACAGGCACGGCGCAAACTTTCGCCAGAGCTCAGAAACACACACCTTTCTGAGATCAGACGAAGGGGTCGGTGGCGTGCAAGCAGCACAGATGCATTGACACAGCTTTTTAACACAGAGGGGTCTCGGGGAGTGAACTTTTCCAGACAAAGTTGTCGTCGGTATGAAATAGACGAGGATCTGGCTCTGACACAAATTGCTCAGTGTGTGTGTGTGTGTGTGTCCGTTGGCCAGTCACGGAGGAGGAGGAGGAGGAGTGTGTGTGTGTGTGTGTGTGTGTGTGTGGAGGGGGGTGTCTCTATTTCTGATCCACTCCACATCTACTTCTCACAGCGAGACCCCAAAGTGTCAGTCTCACCCAGCACTTACAGGCGCACAGCCATCCCACGCATACAGAGAGGAGGGAGGAAGGGAGGGAGGGAGAGAGAGAGGGAGGAAGGGAGTCAAAGATGTGGAGAGAGAGAGCATCAGAGAAAAGAGGAGAGAGAGAGAGAAGGGAAGAGATAGGTTAAGGATTTGGAAAGAGAGAGCAAGAGAGAGAGAGATGGA
>NC_085000.1:22884539-22912039 GCF_963854185.1 Sardina pilchardus | reverse complement strand
TTATGAGAACATCACATTTCCTGTTTCCTGTCCAGCGTTTCTGACAAGATCTGTCCGTTCCTCTCACAAATAGCAAACAAAACAGCAGGCATCTAGCGCCAACCTTTGTTGTTTCCTTCATGACTAAATTATCGTGTTAATGAGGAGCACAGGAACACGCAGATGTCCCCTCATAAGCAACCGCAGTAATAGCTAGCCGCTAGCAAATATCTTATCTAATATCCAATATGGTGCACAATTAATGGATAGCAGTATATCCTGGTCCAGTGCAAACCACTCTCTCCACTGAAGCTCACTCAGTCTCAGGACGGCTAGAAATCCCAGCAGAAATTCATTCTGAGCAATCAGTCCTGTTGTGTGACAAAAAGCCATCTTTTTTTAGCACTTTTACCGTGCTGCAAGCTCCCTGAAAATGTCATCCAAAGTTCACCAGACCCAAAAAAAGTGACACCAAAAGCTCGTGGGACTGGAGGAGGTTAAGAGTGTCAGGATGGAAAGGCCTAACACCACGATCTCTCTCTCTCTCTCTCTCTCTCTCTCCTCTCTCCTCTGTAGAATCCTCCAATGCCTCCCTCCTAACCAACGCTGAGAAGATTGCCACTATAACCACCACACACACACCGCAGAGCGAACCTAGGTGAGTCACGCACACACACACACACACACACACACACACACACAAACAGTACATGCATACAGTATATGGTGTAGCACACACAGAGACACACACATGGAAATAGATATGTAGTATAGAGTACAGTGTTTCTTAACTAGCCATGGGAAATTCAGGGTTTCAAGGCCAAATCAGTTAAGAATATAGATACACATAATATATGTACACACACACACACACACACACACACACACACACATGCACGCATGCTCCATCTCGTTCTACTTCTCTCCCTTCTCTCGTTCTCCCTATCTCTCTCTATCCCTCCCTCTCTCTGTCTTCGTCTCCTCTGTATGGTAATGTGAGTGGAAAAGCGTTGTCTCCTTAATGCTTGGCTGATCGTTGGACTGCTCTCTGTTTACAGGAACAACGCGAAATCCAAACAGGCTCCCCAGACAGGGCAAACACAGTCCAACCAGGTGAGCGCCCCCCCCCCTTTATCCCCCCAGCAGCACTGCACACTCCACTCAATCTGCCCTGTTTGTTTTCCCAGCCCTGGGAACACAAGGCTGTTGCTTGCGCTAGAGTCCTCTGTGTCTGTGGTATTGATTGTGCACAGGGATGGCTGATTGTCTGTCCTGACTCTTTTATCAGAGTGTGGCAAAGGTCTCAGACTGTAATGATTTGTTTTAGCATAAAGCAAACAGTGCAAAAAATGCGAGGCAGTTTTGTGGAGAGCAGATTGTTTTTGTTTCCATTCTCTGTTGCTGATAGCGATATTTCTTCTTGACAGGGATAGAGTGTGAATCAGGGTTCACTGTTGAGCTTAATGCTTAATGCATAATGCGACTCTCTTGCCGCTGGGGTGAGGGTACGGATGCTGAGATGCTGAATTCATAATGCACATTTTAAGTCACTGACAGACACAGTCACTGTTGGATTACGGATCCTTTCTGTTGTCAGGCCAGTGAGATTAAGTCGAGTTCAGGTGAGTGTGTTAAAGCATAGGTCTGGCCATGGGTGCCTGGTGCCCTTGTTTTACCCTTGTGCGGTGTTCTGTAGTCTACCCTCTAGTGGAAGATCAAGTTAAATATTCATGACTTGAGGGAAAGCTGCGCTGGGGATCGATTCTGGGCAAGTTTTTAGTGGGACAGCAGTTAATGAGATCACAACCTCCTACAGTCCCCCCCCCCCACCCCCACCCCCCTCCTCCGCTGACCAATAAAGCATGGTGATTTAAGGTTAATGCATTCCGCTATTTACCCTGCGTCTTATCTACCACGACTGTCCAGATACTTATCCATCTCAGGATCTATTTGTTTGAGAGGATGTGCATTCCTCGTCTCTGTTTGTGGTGCTTAAGTTAAATTACATATGATTCCAAGCTAAAAAGATAGATAGATGTTTTATTGATCCACAAGGGGAAATTCAAAATATCCAAAGGTAATAAAGTAGTTCACACACATCTTCATAGAACTGGACTCAACATCTGTTTGCCATGTTTCCACATGGTTTTGTTTTTGCTGTATGTTGCAGCTGATTGTTTATTTTGGCAACTGCACATTTAACCGATGTTGTTATTGGCTCTTAGGGGCCTGAGGTTTGCCTGTTGTGTCTGCTATAAATCCACCATTAGCGTTCTTGCTGCATGCTTAATGTTGCTCTGATGATTTCCCCCAGGATGCGGAGTACTACTCGGTGGACCTGGAGAGGGACAGTAAAGGGTTTGGCTTCAGTCTGAGAGGAGGCCGTGAGTACAACATGGACCTGTACGTGCTGAGGCTGGCCGAGGACGGATCGGCCGTACGAAACGGCAAGATGAGGGTAAGAGCACTGACCACCAGCCCACCAAACAAAAAACCCTGCTAGTTACCACAGCACAGACACATGAAGCCCTGCTAGTTAAAACAGAACAGACACATGAAGCTACTAGACTACAGACACATGAAGCCCTGCTAGTTACCACAGCACAGACACATGAAGTTCTATTAGTTACCACAGCACAGACACATGAAGCCCTACTAGTTAAAACAGAACAGACACATGAAGCCCTACTAGACTACAGACACATGAAGCCCTACTAGTTAAAACAGAACAGACACAAGAAGCTCTACTAGACTACAGACACATGAAGCCCTGCTAGTTACTACAGCACAGACACATGACGCCCTAGTTAAAACCGCACAGACTGGACTGTTTTATTTTTCATTATTTTGGGTTAAATGCACTGACAGAAATGCCACCACTATAGGCTACTTAATATTTGGAGGCTATACCACTGCACTGAACTATAGTAGGCTACAATAGGCCGAACTACAGTAGGCTACAAAAGAAACAGTTTTAGAACTAAAAACATGCCATCTCACTAAACAGAAATAACTGCACACTTTTGAAATGCGTTCTGAGACCTGAAATCACCCCGTCCAAATCTTTCCAAACGCTGTTAGCTCCTCCATCTAAACACTATCCTTTACCACCACCATCTAATTTTCCCTGCAAAGGAGCCATTTCACCTGACACTCCCAGTGATTATGAGCGAGTGAGCGGCTGGCCAGTGGAACGTGGCTGTGCTGTGCTCTGCTCCTGAACCTCTCCTGCACCTCTCCTCCATCTTCCTTCTCTGCACTCTCACCTCCTCCGTCTCCTCAGTTTTCATAAGCCCTCCGTAATAAGCCAATTAGCTGGGAATTGAACTGGGTAATAACGAGACGTGCCGAGCATCTCCCCATTAAACTCTAATGACTCCATGTCCCTCGGTGTTGCCTGTCCGCCTGCTCGCTGGAGAGGTGAGGGGGGGAGGAGGGGGGGGGCACTGCACCCATACAAAAAGGTGTACGTTTATTAAAGGAGCATGGCAACATTTTGGCCAATTAGGTTATTTGCCCTCTTGCCATCTACCCCAGAGTTACTGTAGATAGGAGGATACAGTACATAGGCTACCTCTCTCCTCTCTGCGCGTGTGATAACTCAGTCTGACACCATTAGCCTAGCTTAGCATAAGCTCCTTTTTAGCTATATGCTAGCCACTAATTTCCCTAAATGTTGACCTGTTTCTTTAAGGTTAATGTTCAGTATTAGTCAAATGGCTGTTATGCTGGGTGGTATGTTGGTGTTGATGTTAGCATCTTTGGTGAGGGGGTTGTGTGTGAGAGACTGACAGTGGGAGTATGTGTGTGTGTGTGTGTGTGTGTGTGTGTGTCACTCAGGTGGGAGATGAGATTCTGGAGATCAACGGCGAGAGCACCAAGAATATGAAGCATTCGCGCGCCATCGAGCTCATCAAGAACGGAGGGCGGCGCGCACGGCTCGTCCTCAAGAGGGGCGATGGCTCCGTACCCGAATACGGTGGGTCCCAAACAGCCATCACTTCTGTCTTTTTGTCTTTTCCTTTTCCTGTCTCTCTCTTTCTCTCTCTCTCCCTCTCTCTTCCTCTCTTCCTCTTTGTCCATGACTATCTGTTTCTATGTTGTTATGATGTAGCCTACTGTTTCTATCCAGTCGTTCTTTCTCTCTCTCTCTCTCTCTCTCTCTCTCTCTCTCTCTCTCTCTCTATCTCTGGTCCTCTCTCTTCTTCCTATCCTCTACAACGTCCCGATTGTTATTTTGTTCTAGCTCTTTCTGAGTGGCCTGTTATGGATGATAATTACTGTGATGATCTTCTTGATGACGTCTCGCTCTGTCATCCTCTTGTCCTCTGGATGGCATTAACCTGGAGATTAACTGACCTGCTGTCAGTGGAGGCTCAGAAGAAAGACCGGCTTGCTTATGTCTTTTCTCCTAATATTTTGAGACAGTTGTCATTTGGTTGCTTTTGTTCAATTTTACCTTTCTATTTTAGGAACACTCTCACTTCACTTTCAAGAGTAATCTGATGGTGGATTTTTTAAACAGAACATTTTTCTCTCTGTTCTTCTGTCTGTGTTGAGGATCTAAACTTTTCTCTCTCTGTGTTATCTCAATCTCTATCTCTCTCTCTCTCTCACTGTTTCGCTCTCTCTCTTTCTCATGTTCTCTCACTGTTTCACTCTTTTTCTCTCTCTCTCATGTTCTCTCACTGTTTCACTCTCTCTCTCTCTCTTATGTTCTCTCACTGTTTCTTTCTTCTTTACTGTTCTCTCTCCATCTCTCTATATTCCCTTCTCTCGTCCTATTTCTCTCGTTTCTCCTCTTTCCTCTCCATCTGTTTTCCCGTTCCTTCTCTCTCTCTTGCTGGGCTTTTTTTTCCTCGTGTGTGCAGCGATGATGCCTCCACATCTCGCTTCGTGTATGAGGAATGATAAGTTGGGCGAGCCCTGCTTCTACCTGATGGGCCAAAATCAGACCACGGTTTGTAGCCCGCAGTCTTCCACCGTGACCTTCCCCTTCCCTCTTCCCCCCGTGACCCTTACCCTCCCCCCAAACCCCCTACCTCCACCTCCCATCCGACCTCTGACCCCTGAGCCATCCCCAAAGGAGAATCTGTTTGCTATTCCACTCCCATCCCCACCCCTCTCACCAGTGCTTTTGCCTCCATCACACCCATATGAATCCATTGGTTGCATTGTGTGGCCGTCGCAGCTGCATCCGACCTGCGTTAAACACGCGCGAGCCCTCCCGAACGCCAGCTGAACGTGGCGTTTGAGCGTCGGCCTGTTCCCCGTGTCCGAGACCTCCTGAGGTCTCTTGCGTCAAAGGCCGGGTTCAGCTGAGTGACCGAGGGTTGGGCTGGCGCCTGCTTAACAGGTGATCAATGTGCCGCGTTGGTGTATGTGGCTGTGCCTCGGTGTGCCATGTGACCGAGAGTTGTTAACCCCAGAATGCACTGCATCCTGACCTCTGAACCCTACCCCCCCCCATACACCACCCCAACCCCCACCACCACCACCACCACCCCAACTACCCACCCGCTGGAATGGATTCATGTCAACACTGCTGCTGGCATTAGTCCTCCGACAGGCCACCCCTGGTTTACAGGGTTGCCGTGGAAATGCCAGAACTCCACTGCTTTAGCTGTGGCTGTGTCAATGTTTTCGTTGTTGTCGTCATCGTTGTTGCTGTCGTTGTTGTGGTGGTTCTTTTACGCTCATTGTGACATTTGACATCTCCGTGTAAGTGTTCATGTGCTGTTTGTGGTTGCTGTTTCTTAAATATTTGTTCATTTGGTGCCAGGCTCTTATCTTCCATAAAGAAATCTCTTACGACTTCATGCTATCTTAGTTAGCCTACACTAACATGACCGCAAAAGACACAGTTGTACTGAGTACCTAACCGATGTACTGCACAACAAATAATGGGCGCTTACACCAAAATTTATTTTGTTTGATTGTTTTGAATTAAATGCGGACACTGGTCTCAAGTAGACCACATTCTTTTAATGGTAGACATACCATTATGGAATAGATATATGTTGTGGGTTGTAACGGGTAATAGTATGTAATATGTATGTTTTAAAGACATGTACATGTATGCACTCGTGTGTGGCTATGCATGATGTCATGGGTATGAGTATGGCAT
This sequence comes from Sardina pilchardus, assembly GCF_963854185.1. NCBI lineage: Eukaryota > Metazoa > Chordata > Actinopteri > Clupeiformes > Clupeidae > Sardina > Sardina pilchardus. The sequence continues at coordinate 22,905,933 of NC_085000.1, read as the reverse complement.
TGGCACATTTTCTTTAAGCTTCCTTCCTCATAATCATTGGATCATTACCCTGCAAATAACTCTGCTTATAATACAAGCACATCAGCTTCCTCATGTACTGAAGTACTAACACCAAGCTGGCCTAAAGAGCTTGTTTTCACAGCCCTCTTTTGGCATGTAGCTGTTCACTCTTAGAAAGAAAGACAGTGCTGGGTAGAACCGCATAGCATTTTCAGGACTAGATTTTGTGTCACGGGTGGAAACTTTTTTTGTGAAAATGTTACAGTGAGGATTTATGAGACTCCATCTTTTGGTGAAAATGGTCTACCCAGCACTTGTAAAAAGGTTCTCCTGTAAGAGAGGTGGTGGATAACCTTTTTTAAGCTAAGAGTGTATTCCACTTCTGTTTAAAGGCAAGTGATTGACTTTTTTTACTGCTTCCCTTGCAGACGGGCCCAATGACGGGTACCCTCCCTCACCCGGGAAAAATCTTTCGGAAGTGAGAACTCTGCCGCCAAACAGCCGATTCCACATTCCATCCGAGTCCAGCTACTCACCCGACTACCACACCCCACCACGACACATGGAGCAGTGGAGAGAGAGAGAGAGCGAGAGAGAGAGGGAGGACAGGAGGGACTACGCACGGGCCCCAGCGAGCCAGCAGCAGCAGTATCAACAGCAGCAGCAGCAGCAGCAGCAGCAGCAGCACCTTCTATCTTCCCAGCACCACCCTCAGCAGCACCACATCACCTGGAACAACCAGCAGCCTCCGTCGCCTCCGCCCGCGGACGACCCCAAGAAGAGCAACCGCCGCAAGGTGAAGAAGTCCGAGTCGGAGAGCGGCATCGCCAAGCTCTTCAAGACGCTGCGCAAGGAGGGCGGCTTCGGGCGCAAGTCGTCCGAGCGGGACGGCGGCGGTAGCGGCGGGACGGCGACCCTGGGCCGGCGCGGCGGCCGCTCGCCGGAGAGGAAGTCGGGCGGGGGGGCTCAGGCCCGCCGCGGCTCCCTGGACCGCTCGCCCACGCGCCACCGCAACGCCTCGCCGGACCGCCGCCGCGCCAAGTCCATGGACCGGCGGGCCGAGTACCGCGACCGCACGCCCGAGCGCGCGTCCACCGCCGCCTCCTCCCGCCAGTCCAGCCACGGCCAGCTCCTGCGCCTGGCCCACACGCCCGAGCGGCCCGTCTTCTACCGGCCGCCGCAGCCGCAGCCGCACCACACGCCGGGCCGCGTCTCGCTGCTCTCCCGCGACGCCCTGTCCACCCCGGAGCGCGCCAACAACAACAACGGCCAGGCCATGGCGGCGGCGGCCAGCATGGCGAGCGTGGCCTCGGGCCGCGGACGCACCCCCGAGCGGGGCCTGAAGAACGGTAACGTGCTGCGCGACTCCGAGCGCGTGGCGGACGACCCCTGGGGCCTGGGCACGCCCGAGAGACGCTACCGCTGCGAGTCCACCTCGGACAGCAGCTGCAGCAGTTACCGCGACGACCCGCCGGCCGCGCGCCTCAAGGACTACTACAGCACCAACACGCTCAAGTCGTGCGGCTCCAACGGCTACCCGCCCACCCGGGGCCACAACGCCGGCCAGTCCCACGTGCCCGAGCCCAAGAGGCGGCTGTACAAAGACAACCACACCGACCTTAGCATCTGACTACCCGACTGCCAGGGGCTACTGCACTGAACTGCACTCGCTCTCTAGCGCCACCTGCTGGACTACTGAGGACTACTGAGCTGTGAAACAGACCCATAAAAACTGCTTGACTGATGGACGTTACTGGTCGGTTTACATACGATAGCAGTTTGATACATTTGTATGGTTGACCGTTTGGTTGGTTGATTGAATAATGTTGATTGATAGGTTTTCGATGTTGAAATGACTGATTGGTGATTGCTTGGATGTTTTGCCTGATTTTGGTTGATTTTGGTGATTCATTGATTTGGAACTCCTCCTGTGTCCCTGCTGAACTTCACAGCCCTTAATACAGCAGAAGTACAATCTTTTAGTTTCATTGCTTTTGTGTTTGTTTGTTTGTTGTGCTGATCAGAGAGTAAGAGAGCGAGAGAAAGAGAGACAGTGAAGAGGAAGAAAGAAAGAAAGAAAGACAAAGAAAGAAAGAAAGAAAGAAAGAAAGAAAGAAAGAAAGAGAGAGAGAGAGAGAATGCTGTGGACCAATATGGGAGAAAGTATGTAAGTCTGTATGATGATTTGTATGTGTGATTTCGTGAATGAGTTCTTAGACATCAGGCCTCTTTGTTTGGACGATATCGGTATACTTAATCTTTTATTCTGATGTTAGACTTACTGATGAGTCACACATGCACCAGCCAAAGCGTGGAATCTGGTGCTGCTGCGATTTGAGAGTGGTTTTTATCGGACTCCTGTGTGTCTCAACACCCCCCACCCTCCCCACCCCACCCTACCCCCCCCCACCTCTACTGCCTCCGTAGGCAGAAAATAGCACAAGCCTTGAGACACTCTGTACATTTGATGAATGAATGAATGCCGAGACCGGACGGCAGACGACTCTGGCGCTGTCCAGGCCCGGGTCTGGCACACACGCGGCATGTCCAGGGCCTTGTCCCCTCTGGTGTCGGTCAGATCAGGGCCTTATCCCCCATGCCATTCAGCTGCTGTTGGGTATGATCGCTGCAAGTGAAGGCAAGAAAAAAGAAAAACGAAAAAGTAAAAAAGTTAAAGTGAATGCTAACTACAATGCTACTGTTGTCGAATGAAGTAATATATTTAAAGAAACAAAATAAAAATCCTTTGTGAAGATGTTTTATTTTCCTGAAACAAATTGACTCAAAAACAAGTAAGCACGTGAGGGCAAGACAGGACATAGGCACACCACTTCTTATAATAGTCTCACTCTCCCTCAGATTAGATTTTTAAAAACAAAAAAACTAAATTCAGCAGAAATCAATTCAAACTTACTTGATTCCCAATTTAATTTGCCATCCTCCAATTCATTCCTGCTTTTGCTTATTGGTAACATGCTAATACTGCTATACAAAGAATGAACATGCTGTCCTGCTAACACAGTATGCTAATTATACCCAGAAACTGGTTCAGTTCTTCAGTACGAAACATATGTTTTACGTTATCGGATATCTCTCCAGCAAATGTTTAGGCCTGTGTTTAGCATAAGATCATTGCAATGGTATTCACTTATGATGGCCCTATGTCCTGTGTTAGATATCTGATTGGTGAAAGCAAGTCGAGTATGAGTGTTCATTTTGGCTGAACTGGTAATCTTTTCTGATAAGTCCACAATCCCCAAATTACACAATAACCTTCAACAACCCTAACTCCACCACAGCTCACCTCCATCCACGAGACAGACAGGGAGAAGATAGGTGACCAATTTTACAATTTTTATCTTTCTTTTTTTTTTCTTTGATTCTTTGTGAAGCAGAAGGCTTGTGACCCAGGAATGAAGTATATACTGTAAAACTCGTAAGAGACTGAAGAAATACAAAACATATATTCCTAAGAGAGCTTGGCGGTCTGCTGCACTGGTCTACTGATTTTGTTGATGGCACAGAGTAAGGAACCTTTGTTTGAGTATTCAGTGGTCGTAAAGGCCAGGGTGATGATACACAGCTTTCTCCTCTCTCAGCAGTAGCGTCTGTCTGTGAGTTCATGTTTAGTTCATATCCCTTATGGGGTCTAAAGCAAGCCCTATGCTCAAAGCCACAGCAGCCATCACCTGCTTTGGTGCTCGCTGCAGAGACATTTATCACCTCACGCCACAGAAATTAGCACAACACACACCTCTTCAGGTTTGCTGGCTGGATGGTCAGACTGGATGACTTACACAAGCTCACAGCTCATGCTGCTGTGTCAGTATGTGATATGAAGTGTGTGTGCGTGTGTGTGTGTGTGTGTGTGTGTGTGTGTGTGTGTGTGTTTGCTACTCTAGTCTTCTGTTGATTCACAGGCTGTATCACCGCTGCGCCCTTTCTCTCTCCCTTTTTCCCAATGATGGTCCTTTGTGCTAACGGTTTGATCAAAGACCTGTCAGGAGCCGCCGAAGCAATGTGGAACAGAATCAATCTGCCCTGCTGAGCCGAGCTATGTCAGAACACTGGGGCGTGACTGACGAGATGCTGTGTAGAGTTTTGCGTGTGTTGTGTGTGTGTGTGTGTGTGTGTGTTTGCGCGCATAGGATATACAGTATGTATCAGTGTGTTTGTTGTGGGCGTGTTTGCGTGTAAGCATGTGTGTATAGTGTACATTTTTTTTTTCTTTCTGTGTGAACACATGAAAACGCCATGTAACCAGTAACATCAGACAAAAATCTGACCAACACTGAGCGTGCTCTACCGTCACAGTCGTCACCATGGTACTGTAACTACCGATTTGCGGACCATCACCTGTACAGAATTTTACTACTGTATGTAAACTATAGAAAAACCTGTGGACGACAAACTGTTGCCTTTTTTCATGTACAGAAGAGAAGTTTATGAGAAAAACCTCTTGCCATGAGGGATGTGATTTGTGTTTATATCTCTGAAAAATTGGGACGGGAGAGGGAGGGAGAGGGGGAATGTGATATGTAGGCTACTGTAACTCTGAATCAGATGTGCAACGGTGTTTTGGAAACGGGGCAAAAAAAAAGAGACTGTATTAGTCAATGAAGAAGCTACTGTGTGTGTGTGGGTTTGGATATCTCTCGATGGTTAGCCTGCCTTTGTATCATAAAAGCACTTGTTATGCCGTCTGTGTTCTCTCTCTGAATCATCCCTCTTGCGATGTTATCCAGACTTCACGCTCTTTCTGTGTCGAGAAAAAAAAAGCAGTACCGTGTATATGGGCCAATCTTTTTTTTGTTTTTTATAAAACACTATGCATATATAAATACTACATTGTTCATAGCTTTATGTAAAATCATGAGGCTATACATACCATTAGTCTAAAGTACAAGTAGATGTGGACTTACCCAGTAAAGCTTTTTTTTTTGTTCCTGTTCCTTCAGATGGATCACAATGTATATGTAGCTATTAAAAAGAAGTCTGTGAATGCTATTTTTATTATCAAATAAAGTTTTCCATACAAATACACTGTAGAGGAGTTCTCCCTTCTTGAGTCCATGTGCGGTATGACTGAGATTTGGGAGAAGGGGAAGAAGAGAGAAGACATTCTTTTTTTACAGTGATCACCACCGTACTGCATGTCTTATTGCAATTTCAGTGCGGGAATTGCATAACTCAACTGCTTGTGGTGTGTTACTCATGGGGGGGGTTTAGACAGACTTATTCTGGATGAAGCGTTATGTTGTTACACGCGCTGTAATGCGGCGCGGTTGTGTAACATCTGGGCCCTTCTGCTTAGTGTGGTAATGTCTTCCCCCCCTCCCTCCCCCTCACCCCCCTCTCAGACTCCACATGCAGCTCAGCGAGAGGTACCTGTCGAGCGCGGGGTGTGTCGGCAGCCTGGCCCTCCACGCGCACCCCCCCCCCCTCTCCCCCCCCCCCCCCTCCCAACCACATCCCCCCTTGTACCGGGACTGACAGCATCCGTCCTATAAATAGACCAAAGGAGAATATTAAGCTCCTGCACAGCTATTTCTGCTTGCCGAGCACCTCTGTGGTGACAGAATGTGGTGACAGCGGCTTGATGGCGTTCAGGGAGATGCATTCCCTCCGTGGTGTCCCCATACCTTTGGGCGGACGCTTCAACTTCCACACCGTCACTGTAATTCACCCGTGGGAGAAACCAGCCACCAACCACCGCCGCCTCCGTTTGCAAATATAATAGGACTTTTGGTGACATGCCCCTCATCAATATGGCACTGTTGGGGTTTATGCTGTGGAACATGTCACCGCGGTTTGTGCCTCAATGGATCTGCACCAGTGCTCTGCAGTGGACGATATTAGTGTTGTTAGTACGATGTTAGTGATCTATAATGTGATGGATGTCAATGTACACTATGATATTGCACTTCCACCTATTATGTGTGGGTCCTGCACGTATTCATCTATCAAGGTTCCCACTCTGAGTCAAATGTAAAAACCCATTACTTTTTCTTGACAAGAGAAAAACTGAAATATCCATGGTCTGTAATGACCAAAGATGTCAGACCAGACATGCTGTGTTCAAGAAGCTGTGACTATTTTCAGAGCGGAGGATGAATGAATTAGCCTTGAATAAACAAAGTTGGGCTAACCACAACCACTCAAGCAAGCTGTAAAGATAATAACCAGATACAGTATGCACTAATTCTGCACGGAAATATATTTGCATTAGGCTTAATATCTGTTTTGGCAAGTGCATTTTGAAATGCTACAACATAATTCCCTGATATTCCCTTACTTTGTCCCAAATTTGATATAATTCCCTGACATTCCATGTCTACAATGGACTTCATTAAAATGCCAAAATATTCCAGAAATGGACCGGTGGAAACCCTGATCTGTATACAGCAAACAGTGCAAAAGACGTCTGTAAGTAAACAAAAATCCTCCTCATGATGAGTTAAATATAGCGACATGCTAGACAGAAAACTGAGAGGAGGCAGAGAGAGAGGAGAGAGAGAGAGAGAGAGAGAGGGAGGGAGAGGCGTTGATGAGGCATGTTTTCACTAAGGGTTAATAAGGGCTCTCAAGAAATGAGGGTGACATCATGGCAACCAGCTCCCTGGAAGGACTGGCAGGGCAACGTGACCTTGACAGGCAGTTGTTATGGAAACAGAATGAAGACAGATTCCTGCGCGACGGAGGATAGTGACAGGAGCGAGGCTGACAGCTGAATACTTCAGCCATGCAGGCGGAGCCGGAGAAGCGGAATCGAGAACATAGGAGTTCTTTCCGGAGAAAAAAGCAAGATGTAGAATTTAAAATGAGTCTCCCCCCAAAAAAATCATCATCTGAAAATGTCATTGTTATGTCCATATCTCAATGGTTTCAAAGCACGCACAGAAGATGCATAAGATTTATTCTCTAGAGACACAGACTAATGTACTTACAGAATGGACTGCACTACACACATTTGCTCTGATGACTGGATTAGGGCCATTGTGTTCTCTCTGCTGAACAGGATTTCAGCTCTGGCTACACTATAGGCTGCTGGTGGTGCACTTGATCTGATTCTTTTGAATGAGTGAATAGGGGTCTGAGCAGTGATCACACTGATTCTGTAGCATCTGGAGAGTTACTATATTAAAGGGGCCAGTTGGAAGAAGCAAATAGTTGTATGTTGCTTTTGTGTCAGTGTGAGTGTGTAAATGTGTGTGTGTGTGTGTGTGTGTGTGTGTGTGTATGCATTTCTGCAGTCACTGATGTGAGCGATAACCAACTTGCCTGTATTCCAATGGTAGAAACGGTTGCCATAGAGATGCAGTGAGGTCATTATAAATGGGTTCTAAGGTTTGTTTAGTTGTAGAAACAGTAGTTTGACAGATACACATGCACACACACACACACACACACACACACACACACACACCTCCCTTTACACACCTCTCCATCATTCATCTGTGGGTGCAGGGCCTGGAGGAGGATCCTAACGAAGTCCCGATTGCCTGGGGCATGAATAAGTCATTGCTGGGGTAAAATAATGATGGAGGAGCAGAGGCTGGAGCTCCAGCGTGAGCCGTGTTACGTGAGCTGGGAGAGACAGAGGGAGAGAGCTTGGAGAGGAATCCAACGCAGCAACTGTGGCACTGCCTCCTTCTGATGTGGCGTTGTTGTACCCCGGAAAGCCTTAGAGGGTTTATAGGTGTATGGGAGTGTGTGTGTGTGTGTGTGTGCGTTAGAGAGAGAGAGAGAGAGAGAGAGAGAGAGAGAGTTGGAATGTGGAGGGCTTTGTCCTGAAAAGAAAGATTATGCTGATGTGTGTTGTGTTTGTGTGTTTGTGCGTTTGTGTGTCTGTGTCGGGGGTACCACATGGCAGAAGAATGTTCAAATGATTCCAAGGGCCCTAAGGGACCTTCATAGAACATAATGACCAACATTATTACTATCATTAGGACGGCCCAATATTATTAACTTTATTATCTTATTATCAATATTGTTTTTCATAGGGCCCATTATTTCTAGAGGCGACCCTGGTCTCTCTCTCTCTCTCTCTCTCTGTATGTGTGTGTTAGTAATTGTTAGTAAATGAGGGAAAGAATTTACATGGTCGGCTATGTTCTTTCAGGTATAAACATGTGTAGGGTTGACTATGTATAGGGGTCTGTGTGTGTGTGTGTGTGTGTGTGTGTGTGTGTGTGTGTGCGAATATGCGTGAGAGCAAAAAAAGAGAGGGCACCTACACGTATGTCTGTGTGTCCTTGCGTAAGTACGCACTGTCATGGCATTCGTAGTTAACATGAGGATTGCAGATACCCTACCTTTCAGAAGATGAGGCATAATCATATCATAATATAATAATCTCCTTACTCACTGACCTTTCTGCCCTATAGCACAATGAAAGGTGCATCAGTGATAATCATCACACCTGCCTGCGTACAGGTTTATATTTGGATTATAATCCTCCATGAGCTCCACTGAGCCACTAATACAAGGTGACATTACAGTTGTACTCTAACTGTATAAACTCCATATACTGTACATCTCTTGAACATTACCTGTCATATGTTCTACATTCCCTGTGATATATTCTACATTACCTGATTATTTGCTGGTCTGTCTAGATATCTGTGTTTTTCTTCCTCTGTCTTCCTTTTTTTTGTCTCTAAAAGACAATTTAGTGTATTTACATTTCTGATTTTTAAAGCCAAGTGCTATAAAGAAATGATCTTGAAACAGAAATTTGTGACATTAACATTTCTTAAAATAGCAGTGCTGGTTTTGCTGCTGCTTGTCTACCATGGAACTAATCTAAGGGTGTGATGCACAATAATACATCGGTACACAGTCAACCTCTCTTTTCAGGTGAATCACTTTTATTTAGTTCCAAAACACTAAGATAACATGTATCCATCAACACTTCCCTTTAATTAAAACATGAACTGGGTGATTCATTTGCAAAGTGCGTTTTATTTTACGTTGCCTTTGATTACATGCCTCTACTTTCACAACAAAGCCAGTAACTTACGGAGTCCAACATTAAAAGTTGTAAGATATCTTCTTTTGAGTAGCCTCTGAGGAGAATAGAGGTAAAAAAACATCTTATTGTACTCTGATGTTGGACTCGACTGTACATACAGAATCGACTTGGATGTGGGCTGCCATCTCACACAACTGTCTTTAGGTCGAACTCAACTCTTTTGAGTTTTTGTAAAAATACAAAAGAAGAAAAGAATAATAGGGAAGTTACTTCTGTAGACGGTGGTAGTGGCCGCTTGTTCCTCAGAGGTTGGAGTCTTCGTCTTTGTCTCTGCATGGGTTGGGAGGACGACGTCTTGGGGCACCGTTGCACCTGAAGCTCAGACCGGGGGACCGGGCGAGCGCGCTTATGCTGGGGAGACGGAGGAGACGGAGGAGGCCTCGGTCTTGGAGGCGGTGGTGGAGCCCTCCTCTTCCTCGAAGGGGTTCTTGCCGCAGCACAGGGTGGTGATCATGCAGTGGCGGAACTGCTTGTTCAAGCAAATGTAGATGACGGGGTTGTAGACGGCGGAGCTCTTGGCAAAGAAAGCCGGGATGGTCATGAAGACTGGCCCGAACTCGCTGCCCTGGTGCGTGAAGATATACCAAGCTACACTGGCGTAGGGCACCCAGCATGCCAAGAAGGCGACGAACATGATGATGACCATGCGGGTGACCTCACGCTCGGCCCTCTGGGTGGTCTCGGACTCCTGCTGCTGGGCGGCGGCCTCCTTGACGGTGCAGACCAGGCGGCCGTAGCAGAAGGTGATGATGGTCAGGGGGCAGGTGAAGTGGACGACGAACATGTAGATGACAAAGGACTCGTTGTTGAAGCCCTCGGCGCGTGTGTAGTAGTCGATTCCGCACGAGCACTGCATGCCCTCGGGGATGTAACGGGACCAGCCGACCAGGGGCGGCACGGCACAAGCCGCGGCCATGAACCAGGAGAACGCGACGCCCATGACGGCGTGGTTCTCGCCGAAGCGGAAGTTGCTCATGGGCTTGCAGACCACAATCCACCTCTCCATGGACAGCACGACCAGGGACCAGAGCGCGATCTCACCGCCCAGGGTGGCGAAGAAGCCCTCGATGTTGCAGCCCATGCGGCCGAAGACGAAGTAGCCGTTGAGCGAGGTCCACATCGTGGTGGTGAAGCCGCCGATCACCATGAAGAGGTCGGCCACGGCCAAGTTGAGCAGGATGTAGTTGAGGGGCGAGCGTAGCTTCTTGTGTTCGATTGTGACGTACAGCGTGAGGAAGTTGACGGGGAATCCGGTGAGAATGAGTAAGAACATGTAGGCAGCCAGGCAGGCGTAGCCCCATGGTGGCACCAGGTAGTACTGCGGATAGTCGTACGGGCTCCTGACCACGCCGGTGGCGTTGGACATGGGGATGTAGAAGAACGGACCCTCTGTGCCGTTCATGGCTGCGGTTGGGTGGTGTCGGTCAGCCCCTCGAAACGGTGGTAGATTCCTGAGCTGGTGTTGTTTTGGCAAGGGGAGATGGACAAGGCCAGACCTGGCTACAAGTGGACCTGGGGGTGTGTACCCGCCGCTTTATAAAGACACCTGGGATTAGCCGTCCGTTTCCAGACTGTCAGCACTCAGGTGATCTAGGCCAGTGGCTAATATCATAATCCCAGACCACATTGCAGATGCAGAAAGCGTAAGTGGCCACTCATCAAGTTATTGAGGTTACACCTGCCCACACCTCATCAGTGCACCTAATGCTTGAACGCATGATTATGGCTTTAATCCTCATTGTACTCATCATCGTGAAAATTCTTCAATCCTGCCTTTGGAAACGTTGATAGAAAGAGAAAGAATAGAAATGAATGAGAATAAGGAGGGGAAAGAGTCAAATCAGTCCAATCTCATCTGACCCCTACACTAGGTTGAAAGTGAAAGATGGTCTCTAAAGTCTTACACCTCTTTACTTCCGTCCATCCTTTGGTCCATCCTCTCCTCCTCACATGCTCTCACTTGTTTCCTGGCCATTTAAGACCACAGCTGACAGTATAATAAGAGCATTTAAAGAGAAACTTTGCAGAATTGGCGATTTCATCTCCGGTTTCGTTTTCTCTTTTCGTTTTTGCTCGTTTTATGCTTGCATATTTCTCTTCAGAGCGTCCCCTACAGCTTTAGTGTGTATATTTATACATATATAGGCTATATATATATATTTATAAATTGCAAGCATGGTTCTTCTTGTTCCTTACGCGTCTCTTAGACGCGTAAACTTCAAGATGTAAACAAGGAGCGATCGTCTCCAACAGAAACTGCAAGGTTGCAATAGCGGATAGGGACACTGGGCGCGGGAGGAAATATTACTGTTTTCGATAAAACTGGTCAGTCAAGCAAAACAACGATTTCTAAGCGATTTTATGACTATGAAAAAGTTGCATAGGGTCTCTTTAAGATTAAGGCAGAATTTGGCATTTCTTTTCTTACACTTGGATTGTTAATACAGGTTTGCGATGTGAGAATGTGTGTGTGTGTGTGTGTGTGTGTATGTGTGTGTGTGTGTGTGTGTGTGTGTGTGTGTGTATGTGTATGTGTGTGTGTGAACATGTGAACATATCTGTGTGTGTGTGTGTGTGTGTGTGTGTGAAAATAAAGGAAGATGAAAACAATGGCGAAATGGCAGAGAGAGGTTGAAGGAGTCTCCTTTTTAAACCTTTTTAAAGGTGCGTGTCAGTCTCCGCTCTCTATCTGTGAAATCCATCATTTTCCATTTTCCACTCGACTGGGCCTGGGGGCCACTGGAGTGGAGAGGAGCTGTTGTGTGTTTGAACCAAATCCCCACTCAGAATGCAGCTCCCACAATCCCCCTCAGTCAGACCCCCGTCTCATCCTTTCCTGTCTCTCTTTCTATCTCTCTCTCTCAATAGTAAAATAACACAGACACTTTATAATTATGTGTGTGTGTGTGTGTGTGTGTGTGTGTGTGTGTGTGTGTGTGTGTGTGTGTGTGTGTGTGTGTGTGTGTGTGTGTGTGTGCGTGCGTGCGTGCGTGCATGTGTACATGCTGCCTGCATGCGCGCGTGTGTGTGTGTGTCTGTGTTTTGAATATTTTTTTTTCCCAGAATCATCCCATTTTTTATTGTACATTTTGTTAGCACAATTGCCATTACATTGTTTTATGGTGCAAATGCCAATGGTAGGTTTAGGCCTATGGTATATACTGTATGGCTACAGGTGTTACTGACAAGCAGGATACAGGAAAAGACATATACCGGGGAAATATATATGTAAGCTTAGCAGATACAGTTTAAGTCTAGCCCGTCCAAATGTACAAAACTGTTAGGCCTACAGTATATCTTTTGAACTTACAAATGGAGAAAAGAGTAATTTCACTATTTGAAATGACATATACAATCTCCAACCAAGCTTGGTCAAAGTCGACCAATGTCAAAACAGTACAATACACACATAAAAATGTATTTGGAAACATAACAGCCAGTCTGAAACCCCTTGACAGCAGTCATTATTGAAAAGCATTGATTCCAAGAATCATGTTGCTTTAATGTGATCTGCTTCTGTTCGTACAGTATCTGATATCACACATCTACCGTATGCATCACATTTTGAACATATCTCTCAAAGATATCTAACATGGAAAAGAAACAAATACATTTCTAGCAGACGCACACAGACAGAGACTTATTGTAATAGGCAACTAGAAGTTCAGACTTTTCAGGTAGACAGACAGACAGAGGACACAGATGCACAGAAAGGGAAAGTAAGGGGAGAGGGGAGTTGGGAGATAAATAGCCTATAGCTTTATAGGGCCATAGCCGCAGGGCCAGTAGCCTCAGCACTTTCTTGATGGGGCTTTATTAAACGGATTTGTAGATTAGGGGCATGTTAGGGAGCCTAACGGCTCGTCACAGACTTGATCCGCAGCCAAGCAGTGTCATTAGGTAGCAGGAGCATGTCCCTGTAGCATATGCTAGCCAGTGCTATAGTGAGAGAATAGCCTATTTGTATTTATTTATTTGGTTAGCAAGATTGTAGGTCCGTTATCTACAACACTAAAGGCTAAACATTGTAAACTATAGTTTTTATAAGATATAGAAAGATAGATAGAGAGTGAGAAAGAGAGAGGAGGAGTAATACATCTTGTAAATAATCCTGGGAAGAAAACGGTCAGAAAGATTGTTCACTGACGTCTATTCTAAACCATTTAAATCATCATCTTAATCTAATCTAATCTTATCTAAATTATATTCTGATTTTTTTTTTTTTTTTTTAGATGACGTGTGCTAAAACTTCTCAAATTAATATTACAGTATTGCTGTTTTTTGAGTCAGGTATGCCATCTGCTGGTTATATATTATATTCTTTTAGTGTACACTTCTGCATTGGGTAGATGAGACCCCTTACTATGTGGATTGTAATGTAAAATGGAGATAGTGTAATAGAATAATCAAAAAGATACATGTGTCAATCCCTCAGGTTTAGGATTTAGCAGGTCAATCCAAGAGGGTCACCAAGCACCTTTAACCTACTTTGGGTTAAGCATTAGGTTCCCTCTAGTGGACTGGAAGAGCATTTGATGCTGATTCAGTTTAAACCATCCTTACACCAGAAATTCTTGAAAGGTTGTAGTCTCTGGAACAAATAAAAATAAATACATTTGAATTGACTCCAATCTTTCCAAAAAACAAAAATATTTCCCAAATCTTGTCAGTCTTCTGATGTTTAACACTATTCTGTTCAACACCCACAGAGAATATTCCTGCTATGACAACCAGCAAAGGAGCCAGTGATTTAGCACTTAGATCAGGATGTCCTTCCCTCTGATTGAGGATAAATGAGTAACTTTATACAAACACATTAATGCACAGATGTTCTGGAATCATCCAGAGAAGAGGGCTATAGGGCTGTCAGTGGAGCCCTCTGATGGTCAATGTGATATTTTTACAGTAATTCATAAGCATCTTTTTCTGTATATGCCCTAACACTTTAGCATTAATTCACAACATGTTATGTTTCATTTAACATTTAGCCTACAGTACCAGCAACACTTTTGTGTTATCAAGAGTGAAAGTATTGCACGGTAAAGCAAAATGTACTCAAAAGTATTGCAAGGAACGGCAAGAATTGTGTGAAGTTCAAACTTCAAATAGATAGATAGATAGATAGATAGATACTGTAGATACTGTAGATAGATAGATAGATAGATAGATAGATAGATAGATAGATAGATAGGCCCTCCGACCATGCACCTGTACCTGCACATGAAAGAGACAGGTCTTTGAGTTTCAAAGCAACCTAGTCTCCACTGTAACCATCTCTCCACACAGCCAAAAAACAATCAGGTGGGTTTAGAACTGAAGGCTTCAAAGCACCTGACACATCCCCATCATGTGATGGTGGTGGTGGTGTGTGTGTGTGTGTGTGTGTGTGTGTGTGTGTGTGTGTGTGCCTGCGTGCGTGCATGTGTGTATGTGTTTGCTACCTGTAGCAACTGTATCAAAGACCAGATACAAAATTATCAAAGCGGATATTAATTGTCTAAAAACTACCAGTCACTGTCCCATCTTGCTACAATTGACAATTCCATTATTATTTTTTATTACTCATCTCTAGACTATTTCATAGCCTCCTATTAAACTAGGTACTAGTTCTAGCCCTTTGCAAATTCACAGCTGGAATTGTCTAGGCTGGGTAAACCCTGCCTGATCTGCCGGTGATTGTATTTCGCCCTGCAGCTCAGGCTGGAAACCCGCACATCTATCTCTCCTGCTTCCTGTCCACATCTTCTGGGTCCAATCACAAACTTATCCAAAAGGCGCACCCGGATTAATTGTTGGTCTGGTTGGTTGAAGGACAATCCAAAAGCGTACAGTCATTTGAACTATGCCTATTGATCACACTTCTTTTGCAGTATAAATAAAGTGCAGACTCCCCAGACTAATGTTCAATCTTAAAGGATTGAGCTTAGTATGGTGATAGCCAGACTACTAATTGCCAACGTACAGCAACTTCAGAGGCTGACAATAAAGAGACTTCATATTCCACTCAACTATGTAGGAATACTCCCTCAGAAACATTTAAATAGGTTAATATCATGAATTTATGTAGGCTATTAGTCCTCGCTGCAAGGGCCCTGATGAAATACTTACCATAAAAGCCATTATGTTATACAACCCTACTGTAAATGCTGTAGTACAAGTGGTGTACTAGAATAGGATGAGGAAATGCTTACCAAATGTTGCTCAGTTCTCCCGACTCCTGTCCTGTCTTGAAGTTTCCCATAAATTTATGATATTTCATAACGGTTTTATATGAAGGGAGGGGTCTACGCGGCTGAGGTGATGTGCCTACATGTCCATCTTCATCACCATCTCATAGTAGTCGCACGTGAAGTTGTCGATACAAAAACCATGGGTCGATGATACACAAGCGCGGCAGACTGGCGACAAATCCTGATCGATGCGGGTAAGTAATTGATCATTTTGTAAGTTACGTTGCGTATTACGGTAGTTTCAAACTGCCGTATCGATATACTATGTCGTAAAATAGAATAGGCCTATGCTACTGAAAACAAACAAACAAAAACATCAAACTCACTTTGTAGCCTATTCTTGGGTGACTGCCTGAGAGTAGACAACTGGATGTTACTACCATGCTTGTGTGAGGGAACTGTTATGAACTCTTTCTTTCCCTCTCTCCCTCTTGCTTTACCTTACAGTAATCGACCAGTTCAAATTATCCTTGGGTAGAAAGATGTAATGATGTTGCTGACGTTGATGCAATACTGTGTTAGCCATGTTGGAGCCAGCCAGAGTTTTCAAGTAGCTACAGTACGTTTTCTGTATTTAGGTAACAGTGTGTTTGGGTTTATTGGAGAGCGGAACTCTCAAAGCTGATCTTTCAGTGCTGTTTTTAGAGCAAGTGTGGGCTATGTTCACATGAATGACCCCTCATACGGCGGTTCTCCCACTGAGCTAGGTCCTTCAGGAAATAAATAAATGTAGACGGCCATGAGAAGCACTCAGTGTGACACACAGTTTACTACTTTATTTGGATTGAGAGTTAGACCTTTATCATAGCACAATCCAAATTTAGTTCAGAGGAGTCTTACACAGAAAGGTCAAAAGGTCTGCCCACTGAGTGTTCTACGGATAAAGGTGACACCTACTTCTCCGAATGAAGAGGCTCCCAATTATGCTGGATACTGAGCAGAATTTTGTGATTTGCTTGGCCCACACACACACATGCACGCAGGCACGCACACACGCACGCATGCAGGCACGCACACAAGCACACACACACACATACAACGAGAAAATGTATAGTGGGGTTTGTCACAGAGCTCTCAATAGCCTTCTCTCCCAGCATTGCTCATGTTAGAATGTTGCTGTGGACTTAGGGCAGGGTTGGGGGGGGGGGGGGGGGGGGGGGGTGCTTGGTGTTGAAGGGTGCTTGGTGTTGAAGGAGAGGCAGCAGGAATCAGCAGCCATCATTGAGCTGATGGGAGCAGAAGCAGGAACAGGCAGTGAATTATTTAGTGACGCCAAAAGCCCAGCTGATCCCACAGGTGGTAATAAGGTCTTCATTACAAAGCATCAGTAATATGAGATTACTCTGTGACCCGCTAATCCAGAGTGGGCAGGACATACTGTACGTGTAAGCTACTGTCTCTCTTTCTCACAAAGGTGTCTGCTAAATAACTATAACCATAACCATAACCATAACTCACTCACACACACACACACACACACGCACACGCACACATACACACTTAGGCAAACATGCTCATTCACACCTAAACACACATTCAGAAGCACACATACTGTAAGCATACTCACATGCACACGCACATACACACACACACACACACACACACACACACACACACACACAGACACACACACACACACTGTAATACTTTCTTTGCCGATTCATACATTTATAATTTGCTGCAAGAAAGCACACCTTGGTTAGCAGCTTGGAATGGGGATCCAGGTGACGGTACCAGCTTTTGCTAGATTTAAATGTCTGTTTCCCTCTGTCCTGGGCTGTGGAAATGTGTAGAGGTGCTTATCGGAGTTTTCTGCTGGATTGCATACGATTGCTAAGGTACAGCACTAGCATTAAGGATGAAGGTAGACATTGCACATTGAACTTCATTAGGCCATTCAATATACATCTGGTATGCAATACATATATTGTACACAGGTTATACATACATAGCTCTTGTATGTGCATATTGCATATAGCATACAATATACGAGAGAAATAATGGTCTTTAGGTTCCTCTGAAAGGAATTGTATCACAAAGGTTCATGTCTTAAATGTATTGTAATGAGGTGTTTTTTTTATGTTTGTGAATGGGATGCTGTTGTTTGGTTTGCTGGGATAAGAGTTGCTAATCCTATTTCCTATTTAGAGTGGGGAAACAAGTGATGATGTGATTAATCAATCAAATCAAAGTAAGAATATGTAGAGTAATTACTGGAATATGCTTGAACAAGAAGAGCCTTGAAACGGTGAAAGAAGATGAACAACGATGAACACAGGATAGGACTTGAGGCAAAAAGGAGAGGGAACGCAAGCATCAAGCATCAAACAAAACCACACACCAAGGACACTGCAGATGGAATGTGACTTGTCATTCTCGAGATGGCGTGCGCGAGCCTTGCTGAGAGAGGGTGAGGAAGTCACTCTCACTCTCGCTGCGTCTCGCACGGAGAGCTGGTGTGTGAAGCGGACCCCCCGCTCCGGTGGCTCCGGAACCCCCCCTGTGGCGTTCCTTCCCTACACCGCAGCCAGAGACTCCAGGCCACTCTGACCCAGACTGCGCCTTGAGGCGACCTTGAGGCGACCTCTAGCCGCCCGCTATACGTAATGGGGGCCGCGGGGAGCCAACCGACGATGTTCTTGTGAAACATTAGGCGTCGCGTTGGCAGGTAAGGCCAAAGTGGCTGAAGACTGAAGAGTTAGTCGAGAGGAGAGGAGGAGAGAGTAGAGAAGGCAGGCGAGGAAAGGAAATGAGAGAGGAGATGTGGAGAGGTATAAGATTGATGCTCATTGTCGAGTCTTGGCCATCCATTAACCCTAATGAAACCATCTCTCCCATCTGCCTTAATGGCGTAACTGCTGCCATCATGTCCCTCGTGACATTCCATATTGCACTCAATGCAGTGTTGAGTGGGTCAAAATGGCTCCTTTTTTCCCCATATGAGCTGGAGTAATATGCCCTGGTGTTTTGTATGCTGCCGGAGAGAGCGTTGTTGTTGAGGTTTGCCCTAGATACACCCAAAGGGGGTTTGGTGATGCGAAGTGTGTCCTTAGCCCAGATTTACCTCAGCCGTCAGACAGATTTTCCAGACCCGCGACAAAGATCTCAGTTTGAAGCCAAGTTTTGCAATCAAAACACTCTTTACACTCTTTGTGAACGAGTCAAAAGGTTATTCTGACCAAGGCTGTGAATGACGCTTGAGCTCGCACAAAAGTATTCAACTGAAATGTAGAAGTGCAGATAAAAACACAACAGGAAACCAGTGGATGAGTTGTCCTCACCACTGGAACAAGGTATTAAAATGAGGAAATTAAATTTGCAATCTGCGATTGTAGCCAATACACTTTTTTTGTCAAATTCAGCCAATGCTAACTGTTTAGGCCTGTTTAGGCCTGTTTAGACCGTACTGTTTATATGCGAAAACAAAAAAGTGTCTGATGGGGTGATATATTTCATAATCCAGCTAATCAACAAGTTCATTAGTGCTTTGGCTGTTGAATTGAAATAAAACAGACGACATGTGAAATAACTGCTTATGACACATGCACATGACAACATACAGGTTTAACACAGTTTGCTTTTATCCTCTGCCCTGGACAACCCTTACTTGACAGGACAGCTTGGTCAACTGGCGTGCCATAATTAGCAATAACTAATTTTAAGCATTTAAGCATTTTTTAGCAATTCTAATTTTAAGCGCACACATTTCTTATGGATTATCTCAGAAAATGTAAGCAAATCATAAAAGCAGGCATTTGTACAGTAAGTCAGTAACCCTCTCTCCATTCTTCAGACCGTATCCTACTGTATGTAGTAACGTCAGTATACCACAACTTTTAAGCTTGTGAGAGAGGATGAATAATTAAGCTGGTGTAATCACAGGAAGGAGATGCATGTGAATTAACTACCTTTGTCTAAAGCTCTATCTATAATTGATCATCCCTGCTTTGTCGCACAATGGGTTTGAATAGTACCATTTTCTCAGTGTGTTCCTTTCTCTTCTCTTTGTTCTGTGAAAATTAACAAATAAATGAGTTCTTGTGATCAGTGCGGATCTGTCACACGACAGAGGGAGTGATCTGAAGGCCTTTCTGGAGCGTATGACATGGAAGGCCTCATTTGAAGAGATGACAGAGAGAGCAGGAAGGAGACGGGAGCAGAGGATTGACGCTCTGAGTGGGCTTTTATTGGCTCGATCTGATCAGTTTCCAACTCTGGATGGCAGTTGTGGCAGACTGAAGACTAGAGAGAGAGAGAGAGAGAGAGAGAGAGAGAGGTGAAGGAGAGAGAGGGAGAGAAATTGAATTTGTTTGTCACTTTGCAGGATGTCATTGTCGTTTAGCCTCAGGGCTGGAACAAAAGCCTTTGAGAGCATATTGGTTGACTAATGAGGCTAGAAGACGGGGAGGTGCTCAGTGTCACAACCACAGCAACTCACTAGTGTGACAACTCCAACTCAACACCTCCACATCTCTGAACACCCTGAGCTAATGGCCGTTATTTTTGTTTCATTTTTAAGTTATGTTGGGCAAAACTCTCAATCCATTCACAGTCCTTCATAATGAGAGAATGAATAATAAATGGAATTTTATAAGCAAAGAATACAAGTCAAATCATTTTCAACTTATAACTCTTAATGTTTCCTCCGAGAGATAAATCACATATATATTGGCATTGCATAATAATCTAATGTTTTATGCATACTCTCGTGATGCATTATGGATATGCACTTTATAGCGCATCGCACTGAAATATTCTCAAAGAGCTTTCTGCCTCCAGCTGAAAGGTTATTAGCTGTGATATCAGAACCAGAGCCAAGGGCCTCCTGCCGTGTTTGGCTTCAGCCAGATACTCCTTCTCCTCGGATAAACACTTTTTCCCTTTGAACATCTGATCCATGACTCCCTTGCCAAAAAATATTTGGGGAGAAAAATCTCCATAGCTTGTTTTGACACCCGATTTCAGGAACGTTTTTCCTCATGGGAAGAGAGATGTTTTTGGAGTCTGGATGTCACGTGATAAGGAGCTTGTCATCCCTTCTGCAGCACAGGTGAGCAAGAGAGCTTGCGGTGGAGGTAGCGGATTCTTTAAAGGTGAACTATGCAAGTTTTAGCTTAATTTATGTTAACTGATCAGCTTTGGAGTCATTGGAATGGTTATACGACTTATTATTGATGGCTGTCTTGCTTCCTCCTATAGCGCCTGTGAGTGGAAAAAACACACTTGCAAGTTTGTGCCACTGGGCGGGCCGGTGCACTGACAAACAGAAAGTCTCGCAGCCTCCCGATCATGCTCATGACAAGGCAGACTCACTGAGTGAGGAGTGTTGTAAAATATACATGCTAAAGCTGTAGGGGAAGCTCTGCGGAGAAACCTGCAGGTGTAAAACGAGGAAACGGTCAGTGAAGAAATCGTCAAACCTGCATAGTTCCCCTTTAAAGGGAGGTGGCCATTGTTAACCACAGCCATAACTAGAAAATCACCTCTTGGATCCAGACTGAGATGCAGATCGCTCTCAAAATGTGTTTCTTCTTTGGGTCGTTTCAGACCTTTCCTGAAAATGTCATCAAAATCCATTCATAACTTTTGGAGTTACCTTGCTAACAAACAGACAGACAAACAAACAAACAAACCCTGATGAAAACATAACCTCCTTGGCAGAGTTAATTACAGTAATAAGCTTTCTCACACAAAAGATATTGAACAACAAGCACCCATCCATAATCAAGCACAGGGCGGGTCCTCACCCCTCCACTCCCTATCTGAAGGCAAAGACATTAGAATCATGCGTACAGTGAACCAAACAGCAATGCTGTGTAAATAAAACATCATGGGCCCAAACTTCAACAGTGGGCAAACTCGTACAGTAAGATGACAGAGAATGTAAAACAGTTTTTGTACCTGGGCTCTGTTGAATAAGGAGAGTTCAGTGCACGGCCACAGAACTACCATGAGTATGAAACAGTTATATCCTCCATCATGCAAATCTCAGACTTGGAAAGTACCACTAGACAGACTGTGATGCAAGAGACTGTGACGCAAACCATCCCTCTGATCAACGCCCCCCCCCTCCGCGCATTATTCTCTTGGAGGTGGTGATTCAGGAAGAAGTTGCTGGAGCCTGTTGTGT
>NC_085000.1:22874539-22879539 GCF_963854185.1 Sardina pilchardus | reverse complement strand
TGTGAGTGATGGTGGGGATTTGATAAAGCTGATGAAGTGTGTACTGTAGGTGGAAGTGATACAGACAGACCCACAGTGATGTGGTACTTGGGGATGAATGTGAGACAGGAGAGGATTTGTGTCGTGGAGCTCTGACCGCTGCAGTGCAGGGCAGGGGATTTGGCTGCCCGCTCCTGACTGTCCAGCAGCACTGCTTTTGTCTGATGCTTTATTCCCTTCGACCTCCATATCCCCTGCCCGACTGCGGCGCTAGATTGGTTAAATGCAGTCGCTCTAGGGAATGCTTTATGGCTTGGCTTGGCTTGTTTGTTTGTTTGTGTGTGTGTGTGTGTGTGTGTGTGTTTTGTTTTGTTCTGTTCCAGGAGGTGTCAGTAAAACTGGGGACACTGTATTTCACTCCATACAAAGACATATTTTTGAAAAAAGGACAAAAATGTGACTGTGACCATGGTATTAATTCTGTCCTCAATTTTACTGATAACTCTTCAAAGGAATGTCAATGAGAGCATTAGATATTGTGTATGATGCGCTGTTTTGATTTCAAATCCAGACCTGTTTTAGCGCATCCCACATGAAAGAGTGAACAGCCCGTCCTTAATTGTACATGGTACGATGGGTGTCTGCTCATTTATTTCTACAAAGCTAGCTGCCCACTCCGCGCTTGCATCTAACCTTTGATCAGCCCCTATTCAGTCATCAAATGCAAGCCGAGGGCAAACATTCGCATTGGAACTAAGTGCCAGCGTTTTAATTGCCCGATTGTGTTTTTGATGTTCTCCCCCCACCCGAAACCGTGTTCCGACGGCTTGATGTCAGTGCAGTTGGCGTGGCCTGTTATGTCCTGCATTCACAACATTAGCTTCAGCTCCTGTGTGCTTACATGAATTGCTAATGTACCTGAAGACCTTTTCTTGTTGCTCTCTCGGTAACATGTGCAGGGATGACTGTGGCCACTTCAAGGAGTCTTGCTCTGTACTTTATTGGATTGTTGTCGAGTGTGTGTGTGTATACATTATCTCATGCTCTGTAGTGGTTTACATGCCCTTGGTCATTCCAAATCAACACAGAGTCCGTGCACAGCCTGTTTAGGTGCAAGTAGATTGTAGGAACAAGCTTAAATAGCAATAATAAGAACGCTCTACCGCACACTATTGATTTTATTCAGATCGAACAACGCGTTTCGCGTACAGCGTCCTCAGGGGTCACTTGAGTGAGGTCACCTGAGTGAACCCAAAGAAACTGTGAGCGAAAAGCGTTGTTTGCTCTGAATAAAATGCAGTAAAAATGCAATCAATAGTGTGTGGTAGAGTGTTCTGGTTATTGCTATGCTCTTGGTTATGCTACAGTATGTGTGTGTAAGTTCAGTCTCTTGCTTCCTTTGTTCTATGGTAGGCATATGGTTCACATGGCCTTGTCTGTGGTGATGGTGCTGCATAAAGCCCTCGGGTATAGGACTTATTGTTGTTTTCTCTGTATTGATGTATGGCGACTGTGGATGTGGAGATGTGTGTTTGGTCATGTTAGTGTTGTTGGCACAGGTTTATTTGAGATACTAACACAGGTATTGTAGTTGTACTAGTTGTGATATGACTTTGATGATATGTAGTCGTATCCCAGAGGAAAATGTCTCGCCTCGCCCCAGCCGTGGCGCAACTGGCTGGGGCACCTGCACCGCACGCCGGCGACCCGGGTTCGATTCCCGCCCCGTGGTCCTTTCCGGATCCCACCCCTGCTCTCTCTCCCACTCGCTTCCTGTCATTCTCTCTACTGTCCTGTCCAATTAAAGGCATAAAAAGCCCAAAAAATAACCTTAAAAAAAAGAAAATGTGTCGCCTCGAAAAATGTATTTTCTTTGTCTCATAAGAACAAAATCAGTTGGTATTGAGATCTCACCTGTTTCAAGCAAACGCCCCTTAGGAGCAAGATGAATACTGTAGGTTGGGAAGGGGAAAAGCACATTTCTATTGAATGTAGACGGGCGGAGACAGGTCAATGTATTTCTCAGGAGTTCAAAATACAGTTTTTTACAATTACTTTGCTACTATTTTCAGAACCTTGATGTCATTTTTCAAAACTCTAGATACAAAACTCAAAACGGTTATCACTTGTAACACAGGCCCTCTAATGTTCAAAACATTGGATTGTACATTCACATCTTCAAAGAAATCTTGCAATTGCACAATCATTGGTTCAAAAAACAAATTTACTGTGAAATACCACTGAAACATAACTATAGATCACCCGCACACAAGCAACCGATAGTTTCATTGTGTCATTGTTCGTACAATCATTAGATATTGTAGAACAAAATAGGTGATACAGGTTTCATTATGGTACTACATGAACAGTACAGTAAACATATCTCTGTAAAAGTACTGCAGTAGTAGAGAGAATACTACAGACACAGTGGAATCATTGATCAAAGTTTGTAATACAGTATATTGATGCAAAACACTACAGTACAATCACAACATAGGTTTACATTTTGAATTACAGTAAAGTAAAAATAATTAGCTATGAAATAGAAAAGAAAAGACAGCCTGATGAAAATATAAAATATAAAAAATATATATTTTTTATATAAAGATATAAAATATTAGGCTACATCCATGGATATTGTAGTCTAATTGGTTCATGCTCCACGCTAATTGGTGACAGTGAATCTTGTTACAGTATCTTGAAACTTTCATGATTTGCAGTAAACATAGAAGATTGTGTGTCTGTTTCGTGTTTCCATACAACTGCATAAGAGTAATGCAACAGTTACTTATCATTTTGAGCAGTTGTATCAATTGATAGTTAGATCATTGTAAGGAAATGAATAGACGCTCATTTGAAATGTAATGTGTGAATTGCCTTTTGAAATAGTAGTACTTTGATGTTAAGTTGTATCATATTGAACGTGTGAGTTTTGTTGAATGAACAATAGATCTAAGTTGTATGTGTATTGTATCCAAGCAATTGAGAAAAGGGTTAGAGTTTTGAAAAAAGTGCATTTTGATCATTGGTTGTGAGTTTTGTGTCTAGAGTTGTGAAAAATGACATCAAGGTTCTGAAAGTAGTAGCAAAGTGATTGTAAAAAATATGAAAAAGAAATATGAGAAAATAGTCAAAATATCATGTTCATGTTAATTTGAGCTCAGGAGAAATAGGATAGACAAAGGAGAGATATTCCAAAATATTCCAGCGGGTAGCATGTTGTTGCTATGTTTGTATATCAGGGCTACAGTGGGTAGCATGTGGTTGCTATGTTTGTTTGTAAGTGGTACAGTATTTAGCATGTTGTTGTTATGTTTATTTGTGAGTGGTACAGTATTTACCATGTTGTTATGTGTGTTTGTGAGTGGAACAGTACTTAGCATGTTGTTGTTACAGTATGTTTGTTTGTGAGTGGTACAGTACTTAGCATGTTGTTATGCTTGTGCGTAGCATGGTGTGGCTAAACATGGGAGAACGGCTCTGGTGAGTCATGAGCTCATAGCCGAGATTAATGGAGCAGATGCTTGGAGATAATGGATCGTTTACATAATTCCCAATTACAGTGAGCACACACTTCACTAATGAGAGTGCAGGGCCCGTCTGAGTGATCGTGTTTGTGTGTGTGTGTGTGTGTGTGTGTGTGTGTGTGTGTGTGTGTGTGTGTGTGTGTGTGTGTGTGATTGAATGACTGACTGACTGACTAAGTGTGTACTTACAGGTATAAGCCTTGGCATACCCAATTATATAATGAGCCTTTATGTCTCTTACTCTCCGGGTGTGTCTGTGTGGAGAGTTTTTGTCAACAACTAACTTTATAAGACTGTGGGCCCATCACTATTTGTCTGCATATGTATGCCCTGTTCTCCTGAGAGAGAGAGAGAGAGAGAGAGAGAAAGAGAAAGAGAGAGAAAGAGTTTGTATGTTTGTGTGATGCCTCTTCCATGATGCTGCTTGCTGATTGGTGCCTGCGGGGCCCCTGAGCTTGTCCCCGGGGGCCCCCTGATTGGATAGTCAGCGGGAGGTGAGTGATTTGATTGTGAGCCTGGCTGGATTTGGAAGTGATGGATGATGGCTGCCCTGGGATTGCACAGTGAGCAGAGCCAGCGGTAGGGGAAGGGAAGAGAGAGGAGGGGAGGGGAGAGTTTGGCTGCACTGGGGTGAACTTGGAATGAGGTGCCCACAAGCTCTGACTCGGAGCAAGACGCCAACTGAAGATGACATGAGGGAATGTGTGTGTGTGTGTGTGTGTGTGTGTGTGTGTGTGTGTGTGTGTGTGTGTGTGTGTGTGTGAGAGAGTGTGTGATGTATGCTGTGTGTGTGTGTGTGTGTGTGTGTGTGTGTGTGTGTGTGTGTGTGTCTTTCTGATAACCTCCAGCAGAGTTTCACTCTCTTCCAGAATCTTGATGGATATTTGGCATCAATATCAGTTTGTGGTTGTATGTGTGAAAGAGAGAGGGAGAGAGAGTGTGTGTGTGTGTGTGTGTGTGTGTGTGTGTGTGTGTGTGTGTGTGTGTGTGTGTGTTTGTGTGTGTGTGTGCGCGCGCATGTGCATGTGTTTGTGTGTGTGAGAGAGAAAGAAAGAGAGACAGAGACAGAGAGAGAGACAGAAAGATGGTGTCACTGACAGGAAAATGTAAGAATCTTAAATCCTGTGCCTGTGAGGCTATTGAGTCTTTGAAACACATTTTATAAATGAGAAACTTAATGGTTGCCTCCAAGACCTACAGTATACACAAACACACACACACACACACACACACACACACACACACTCACCTACTCAAAGCAAATCACACCTACGTGCACTTGGCACGCTTAGGCTTTCTTCACAAATCCGTATCCAGCAGTGCATCATTCAGTGTGTGTGTGTGTGTGTGTGTGTGTGTGTGTGTGTGTGTGATATCATACATGCCGAGTGTAGATGAGAGTGAAACTGACACAAAAGGAACACTCTCCCTTTCTGCCTCTTCTGATGGTTCTGTATCTGGGCTTTGTTGACTCTCTCTCTCTCTCTCTCTCTC
>NC_085000.1:22864539-22869539 GCF_963854185.1 Sardina pilchardus | reverse complement strand
ACACACATATACACACACACGCACACGCACACGCACACACACACACACACACACACAAAATTGCACATGACACACAATTGACCTAATGGAGGCTGTTGTCCCCTGTGGTTGGCGTGATTGAACTGAAGACCGCACACTCTTGTCATGATTGCAAAATCAAACTGCTATTTATTCCCTTGGAGTGATTGTGACGTCCTGGGTCCAGTCACATATTTCGGTATTGATGGAGCAATCAAAGACTAGCCCTCAATGGCATGGGATTGTCCAATCAGAACTCGTTTCGATTCCCTAGCTCCATGGATTACACACAGCACCCCGGGCAAATAAAGAAGTCAGGGCCCCGGATCCACATCTGTGTTGCTGAGGTTGTGGCTCGTAAACAGAACCGCCTGCCGTGATGAACGTCAAAAAGCCAAATGACACTTTCAAGTGCTTTTAATTGATATGTCCTTCTTTTACTGTAAAAACTTGGGGAGAGTGTCAGTTGTGGTCTCTGTCGAGGAGCTGTAGGCATATTAGCATATGGTTTGGCAGTTTGTTTGTGTAATTTAGGGCCGGCCTGACATGGTTATGCTACCAAAATTGCCTCCGCGTGTGAGGTTCCTGCCGCTGAGCCTGTGAGACACATCAGGGAGCAGCCTTTTATATGGGTCGCCGCTTTTAAGTGACATGTAAAGTTGAAGTTTTATTTAAGGTTTATTTTAGCAGACATTTGGTGACATGGAAACGCTATGAACTGCTCAGACCACACACACATGCACACAAACCTGAACATGCTACAGTAAGATCTAGAGAAGCATCTACATAAACATTCTTGTTTACACCATCAGACACAGTCTACCAACACAGATATGTTGTTGTTTTCATGGTTTCCAGTAGCTGGGTGGGAACCCTGTCTCTGATCACTGGTCACTAGTATCACTGTCAATGACTCAAACTGTGTAGCCATATAAACATTTCAGTTTCAGTTTATATATTTGTAGTCTTTGCATTCTTTTTAGAAAGTGATAATGGTGTGCAAATCAAGGGTTAGAGGTGTGCGCATACTACACCAGTATTCGTTGACTGTGACCATGAACCTGAAGTGCAAAACTAGTCATAGATCCAACAGTTCTAATTTGTATAGCGTTTAATTTGTGTATCAAATAGACTTAATCAATTTACTTCATACTGATGCTTCCCAGACCATGTTTATGCATCAGATATAGGCTGCGATACAGTGGTATCCTCAGAAGTAGAGAAAGGAACAATCCTAATCTGTCAGTGGAACAAAACAAAAAACATCAGAGTTTTGCCACTACAGACTGAGCTGAAAGCCTGGTCTCCAGGGTGAGCACACAGGAGTCTGGTCCACAATCACCAGGGTCAGTGCCCTGCTCCAGGATGGACCGCCACTTTCATTTGCACCATGGGCAGGACAGGCAGCACCGCTCTACGTGATTCAAAAGCATTTCATCACAAGTTAACACATTATGTGTTTGCGTGTGTTTGCGTGCTCAATGGTGTTTTTTTGCCCCCAACGGCACCTTCCAGGCAGCACAGCCTAAAAAGGCACTACCTTTACCCTATTCCTAACCTTAACCCCCTCAACCCTCATCCTACCCCTAAACTGAGGGGAGTAGTGCCTTGAAGGCAGCGCTGCCTGGAAGGCACCGTTGAGGGCAAATGATATCAAAGACCATGTTTGCGTGTGCGCATGTGTGTGCGTGTGAGTTTACTGTATGTGTGTGTTTTCTCCTGGATGTCATTCGAGACACGTTCCCACTCCAGAGGCAATCAGGCGACATGTCAGTTAGCCTTGGGCTAGTACATTCACATTACTGTATTGTTGTGCCACTAACCTCAGTGAAAGTGTTTATATTCTGACTGACTGATTGTTACCCACATTCCAAGTACTGTACACTGCTGTGTTAGACCACGCATAGTGCTTTAAAGCCAGGGAGAAGTTACAGCCAATTTACTGACCAACACCAACACACACACACACACACACACACACACACACACACACACACACACAATGAGACAAATAAGATATCTTACTACAAACCCCTTCTGGAAAGACTTAGAGAGAATATATTTTTGTGTGTCGATCAACCCTTCAATTTTGTTCCCACCCATAGACTCCCTACCAGGGTATGTGTGTGTGTGTGTGTGTGGTTTGCTGTTTATGTATACTTGTCTATGTGTGTGTGTGTGTGTGTGTGTGTGTGTGTGTGTGTGTGTGTGTGTGTGTGTGTGTGTGTGTGTGTTCCATGAGCATGCCTGAGTAATATAAGAGAAAAAAACAAGAAAGAGCCCAATGTTTGTTTAGTATGCATGTACTGTACGTAGACGTCTGTTTTGCTGTCGGCGGAAAGTGAGACGAATGAAAGATATGTCCACACAAGGCAGAGTCACTCACTATAGGGGAGGAGGAGAAAGTGAAAGAGAGAGAGAGAGAGAGAGAGAGAGAGAGAGAGAGAGAGAGAGAGAGAGGGAGAAGCTCATGGAAACCACAGCTATTCCTCTTCTTGAGCTGGATATTTTTACTCCTACTGTCCTCTTAGTGAGGATTACGTCCCATGTGGACGCCAGAGTGAGAGCGCGTGCTCTCTCCTCGTGAACGAGAGAAGAGAGGGGGAGGGAGACGTGAGGTGTAAAACACAACAGATAGGAAGAACGTCGGAGAACCGAACGACGGAGAACACAACGGAATGGAGGATAGAGGTGTATGCAGTGGTGTTCCTTAAGCCTACCTTACATTGACAGACTTTGCAAAGATTTTGAAAAGATTTTTGAAAGACTACAGTCTCAGACCCTCTCACATCTAAAGACAATTCATTGAGTTTTTAGTCACAGTCTAGTCACAGGCCAGTCTCAGATTAGGATTTTGCAAAGACTGTGGGTCACTATTTACAAGACTGCTGCTAGATTCCTTCAAATTATTTCCATCGTGCAATAGGCTACACGTCATCATTAACAGGAAATCACATGATAGCCTACTCATATCAAAGTATTTTTTTCGTGTTTCTGCAGCATTGTTTGATGTGTGACATCACTAACAGATATAGAGTTGTTCTGTCTCGTAGAATAGCCGACTAATAAATTATAAGAAATGAAATAACAAATAATCATATAGGCTACAGCTGTCGCCAATTTTGCCCCTTCCTGTTTTCGTGTCCGCGAGAGGTTACTATTGGTTTTTAATGTTCACGTCACTATTTGCATGAGCCACGACTGAAAAGACTTCCGATAATATCAAACATGTTTGATATTGTCGTAACGGCAAAACTAGAGAAAGACTGCCTCCGACGGACTTAAAACCGCTAAGATTGGCACCTTACACTAAACGATTTAGATGACGGGAGCGCGCTGCGATTCTAGCACAACTCTCAAGATTTCCGCCCGATTTTGGAAATTTAGTCGCCGACTGTTAAAACAGGCCAAAATCGTGCAATGTAAGCCAGCCTTAAGAGAGATGGAGTTGTAGTTGCACTGGTATGACCACCCCCCCCCCCTTCTGTTTCACAGCTGTGGTAAGAACTAGGATTGAAAGCCCTGTTGCTCACATATACAGATGCTTGAGCAAGTCAATGGAAGAGGAGAGAGCTTTATTCTGTAGGTTTGTTCTTAAACACGCACACGCACACGCACACGCACACGCACACACACACACACACACACACAAAGACACTAAAGCACACATGCACAAAAACACTAAAGCACGCACTTACAGACACAGACATGCATATCTCTCACACACACATGCACTCAAGGACACATACAGTATACACATTATACAGTATATACACTCATACAAGAGCACATACACATGTGCATATACACTCAAGCAAGAGCACACTGTACACACACACACACACACACACACACACACACACAGATATGTTCTGATCTTTGTGATCCAAAATAACACTGGGTAAGCAGAGAGAGAAAGGAGAGTGAGGGCTTCAAAGAAAGATACCTTGACAATGGAGAAAATGCAAATCCATGAAGGCAATTTCTTATAGAAAGAGAGAGAGAGAGAGAGAGAGAGAGAGACACCGAGAGAGAGAATGGAATGGAATGGAATGGCGTCTTCAGAAGACTTTTCAGAAGACTGTTTCTCTAGTGCAACTGGAGAGAAGAGAGGGGTGTGAATGGGACGTATTGTGTGTCCCTCTGTCAGCTTCTCATGAAACTGTCGTCAAATCACGCTCGCACCAGGGGCCCATTGTAACTCCCATGCGGACTGCAATCGCGTTAAGCAGGCTCTTCCAATCTCGTCAGCGTTGACGTAATAACCTGGGCCTGCAGGGCCGGTCATGGGATGTTTGTCCTCGCAAAACAGTCAGCTGTTGTAATTGCGAGCACGCAAAACAACATGAAGTCACCAACGAGAGAGACGGAGCGGTCTCGTGACGGCCGTTATCCCCGCGTTCCTCTGGTCAACCGGTATAGAATCGCTCTTCTGTTGACCCCTGCGGCGGCATGGCTGCAAGGCACTGGCAGAGAGAGGGTTAAAAAAAAATAAGTGCCGCACGGCATGCCACGCCACCCTGAGCCGTCGCCCGCTCTTGCTGGATACGATCCGCTGGCGAGCAGATGGCTGCAAACGAGACAAAGAGTGCGCTGTAAAGCGGTGTGTTAAATCGGGCGGCGAGCTATTTCAGGCTCGGCCCCGTTTTTTTCCCCACATGCCTGCTGTGTTCAGCTGCTTTTTGGAGTTTGCCTTCTTCTGGTGGACAGTCCAGACAATAGCCAGTGGAGAGCTGTTGCAGCTCAGGTGATGGAGGGGGCATAGGTGTGAAATATTGTACAGGTGTAATGGACAGAGCGACCTGGTGAGACCGGACACATCAGGACGCTAAAGTAGAGCATTGAGAGACCAAAGAGATGGAGATTTGGAGGTTAAGAGAGCTACAGAGAGGTACAAGAGAGAAGTGAGAAAAAGACAGACAGAGAGTGAATGAATGTGAATAGATACGAAAAGGTTTTTAGATGTTTTAATAGAGCGACAT
>NC_085000.1:22839539-22842039 GCF_963854185.1 Sardina pilchardus | reverse complement strand
TGAAGAGGAGGAAGGAGGAGGAGGAGGAAGAAAGCCATTGCGATGATAATGAGGATTTTTTTATAGCCGCGTGATCCTCAGAAGGTCATTACAATGGCATAATAGGATTCACCCTCTGAGGTGGGGCATGGTGCCACCAACAGACATGGTTTCTGGTCGTCCATCTGCTTGTTTGATTGTCTGTCTGTCTGTCTGTTTATCTGTCTGTCTGTGCTGTGTTGTCGCGTCTTCGTTTGTCTGTCTGTCTGGCTGTCTGTGTGTCCATCTGTGTGCATTCTTAGTATTCCATGTGTATTCTCATCATTCCTGTCCAATCTCTACACAGTATTTTTTCTCTCTCTCTCTCTCTCTGTCTGTCTGTCTCTCTCTCTCTCTCTCTCTCTCTCTTTCTCTCTCTCTGTCCTGTTGTGCGTCCAACTGTTATGTCTGCCCCGGTCCGTCACTGTTTGATATTCAGACGTCTTTTTTGCCAGCAGCTCCGATGGCGGCAGCTTGTCTTAAATATTCACCCTGTTAACTTGGCTTTGATGCTTTTGATGATGAGGCGGTGCCGAGGCGCGAGCTTGGAAAGCGTTCCTGGTGTGCAAACCATTTGGGGCTTTGGCTTTTTCAAGTTGTTTCGCTGGAACGCGCTGTGTGTGTTGGTGACATGTCTCAGTGGTGACAAACATAACGAGATGAGGAGAAGGGAGGGAGGGAGGGAGGGAGGGAGGGAGAGAGAGAGAGGGAGGCCGGGACAGCCGGGGGGAGATCTGTGCTCGATTAGTAATGCCTGCCAGACGGATTGTGGGTACCCGTGTTCCTCGGAGGGACGTCCATGTGAAATGTCAGTCACAGAGAGAGTGGAGAGTGGAAGAGCAAGAGAGCCCACAGGAGCGGAGGGAGGATTTTAAATTAAAAAAGCAAAGACGCTGAGAGGCTTCAGTCGATGTCGGCCAGAGAGGCCGCCGTCGGAACGCTACAACTGGGCCTCCCACAAGAGTCGCTAACGCTAAGCGTTGCAAAGCGTCTTGATAAGCCCATCTGGACCCCTCTTACTGCTGGCCCTCTGGGCCTGATGAATCTTCTCCCTCTTCGCGCCGCGCATCGCCACGACAACCTCACCTCACACGCCAGCCCGTCAACCAGCCAACCAGGCAGTGGTGACCTTGGGAGACGCATCTCTCGCTGGTGGGTAGCCAGGCAGGTTTCTCAGATTGATGGTAATTGAGCCCGCGGTGGCGGTAATGATTTTTTCCGACAGCGGTAGCGGACGGCGGACAGCGCGCTCCCTCTCCTCCTCCTCCTCCTCCCCCTCGCGGTGGGAACGCCGAGGCATGCGCCGGCCTCCGGTGGCGGTCGTCTGGATCGTATATCACGCTCCCCCCGGTTACCGCTGAGAGAGAGACACTGAGCACGCTCACAGGACTGACAGGAAAGGAAGGCCCTTTGCGTTCCTGTCAGATCAATTCCAACTGTGTCAAGGCTGTGCACTTCGATCGCAACCTGTTGGGGGCACAACTCAATGAGGAATATTTTGAGCTTCGGGGCAAGAAAAAATAAAGGCCCTCATAAATAGCGGCTGTTTTTTTTCCCCCTCATTTTCCCTTTCTCAGTTTATTAACATTTTAATTTGGGCTCAAAAATTAACGCAATCGAAAGTGTCACAGAGAACGACTCCTGGCTTAATGAGGTCCTTCTGCTCCCTTTCATAGACTGGAGAGCTGGTTGTTTTTTGGCCTTATTTTAGGCTGATGCTGTTTAATGGCTTAAGTGGACGAGAGTGGCCACGTGTTGACACTGGTTCTGTGAGACTCTCGCTAGGACTCCCGAGAGTGCATCTCTGCTTTTTGGGGCAATTAAACTCCCCTGCGCATTAGCATGCTCGCAAGTTAGCACTTTGGTTTTATTTCTTTATTTCTTTATTCATTTATTTGTCTATCTGTTTTTAATACAATTTGGCAAAGTGCTTTTGTCACGCAGTTGTGGTTTAATCGTACCCACAGCTACAAATCAATACAGAGAGGAGATTCAGGAAATAGCTGGCACTATTAGCAATTAGCCTTTAGCTACTGCTAACACTTTCCCTGAAGCTGACGCTCCATCCGTTAAGTGTTTGCCTGCATTGCTAATTACTAGCAGCGCAACGCGATGATGATGATGTTGATGTTGAAGGGCAGATCTGTTCCAAACTGCTGCCTCTCTTCATGTCATCTCTCAGCACATCTCTCCTTGGCTCCTCACTCCTAATGGCATCCAACGCTCCGTTTTCCTTTCCCACAATCACTTGCACGTGGGGCGTGTGTGGGGGGTGCCAGCTTGGAGGAGGAGGAGGAGGAGGAGGATAATGAGGAACAGATCTGTGGTGCAGACGAGCTCGCCGCAAGTCGCACAAATCCAGCCTGATGCTGGAGTGACATTTGGGATAATGGATGCTGATAATAAACCCACATCTAAAATGGAAAATGTTGCCGTTTGGGTTGCATCCAAAATGGGTGTTTTTTTTTGGGGGGGTGGGGGT
>NC_085000.1:22822039-22829539 GCF_963854185.1 Sardina pilchardus | reverse complement strand
TGCCCTCTGACATGGCTGTGATTGTGTTGTCTGAAACAGTGGCTCTCTAAGTAAAGGACAAGCTCTCCTTTGAGTCGCAGCAATGGGGCATAGGTCGCGCGCGGGTGAGGAAATAGAACAAGAAGCATAAACCACCAATTACAGGTCAAAGTTTGCATGGCAGTACTCTACAGCATACAGTAGTAACCTATAGCCGACCTATTGGTGGTGAGTGTGTGTAGCCTACAGGCCTACTTTGTCCTTATGTAATCGGGTCAGGGCAATACTGTTAGAGCCTATATGGGCTCTGTGGCACTAGCTTACTTTAAGTCGGCAAACCAGTTTCCTGTTCGCTGACAATGCTGTCAACAAGCACCTGAAAACGTGCTCACCGAAAATTCTTCCCTCCTTATTTTGTGCAGTCAGCCATTGCAAGTACTGTAGGCTGGCAGGGTTTTTTTTATTAGGAAAAAGGTGGAAGCTGAAATCCCTTTTATAACGACTGGATTGAAGCCAAGCAGAGCGGCACAGAGCAGTGCTCCTTAGAGGCGACCATGGACATTAAGACGCGGGTACACTGTATTTGTTACGTTTTGGTACAACTAAAACACTCATCTTCAGGTGCTTGTTGACAGCCCTGTCAACGGACAGGAAACTAGTTTGCCGACTTCATGTAAAGCTTGTGAACAGAGGCCGTACAGTATATCAGAAGGCCCTAATTAAAGGGTCACTGCACCCTAAAATAGGTTTTTTTGAGCTGTTGATTGATTGAAAATACTCATAAGTGGTGAACTGTACTATTGCCAGGGTTAATATTGACAAAAATCGTGTTTCTCGACAAAAGTAACATTTCGTCTGATTTTGTATTGGAGATATTGCTCTCTCGCGCATACTACAGTTTGAAAACATGCCATGGCATGTTGGTCCAAAATACTATTGGAATGCTGACGTTGTCCTGCACTTCTAGTCCGACACTACGTCACCGGGTCGTTACAAATTAGGACTGAAACGCCCCAACACCTGCTGCCCTGATTAGCCTACCTGTGATAAGCCATGTCTGCAGCACTCATTCCCAGATTGACACGAAAGCACCATGGTTGATTGGTTGCAGCAGTGCTGCACTCTCTCTCCAAATTTCAGAACGTCTCGCCCATTTTGAAAGCCGTTTTCAGACATGTGAAGTGGGTGGAGTTATGGGGTGAAGTGACTCTTTAATGCAATAGAGACGCATGCCTAAAATGAACCTAAAGTGGATTTAACATAGCTGAACATCGATTGATATATTGAACATTGAAAGTGAGGGAGATTGCCTGGGTATCACACCCAAAATACGGGAACATTTCAGCACATGTCTTTCTGTTGCTATTCCTCTGCTGACAGCAAGATTTGCCTGCAGATTGGCATCAAATTGTATTCTCACAACAACCACGTCGTTATCATAAATAGGCTAATGTCACTCTAAGGATGCCTTCAAGCAAGCAAAATTGTGCTTTGAAAACATTTGTTTCACTGGAAGGGAAGGCCTGGAGGTACAGTAGCAACAGGACATCAGTACAGGCTAATGTTACAGTATGAGAGTATTAAAATACGGGATATTTTACAGGAAAATATTAAAACTGCAAGAAATAGCTGAAAAGCAGGAAAAACAGCTGAAAAAAAGTTAAAACACGTAAGAAACCTGAAAAAAGGTGGGTTGACAGATATAGGATTTAAACATGTAAAATGTTTAACAGGAAAATTGACAGGTTTACTGAGAATGAGACTTATTTCAAATGTGGAAAAACATTTTTGCCATGTCATAGGAAGGTCTGCTATGAAAAGTTTGGTGAAGTTCTGGTCTAAAAGGACTGTGTTGCTGTTGCTGTTTGTAGCATCGGTTAGTCAGTTCCTGGTAAACCTTGTGTGAAAATCTTTGGAATGAGAGTTCTCGGAACTCATGGAATGAAATGATTCTTTGCTGTGTCACTCTGTGTCACACAGTGTCTGTTTTGTCCCTTTTGTACTGCTGTATATGGGACTAATTGGGCCCTTAGGTTCAACACAGAACACTGTGCTTCATCCCTCTCATAAACACTTGGAGAAACTCCAATATGACAGGTCCTCTTCCTGGGTGAAGGTCGAGGAATCGTTTCCCCATGTGGTGCAGACGCAGTAGAGCTTCCATGCTTACTCATGCTGTGCCCATCCCTCATACTCACACATACTCACACACAAACCACACACACAAACCACACACACAAACATGATTCTGTACAGTTCAATTACTCCTATATCCAGCTCCTGGAGTCCCAGTGGCTTTGGAGGCCAGTGATATAGCGATATAATCCAGATGCAGGCTCTCCTCAGACCTGTTGCCCTGTGACTAATCTGGCATACAGGTTTAGATATGCCACCACCAGGCCCCCCCCCCCCCCCTATTGCCACTGGAGGCATATGAATTTGAGTCACAGCTAAAAGCGCAGCCTCTGATTGGCCGTGCCAGGTGAGCGGCGTTCCTCCCCTGTGCCAGGCACGTGCGACGGCCATCCATCCTGAGTGCTTAATAAAGCCCCCTAATCGAAGCTCCCTCACAATTAGAGCCCCATTACTGGGGGCTTTGTCATCTCTCCCGGGCCCGTGGCTGTTTGCGCTGATTGACGTAGGGAACATCCTCAGGAGAAAAACCTGAGAGGAGAGAGAGAGAGAGAGAGAGAGAGAGAGAGAGAGAGAGAGGGAGAGAGGGAGAAAGAGAGAGGGAGAGAAAGAATGGAGATAGAAGAGGAGGGGAGGACCGAGAGGAGGGAGAAAAGAGAGAGAGAGGGTTAAGATGTTTTTTTTTTTAACTTCATGAAGAG
Organism: Sardina pilchardus; assembly: GCF_963854185.1. Classification (NCBI taxonomy): domain Eukaryota; kingdom Metazoa; phylum Chordata; class Actinopteri; order Clupeiformes; family Clupeidae; genus Sardina; species Sardina pilchardus. Next base: position 22,826,726 of record NC_085000.1, on the reverse strand, counting down.
AGCTTCAGTTGTTTGCTCTCGCCTGTCTAACAATGAAATGGATTTGTGTGTGTGTGAGTACGTTCGTGAGTGTGTGTGTGAATGTGTGCGCGTGCAGATGCGTGTTCTGTCCATTAGGGGACTAGGGCGCTGATTAGCGACCGAAACCCTCCCCGCTAATGCACCCACTCGCGCTGCCAAACAATAGGGCGTCGGGCCAATGATGTCATAGCCGACCGTGTCGTGTCGCACGGCGCACAGATGTTTGCGATGAGAACGTTCAGCTGTTCTCCGTTACCTCCTCATTAGTGGCGCGCACACAGCGCAGACTTTGCATCTCAGCAGTTTTTCTTTTGGGGAGGAGGACACCTTTTGGGTTTTCATGGTCTCTGTGTTTTGGTGGCTTTGGTTTAGCGTTTGCTGACGTCTGCAGCCCCTGGAGCGCTGCCTCTGGGAGTAGAGCATCGGGGGGACGCACTCTCTCTCCGTCGAGCCTCAGTTGCGTCTCACTCTTCTGGGTGTTGGCAGAAGAGGCGCACACACACACATACAGATACATACACACACACACAGACACACACACACACACACACACACACACACACACACACTGGTGGCTGTTTGTGTCTCGCGTGTGGCTCATGCTTTGAGCACTAAAGAGTTAACCTGACAAGATCTTTGGTCAGCTCAGCTGCTCCTGCCGAGAGCATCCACTCACGTTGGCTTTTACATAAATAAGAGTCCTCTCGCTCTCTCTTTCTCTCTCTCTCTTTCTCTCTTTCTCTCTCTCATTCCCCCTCTCTCCTGTTCTCTTCTCCTCTCTCTATCTCTCTCTCCCTCTCTCTTTCTCTCCCTCTCGCGCTCTCGCTCTCTCGCTCTCTTGCGCGCGCACACACACCCACACAGTGCCTCTCATATACACATGAGAATGGGCGGATAGAGCCTGACACGTGAAACGAGAAAATCATCTCTCTCAGCATTAGTGCTCCTCTTTTATTTCTCTCGCCCGTTTCAGTCTCTCCCTTTTTCTCTCTCTCTTTCTCCATCTTTCACCCCTCCATCTCTTCTCTCTTCCCTCTGCCTCTGACCATCCCTCTCATGCTCTCTCTCTCTCTCTCCATCTCTCTCTCTCTCTATCTCTCTCTCTCTCACACACACACACACACACACACACACACACCCCTCTGTCTGTATCTGATGGTTGGATTCAGATGAAAAGCAAGGGGTCCCCAGCAGGTCTGTATCAAGCCTTTTCTCTTTAAAAGCAGCTCCGTTGCCTGGCTGAGTGTGTCGCAGTAAACATTAGGCTCCAGCGTTGCTGGATGAGCTACTTGTCTTAAAATGGTGACGCTCATCTCTTCTCTTCCCCTCTCTTCTCTTCTCTTTTTTTCCTTTTTTGGCTTTTTTCATACTGGTCTTTTTCTTTTCTGGAAGCTTCAGTGGTGGCTGTGTTTGTAGCAGCAAACACGACTGGTCGTTGTATGTCTTGTTGGAGTGCTGCCTTATCTTTTATTTATTCACAGTAGGATGCTGCTCCTTCTTCTTTCTCTCTTTTTCCTCTCTTTTTTCCCCCTCTTCCTCTCTCCTTGTGTTTTGTCGTTCTTCCTTTCCTTGTATTCTGACTTTTGTCATGCTCCATCTCTCCCGGTAATGCCATTACCATTGATGTGACAGTCGGGGGGAGCGGAGAGAGAGAGAGAGAGAGAGAGAGAGAGGAGAGAGAGAGAGAGAGAGAGAGAGAGAGAGAGAGAGAGAGAGAGAGAAAGAGAGGTGAGAGAGAGAAAGAGAGAGAGAGAGAGAGAGCGGGCGTGAGCAAGGATGAGTCGATGTTGCTAAGGCCACGGAGGGCTGCGCTCTGACGTGAGCGTGACGGAGGCGCTCGAGAATGTGATTATGTGTTACGTCATGGCACGCCTCCCAGCTCAGGGCCTTGTTGATATACAGTACTGTATGTGTGTCTTGGTGTGTGTTTGTGTGTATGTGTGTGTGTGTGTATATGTGTGTGTTAGTGTGTGTGTGTGTGTGTGTGTGTGTGTATGTGCGTAGCGATGTTGTGAGCAGCAGAACACGGGTCCTCCCTTGGGCCCTGTGTGTGTGTGTGTGTGTGTGTGTGTGTGTGTGTGTGTGTGTGTGTATGTGTGTGTGTGTGTGTGTGTGTGTGTGTGTGTGTGTGTGCTAGCAGGTGGGGGCTGCTGGTGGCTGCTCTATAATGGGAGAGCTCCAGCAAGACTCCACGGCCCCAGCAGCAGCCTGACATTCATCTCACAGCACAGCCACAGACAAAAAAAAACACTGGATGGATGGATGGATGGATGAATGACTAAAGAGAGGTAAAGAGGAAATGTGGAGGGAAAAAAAGTATTTTTTTAATAAAATAAAAATGTAATGTAAATGGGCCTTTTTCCCCTTCTCCTGGGAATAGTCTGTGGAGTTCTTGGATGTTTCCTTGCTGAGTGCTCCAGGTTCCATTGTGAGAGGGAATGAGGGGTGAATATGGTGGAGATGCTGTTCAGCTGAATAGAGGCGTAGACCAGGCAGGCTTGAGTGAGGCAGTGGCGGCTTTGAAGAAGAGAAGAAGAAGACGATAAAGGCCTTTCTGTACCGTCATAAATAATGTGTTTGACATTTACTTCTGTCTGATTAATGTTAAAAGGGTTTACCAGGCATTTCTCGATTGAAAAGGTGTGTGTGTGCTTATGTAAAAAAACAGGTGAGGATGTGAGCTCCGGCTGAGGTCACGCTACCTGGAGCAGGTGTGAAGAGGTAGCTCTTCCGCTCTGCAGATTTTCACCACAAATCCTCCAAACGTTCCGGAAAAGGCGTTTTTCTTTTCTCCTTGATGACTGTGCTGAGTCTGACCTGTCAGCGATGAATAATCTTCAGTAGCCTTCGTTCCGCAGTGCTTTTTACATTACGCCTCCCGGACTGTTTTATATATTTATAAATATATATATTTATATATATATATGTATATAGTGTAGCTCTTGTGTTGGGTATAAAAAGCAGAGGCTTGCACTTTGGTCAGCTCTGAAGTCCCTGCCGTCCGGTCCGAGGGGCTGTGTCAGCGTTGCTGGGCTGACCGCTGTGAGATTTGCGACGTCGCCCACCCCACGGGTCAGCGAGTGGGGTCACGCCGCTGTAAAGGGGAATGTCAGCACGCGCGGGAGACACAATGTATTTCACACAGCGGCCTGCACGTACCAACACACTGCACACACCACACACACACATCCTGATCCTGTAGTATAAAACACCATCAGCGGTCACCCCCCCCCCCCCACCCACCTAGACCCCCCCGTGTCGTGAGGGGAGCCCCTGGACGGCGGTACACTCCAGTGACCACGGCTACAATGTCCAGCAGCCCGTGAAATCACCTCGTCACCGGCGTGAGAGAGCGAGGCGGCGGCGGTGCTGCCTGGGCCTGCCTTTCGATTTCCTTTCCTCCAGGAACACCGGGAGCCCCCCCTGGCCTCTCTGAGCAGAGCAGAGCCCTGTAGCGTGAGCTGAGCACAGCCCTGTAGCGTGAGCTGAGCACAGCCCTGTAGCGTGAGAGGTTCAGAGTGGAGATGGAGGGGAAAACAGTCCGTTGTGGAGCTAAAGCTACAGACACGAACCCACCATCACCCCACCCCATCAGCCCCTCTCCGAGTCCTATCCCTGGGGCTGGGATTTGATGATGGAGGGGGGGGGGGGGGGATTATGTTGTGTTTCATGGGGGCCGTATGGACACATGAGCCGCATGGTGCAGTAGTGGGGCAGAGCAGAACGCTTTCCAAGAGCGCAACTCCCTCCCATCCAGCGGATGCTGAGACTGGGGGTGTCCAATGCGTCTAATGTGGCTGCATGGCCTGTTGTGTGCGTGAGTCACTGGAGCTGTGTGTGTGTGTGTGTATGTGTGTGTGTGTGTGTGTGTGTGTGTGTGTGTGTGTGTGTGTGTATACGTGTGTGTGTGTGTGTGTGTGTGTGTGTGTGTGTGTGTGTGTGTGTGTGTGTGTGTACGTGTGTGTACGTGTGTGTGTGTGTGTGTGTGTGTGTGTCTCCTGCGGGGGACAGCGTCTCTCTCCCCAGACACTGATGACTGATTGATTGACTGGCTGACGAGGCGATGACAGGGCCACTGAGGGGGTTTGGACTTTTATGAGGCTCTGGCAGGCTAAATGCACTCATGTTTCTCCCATCTGCAGAGCCGCACTCCTATTGTTATCATCCTCCCCCCTCTCTCTCTCCCTCTCTCTCTCTCTTTCTCTCTCTCTCTCCCTCTCTCTTTCTCTCTTAATATACAGTATGATGTATAAGGCGTTTTATGTATGATGTATAAGGTGTTTTATGTGGTTTGAGGAATGATCCAGTAAATAGTGTTAAACTTCTTTCTCTCTCTCTTTCTGTCTCCCTCTCTCTCCCTCTCTCCCCTCTGTCTTTTCCTGTCCATTCCTCTGTCTTCTGCTGATTTAATGTTGAATGTAATAGTTAGCCTTTGTCCCATCTATCTGTAATTAGCTATTACACTGTTTGTTTTAAAGTATCTTAGATAGAAAGATGCAAAGTCATAGCCTAGTTGTCACTGAACTGCAGGATTTTACGTTTCATGTCATGAATTTTAGATGTATACTATTTAAATGAGCTTTTAACCCATTTAATCCCAACGGTCACAATTGTGACCGATTTTTTTTTTTTGCTTCTGTGCCTTTACAGATGTCATTGTATGAAG
>NC_085000.1:22794539-22814539 GCF_963854185.1 Sardina pilchardus | reverse complement strand
TTACAATCTGATAACAGCCTAGCATACAGCACCAATATGCATCCACTCAACATACAGTACATACATTATGTAATCGTACATCGTACACACACACATACACAAGATCAGACCTACAGTAAACACACAAACACAGGTACGTACTGTCGTACTGTGGCATTGTTTTTAGAGTGTGTGTTTAGAGAGAGAGAGAGAGAGAGAGAGAGAGTGTGTGTGTGTGTGTGTGTGTGTGTGTGTGTGTGTGTGTGCTTTGTGTACAGCTGCTGCTGTTGCTGCTGTGCTGGGGATGACTCAGAAAGGCACAGAGACTTGTGCTCCTGGAGTGGCATTGCAGCTCCACTGCACACAGGGAAAATAAAATGCAGATCCCCCCTTTACCTCAAACAATTATGTTCCAAACCAGTGCACCTGTTCTCTCTCTGTGTGTGTGTGTGTGTGTGTGTGTGTGTGTGTGTGTGTGTGTGTGTGTGTGTGTGTGTGTGTGTCTGTGTGTGTGTGTGTGTGTGTGGTTTTGAGTGAGTAAACAAGTCTATTTTGGTGCCCATGTTTGGAATGAATTATTTTGATGTTTTTTATGTCACCGCGGTTTGGGATGAAGGTCTGTCTCATTTTTGCATGCTTGTAATTATTTTCAAGATGTTTGTGCACGCATGTGAATCTGTGTGTGTGTGAGTGTGAGTTACGATATAGGTCTTTTGTTGGTGTGCCTGTGTGCTGATTTGTACTGCAGTGGAAGCGTCTCCTTTGTGAGCGCGCTGTGGCTTTAATGGTCCGCTGGCGAGCTTGATAACAGTGATTTTCCGGAATCTTCCCCCGTCACCTCTGTGGCTCTCGCCCAAGCCAACCCCTCCCCCCCCCTCCAGCACGGCTCAGTCGTCACCTTAAACCCCACTTACACCCCCACAGCCAGCCCCTTCGCTTGGGGCGTCAGCATCACATGACTCTAATGCTCTAGTGCTGGCCCCATGGTCCTACTTACTGGAGAAATACCCAAACCAGCATGGCACTCGTGCCGATCTCAGGGTTCCAGACTTGTATTGTCATCTGTGCTTTCCTGCGTAATGAAAGTGTGACCATCTCGCAAATGCAAGTGTTGAGTGGTGTTCTCACACACACACACACACACACACACGTATTCTTTCTCAGTACAGCATGGGGTGTGTGTGATTTTCCGGTCAGTCATTTGCAAGGTGCAGTTGAGATCATGTTCGTTCTGTGCTGGTGAGAGTGCTCGTGGGAGGTGACTGTTGATGAGTTTATAAGGTTCCTTCTCTCCTTTAGACTTCTTCACAATCCTAGTCACCACATGCACCTGGTCTACGAAACAGCCTCATATTAATATTCTCAGTTTCTGTTCTACGGGTCAAACAATGTCTTGATTTTGAAGATTACATCAACAATAATAAAATATCTTATTTAGAGCTGGGCTTTCAAATTTTGCCATTGTTTAGCCAAACATCAGATCCTCGTTTTGTTCTCCAAGCAGACACTGTGCCCTGTAGCGCTGCGGTACAGTATATGAAACGAACGGAACTATTTCTCCCGATCAACACGGTGGCCGGCAGAGAGCAGCGTGGGAGCTGTGGACATTTCCAATTATAAGAGCGGTGTCTTTGCATCTCCCCAGGGCCGCACTCACAGCACTGTGTGATTAGACGTGTTGATGCACACAGGATACAGGAGAGGGAGGGGGGGGGGGGTGAGTTTAGAATGGGATTCCACCGCAGGGCTGGCTTTTTTTTCAGGGAGTATTTTCAAAGAATGGCTGCGCCCCGAGATTATTCTCTCTCAGAGACTGTGATGTCTCGGGCCCCTCAGGTCATTTTGTAAACCAGCGTCAGTCACTGGTCTCTTATATAGCTATTGGTTGAAAAAATAGATTGTGTGTGTGTGTGTGTATGTGTGTATGTGTGTGTGTGTGTGTGTGTGTGTGTGTGTGTGTGTGTCACAGATCACAAATGTTGACAACAGGCTGCCACAAGTCATATGGCCATTGTGACAGCTCTGTCACTTGGCCTGCCATTTACCCCTCATCACTCAGCAGTCAGAGATGGACAGAAGAAGGTGGAGGAGAGGAGAGAGGGAAGAGATATGAGAGGAGGAGGAGGAGAAGAAGAGAGAGAGTCCAGGGGAAGCGGAAAAAGAAAACAAATAGAACCAGTTAGAACAGGAGCCACACCCATGAACAGCAGACGAGGACAGAGAGGTGTGAGGTAGAGATGGAGGGATAGAGAGAGGGACATAGAAGGATGGGGAGGTGAGAGAGAGAGAGAGAGAGAGAGAGAGAGAGAGAGGAATGAGAGGAAGAAAAGTGGTAAATCGATGGCGAGGGATAGCAGCAGCAGTGGTTGCAAAAGGGATGGGTGCGTACTGTGTGGAGCTGGACTGGAGTTAGCGGACGAGGAGGAGCGGGATGGTCAGTCCCGCAGGACACATGCGGCCCTGCCCGGCTCTCCGCTCCCCACTCGAAGGTCAGACAGTAATCAGCCGGAGCAATCTACTTTTAAACAGACGAGGCCTCTCCACTCTTCTCCTCTCCTCTCCACTCCTCCTCTCCTCTCTTCTCCACTCCTCTCCTCTTTTCTCTGCTCTCCTCTGCTCTCCAGGCTCCAATCGATTCCCCAAAATGCCCCCCTGAGCCCCCCCCCCCCACCTGCAGAGCTCCTCGCCCACCCCCCCCCCCCCCCCCCACCCTCCAAAACAACATCCGTCTGGCCCACAACAGCAGTGGCGGCGGCGGGCGGAGATAGCAGACTTTCGAATTGACTTCCCCCAAGGCCGAGACCATCTCTCTCTCTCTCTCGCGTGTTACTTTCTCCGCGCATTGCTCTCTGGAGTGAAGTTAAAGCACTAAAGGGAGAGTCAGAAAGGAGAGAATGGAAGTCATGAAAGGAGATGGAGGAGGAGGAGAAGAAGAAAAGAGACACACAAGCTGAACCAGCACGCAGTGGCGTAAACATGCAAACCGGTGAGGGTTGGAGCGAGGGTTGGAGATGAATGCGCTTCCAGCAGCCTTTCTTTTGCTGTCCTCGAGGAGGATGGTGTGTGTGTGTGTGTGTGGGGGGGGAGGGGGGGTGTCACGGGTGGCCTTGAGTCTGGCTGTCACGCTCCAGCTCTGGAGAGAGAGAGAGAGAAAGAGAGAGAGAGAGAGAGAGAGAGAGAAAGGGAGAGAGAGAGAGAGAGAGAGAGAGAGAGAGAAGGGGGCCACTGAAGTGTGAGGGCCAATACACGTGTAAAGGTGGCTCTCGAATGACTGTCCTCGTGTGCCAGAGACACTTGCTCTACTCTAGCAGTGTGTGTGTGTGTGTGTGTGTGTGTGTGTGTGCGCGCTCGGTCCTTGTTGTTCTCTGTACCTGTGTTGTGTCCTTTTGTTCTCCAGAACCTTCTCTTCCTCTATGCCTTCTTTTCACTCTTTTTTCTCTTTATTCGTTTCGCTTTTGTGTTTACTTTTCTTTCATTCCATAGCTCTTCCTCCTCTCTTCTCATACAGACTCACACACACATACTCACATACAACCACACACATACACAAACACACACACACACACACACACACCTACTGTACACAGACACACATACTGACACACACACATACACATACGCAAACACACACACACACACATACACACATACACACACACACACACACACACACACACACACACACACACACACACACACACACACACACACACACACACACACACACACACACACACACACACACACACACACAAGGCAGTTCTGTCTGACTGAAAACATTAAAGCTTCTGCTCTGAAAAGTGGCCGAGTGTGTCCAGTTTGTCCAGCGCACTCAGAGAGAGAAAGAGAGAGAGCAAGTACAAGTTCGTCAGACAGCCCGCCGAGGGCCTGTTGCCTCACGATAAGCCCAGGGAGGAAGACGAGGCATTCAGGGTTCCGCGGCTGGACAAAGGAGCCTTTGATGGAGGGCGAGGCGGGCATTTTTGAAAGAGGACATTCTTGTCCTTCATGACGGGAAACTTTGAGATCTGAGTATCAAATTCATATCTAGGGAGGTGACAGCTGTGTTCCTGCAAGAGTTTCAGCTCTGAGTGTGTCTGAAGTGTGCACTCAAACTGTCAGGAAAAGAGGTGAAAAGAAGGTGTGAGTGTGTGTGTGTGAGTGTGTGTGAGTGTGTGTGTGTGTGTGTGTGTGTGTGTGTGTGTGTGTGTGTGTGTGTGTGTGTGTGTGTGTGTGTGTGTGTATGTGGTTGTTTATTTGTTTAAATTGTTCTCTTGAAAGAATCTGAACCAGAAGAGTGAATCATCTCCAATGTAAGACATCCCAGATCCCAGATAAATAATGCTGCTTGGGATCTGGCGGAACAAAAGGGTTTTAATAGATCTACACATTCAAGACAAATGTTGCTCTCAGTGAAATTTGTTACGAACCACCTACCAACCTTTTATTACCATTTTGAGGCTCTTCATGTAACAGAAATATGTTTGTTTGTGTTTGTGTGTGTGTGTGTGTGTGTGTGTGTGTGTGTGTGTGTGTGTGTGTCTACTCCAGGTACATCAGTACTACAGCTTCCTGCCCGAGGACAAGGTGCCGTACGTGAACAGCATCGGGGAGAAGCATCGCATCAAGCAGCTCCTGCATCAGCTCCCGCCGCACGACAACGAGGTCAGACAACCCCTCCGCCACCGCTGCCATCGCTGCCTCCGCCTCCATCTTTATTTATAAGCCGCCGTGCCACTGTACCACCGCCGCGATCCCTGACACCCCAACATTGGGACTGGGGGGCGGCGGGGTGCGGCGGCCGCCAATCGGACCTGTTACCGCGCCAGTCACAGAGCATAGCGCGGAGAGAGACAGTTTAACAATAGGCATCCCTCAATATACACACACACATCCACACTCACTCACTCACACAATCGCACACACATGCACCCACGCACGCACACACATACACGCACACACATACGCACACACACACACACACACACACACATGAACCCACACACCCACGCACGCACACACACATATACACACACACACACACACACACACACACACACACACACAGATTGGGTTTCAGATACTGAGGCATTGAGAGCCGCGGGATTGGAGTAGCCTTGACCTGTGGAAGACGAGCACTGGCGGTGTGAATTTGCTTATTTGCGGCTTTAAATTGAAATTGGAGTCCAGGGCCTTCCTTGAAGGGAACTGTGGCCCCTGTGGCAGGTCTACCTGGGACTGCAAAGTCTATTTTCATGCTCAAAAGCCCATTAATATGTTTTCAGTCACTGATATGGGCTTGAAGGTATTTGGTGGCTGGGGAATAAGGATGTTGATGAAACTTTATATGATGGCGATGATGATGGAGGAGATAGTCACACATATGGCTTGAACAGTAACCAGAAGAATTTAAAGCAAATGGGATTGTAGAAATCCCAGGGATATAGCCCTAACCTGCCATCGTAAATCTTACTATAAGCTGCATGCAGTCAGATGAATGTCGTGTTTTTATGTTGAATAGTAAAATGTATTTCAGAGTTAGCTCACTTGACTGTTGTCAAGTGAAATCATCTACAAATTAGTACCATATATATGCCCATCGTTATCAACATACTGGGTAATGTTCCTTAAAAAAAAAAAAAAAGGTACACAGTGCAATGCCAGGCGTTGATACTAGAATGATCCATTCTGCCAGCTACAGTATACATCTGTGGATTTCATCAAAATGAGTTGTTTTGAGGTTCAACACTACATTGTGTTGCTTTGATTGTCACGAATTTGATGTCGACAAAACACACCCAGCGATAAAAGTGTCACTTGGGCAGCACTGTAAATGACTCAGCTGTGGATGGTGAAGATGCTCTTATAGCCATGCTGATGATGTGCAGAAGTCATTATAATTGAACAGTGCTGGTGGTGATGACTGCATTCTCCGATGTAAAGCCGCGTGTTGACCAGTGCTGGTGGTTGTGCAGGTGCGCTACTGTAACACGCTGGACGAGGAGGAGAAGAGGGAGCTGAAGATCTTCAGCAACCAGCGCAAGCGGGACAACCTGGGTCGCGGCAACGTGCGTCCACTCCCCCTCACCATCACCGGCGCGGTCTGTGAGCAGGTATGCCTACTGTGCATGCTGGCACACACACCCTCACCACACCTACAGTACACCACTTGGACACCATCAGCTCAGCCCACAGGCCCACATCAGAGCGGTAGATGAAACAGAGTGGCGACACTCCCATAGACCTCCATAGGAAAAAATGGCAGCGCTTTTTCCAGGCTATTTCCTCGTTATGGGACTTTTGGAACTATTTACAGCCAATCTTTTGGTCAGTAGTCAATGAGTTCATTGATTACACCTTCCAGCATCCAGAAGTACATCCCACCCTCCTGCGATTCAGCCATTCAGCACAGGTTTTTTGGAACTTTTGATCGTGTGGCGGCAACATCAAAGAGTGTCGCAACTCTCTCTCTCTATGGCTCTGGCCCACATAAGGTCAGTCTGTATTAACTCTGTCCATCAAGTAGCCCTCAACATCTCAAAAGATGGAAAGAGGTAAAAGAATATAGTCTCAGTAGTATCCAGCAATGTGGCAACCGAACAGAAAAAAGATTGGTCTCACTCTCACCAAATGTCCTTTTGTCTTGAAAATAGCCCAACAATTCTAAATTAATCTACTGGGCAAAGTGTCAAGAAAGAGAGGAAAGCATCCTGCTCAGGTAACTGGCAGTAGGCCCCAAACAGGTATCCTCCAGCTCCAGTCCCCACAAAATGGCTTCCCCACCTGCTCCTTTGGCTGAATCTCCATGCCTCCCCTCACAGACTCACAGACTTCGCCAGGGCTTCCGCTGTGAAATTGTGAAGTGCGTGAGGGCTCGCTCACACCCTTTTTGTGCCCTTTCTGTAAGTTGGCATTTCCGCAGACTTTACCCAAGGGAAATACCAACAATTTGTCGCGTTGTGACGTGAAAAGCACGGTTACCAAGGGAGGTTGGAAGCTTGAAAAAACAACTGTGAACAACTGCCATAAAATGGAAACGGAACAGGAGAATTTGGTGTTGTCAGTTTAACAAAAGAGTGCTGTCTCGTTTCTGGTATTAGCATATTGAATCCTGACAGCCTCAAACTCAATCACTTATCAACGGATGCCAGTTTAGTCTTCAGAGGTTAGACCTGGGGGGGGGGGTCCATTTCCTGTTACTGCTTTAGCGAAAGTCCTTTTATCAGTACGTTTTCCAGAGACTCAACATAAACAGTTGATTTATACATAGTAAACTATGTTGACCCGAGTGACCATTTTCCCTTTACAAGTACAGTATGGATGCTCTTTTGGATTCTGCTCATACCCTTCACAACCAACTCATCAATTAAGACAAATATTAGTTTGGTATCTGTGTGAGTGAGTGATTTAAAAATCCTGTCTGTGGCGGTGTCGCAACTGTTCAAAGGCTAAGCCTATTTCAGTTCCATAATGAAATGTATAAATACCCATATTACCAGTGTTTCTTGAGATAACTCAGCACCTGTCCCACCTGTAAAATCAATTCACATTATATTAACAGGACAGAATAAAGAAACGCGATGCCATTTCAATTTCACTCGAGACTGGTAGAGTAGTGAGCAAATGAACCGAGGCAGTGCGTACTACAAGGAGAGCAGTTGTAATTGCTGACACTGAGGCAGTGAAACCCCACAAGAATACCATGTTACAGTGATGGGCTTGGTATTCGGTTCCTACCAGAGCAGACACATCCTTCCCAGATCTTCAGACAGCACCTCCTCTCCTAGCAACTGTTCCAACAACTGGACATGCTAAAGCACAGCACTAGACTATCCCCCTTCTAGAATAAGGTGACCAGATGTCCGATACCAAAACCGGAGACAGAATCCCAAAAATGTGGAAAAACCTGGGACATTTTCAGTGTGACTATCAATCTAATTGAAATACATACAAGCTTTATCTTCAAAAAATGGGGACATAGGCAGTTTTTCCGTATTTTCCCGGGGACAGGCAACCAAAAACGGGGGACGTCTGGTCACCCTATTCTAGAACTGTCAGTCCATTCCATGTAAGTGGTTGGCCCATTTATTGTGTTTCTTGGTGTTTTAAGCTCCCAACGTTGTCTTCAAAGCAGTGCTGCTTGGAAGGCGCTAGGGTTAGGCATGAGGTTGGGGTTAGTGTTACATTTAGGATTAGGTGCCTTTAAGTCGACGGTAGCAGCATTGCCTGGAAGACTATATGTTGGGGGCTTAAAACACCATTGAGCACTTACTGCTGCACTGACATGTGGACTGAATCTTTGGATAAAAGCATTGACGAAATGACTAAATGATGTAAATGTATTCATAGAATCCACCTCTGTCTTCTCCCCCTCCCTGTGTGTGTGTGTGTGTGTGTGTGTGTGTGTCTGGGCCTCAGTGCCGAGGGCAGGTGAATGGCGGGGACATCGCGGTGTTTGCGGCGCGCGTGGGCCACGGCGTGTGCTGGCACCCCCACTGCTTCGTGTGCTCGGCGTGCGACGAGCTGCTGGTGGACCTCATCTACTTCCACCAGGACGGCAAGATCTACTGCGGACGCCACCACGCCGAGAGGCTCAAGCCCCGCTGCTCCGCCTGCGATGAGGTCAGTGTCCGGGCCCGCGACCTCTGAACTCTAAAGTAGCCGCTCTTGGTGTAGCTGGGGTTGGATCACACAGATTACGGGCAGGCAGGAGTGATCCTCACAGCTACACTACAGCCATGCACATGTGTGTGTGCACTGATTTGTGTCCATTTTTGTGTTTGTGTGTGTGTGTCTGTGTGTGTGTGTGTGTGTGTGTGTGTGGCTATTTGTACAACACATACAGTATCTATGCTGTAAGGAGAATCCAATCATGATCTTGCCATGGGACAACTAGACGCTAGTTCGCTACCATCCCAGGCCATCAGTTGCACTATTAAAGTCAGCCACATCCACACAACACACCGTAATCACCTTTACCTTCCCCTGCTGGACCCCTCTCTCTCCCCCCACTGTCTTTAAAAACAAAGCCCCCTGCCTCAACAGACTCAAAGAATTGTGTTCAATTTGGCGAGCCGTATGTGCCTCTTATTGGGAATTCAATCAGTGGTTTATATATCCAGGCGGTGTGCAGCCCGGAGTCTGGTGGCTCTCGGAAGAGGTGGAACCGCAGTCGGATCAGGGAGAAAAGCGAGGAGATTTAGCGAATCAGTCGAGCAGCTAAATGCCAAAGCGCAGACGGTGGCGAAGGGGAAGAGGAGGGACAAATCCCTTAGGGTGCAGCACTCTGCGCTCAATGTGCAGCTCTTGTGTCTGTGATTGCCATCGCGTTATGCTCAAACTGTTCACATTCAGGGGCCTTTCCACTGATATCAGCTTTGGACAGAGTTTAAGATCCATTCATGTTGTTATTCTACTATGCTAATGCACCATAAGCAAAGCTCAGTGTTATTTAATGTGTGCATAATAAAACGACAATCCGAAGAATTAATAGATATCACATTTAGGACATTAGCCAGATTAGTTCTGTTGTTGATGTTGACTAAAGCATTTCACTTATCGAGGGTGTTTTTTTCCCTCGTGGATTTGTCTGCATTATTTTGTAAAACTCCTGTGCATGCGTGCGTGCGTGTTACACACCGACTTCAAGGTAAAGCCTTGTTGATGTCACCAGTCTTCAGCTTAATTAGCAGCGCACCTGTGAATCCCCCTCTGGCCCACGTGTTTGTTTGATGCTCCGTTTCTAGTGCCACTTGTGACAAGGGCCATGCATCATGATCATGTGTGTGTGAGTGTGTGTGTGTGAGTGTGTGCATAGATTCAGTCAATGCATGTTATGTATATTCTATGCAATAATTATGTGTATACTGAGATTCGTGTGTGTGTGTGTGTGTGTGTGTGTGTGTGTGTGTGTGTGTGTGTGTGTGCATAGATTCAGTCAATGCATGTTATGTATATTCTATGCAATAATTATGTGTATACTGAGATTCGTGTGTGTGTGTGTGTGTGTGTGTGTGTGTGCAGATCATCTTCTCAGACGAGTGCACGGAGGCGGAGGGCCGCCACTGGCACATGAAGCACTTCTGCTGCTACGAGTGTGAGGCCCCTCTGGGGGGCCAGCGCTACATCATGAAGGACGGCCGGCCCCACTGCTGCAACTGCTTCCAGTCGCTCTACGCAGAGTACTGCGACGCCTGTGGAGAGCACATAGGTACCCACCACACACACACACACACACACACACTCTCTCTTTCTCTCTCTGTCTCTCCATCACTCTCTCCCTCTTTCTCTACCTGCCCCCTCTCTCTCTCCCTTACGCTCTCTCTCCCCCTATATATAACTCTCTCTCCCTCTTTCTCTCCTGCCCTCTCTCTCTCCCTCTCTCCCCCTCTCTCTCTCCCTCAGTCTCTCACCCCCTCACTCTCTCTAACTCCCTCTCTCTCTCTCTCTCTCTCCCTTAGTCTCTCTCCCACTCTCTCTCTCTCTCTCTAACTCTCTCTCCCTCGTTTTCTCCTGCCCTTTCTTTCTCTCTAACTCTCTCTCCTTGCCTCTCCCTCTCTGATAATCATCTGTCCATCCCTCTGTCTTTCTCTATCTGTACCACTATCACTCAATCTCTCTCCTGTCATGCCTGAACAGCATGGGCTGTCTGTCTCTCTGTCTAGGAGGCTGGGTTTTTTTATTTTCTTTTTTTTATTGTGTTTTTTTTTTTTTTTATCCTTGTTTGTGCAAACAGCTTATTTGCTTCTCTGTCTTGTCTGTGGACGTTTCATTTGGGTCTGAGTGAGTCTTTCTCCGTCAGCATGATTTTCTCGGCTCGGGGGCCTCGAGATTGATTCCTGAGCTTTAATTGTTTATTTATGTTTTTCTCTCTACTATTGATTTGTTTGCTCTGGCGCTCCCCCACCCCTCCCTAATCAGTGCCCGTATAAGTGAGTTCCAATCAAGTGCCTTTTCGCGGTTTTGATAAAGCACCAGACGTGTTTATGGACGATTCCAGAAGTTCGAAAGGATTTCAGTAATGAGGCAGGCCCATAACACAGGAGGAAACTCATTCTGTTAATAACTGTGGTTAAACGTTTATTAAAAATGCAATTTTCTGCCGATCGAAGGGCTGAGAAGTACAGCTGTTTGTGTGTGTGTGTGTGTGTGTGTGTGTGTGTGTGTGTATTTGTGTGTGTGTGTGCTTGAAAATAGACCTACAGTATGTGTGTGCATGCGGCTGTGCACGTGTGTGTGTGTGTGGTGTGTGTGTGTGTGTGTGTGTGTGTGTGTGTGTGTGTGTGTGTGTCTATGTGTGTTCCAGAGAGGCTACAAAGTTGGTAATTATTTTTACAGCCGACGCAGCGCGAGTAAGCAGGGCGGCTCTTAATGAAAGCTAGTGGATGCAGACGGAGCCGGTAAAAGATGATTATCTCCGTGTGCTGCCGAGGGCCCCCTCCGCCACAATAAACGCTTTTCTGACAGAGTCGAGCGGGCAGCGCCATGCCTACGAGAGCGCCCGAGCCTCACCTGCAGCGCCCGCCTCTGCCCGCTCGGCCCTTTTCAATTGGAACTCCGGAAATGGGAAGGCGCCGGGCCTACTCGCTTTTAGTACAAGAATTGATTGACTCGAAAACAACCCATTCCATTTGATTTGTTTTCCATTTGTTAGGAAAGGAGGCCCCCTGAACTCAGGCAAATGTAATATTTTATCTGATTGTGCGATCGCCACGTCAATACTCGTGTCTCATTGCAGAGATTAGAGTCTGTCAAGTAGTCATTTAAGGCAATGAGTTGAGCATTCAGCTGAAAAGCACGCCTATTCTCTTCAAATGAATGACAAGAATTGAAGTATATTAACTGATTGCTCCTGATATCACTCCTGATATACGTATTGGCTTTCTCTTGAGCACTTAAAGCTCTCTGTATCTGTTTGCATAGTGAACAGCACAAGACGTTAGCACAGGATGGTCAATGGGAAATGTTTTTCTACTCCTCTGTGCACTTGACGCGCTTCACAAATGAACGCCTCATATTCAGCCGTTCAATCACACACACTCTCACACCGATGGCAGGGGCTACCACTCAAGGTTCCATCCGGCACAATTGAGAGCAGTTTGGAGATCAGTGTCAAAAGACACGTTGACAGCGTCAAGAGGAATTAGGCTCAGATCAGCAACCCTCCGGGTTACTGGACGACTCCGCTACCTCCTTAGTCACCGGTGTTGCGTTGCACAGACGTAACGTATATTGCGTAACGTGCATGTGGAATGCACATTGTAAAGTGTTGTGTTCCAGTATCTGTTTGAATAGTCAACAAACCACAGACTTTTAGACATGTCAGGGTCAGCACAGAGGTGCAATGTCAGTGTATCTCTGTTCATGTGTAACATCTGTCTGCATTGTCTGACCGTGGTTCTCTTGTCTGTGCCATGCAGGTATTGACCAGGGCCAGATGACGTACGACGGTCAGCACTGGCACGCCACCGAGGAGTGCTTCTGCTGCGCCCGCTGCAAGCAGTCGCTCCTGGGCCGCCCGTTCCTGCCCAAGCAGGGCCAGATCTTCTGCTCGCGCTCGTGCAGCGCGGGCGACGAGCCCGACGAGTCCGACTCGGCCGACTCGGCCTTCCAGAGCGCCCGCTCGCGCCAGTCGCGCCGCAGCGCCCGCATCGGCCGCCACGGTGGCAGCAGCGGCGCCAAGTCCAAGGCCAAGGCCAAGCCCGAGGGCCGGCAGATGTCGTCGGCCAGCAACCCGGACCGCCTGTCGGCCGACATGGACCCGCTGTCCACCCAGATGGACCTGCTGAGCGTGGCCAGCCCCGCGGGCAGCCGTACCCCGAGCCGGACCCCCAGCCGCACCCCCAGCCGGACGCCCAGCCGCACGCCCAGCCTGAACCGCGAGCAGGCCGTGTGGATGAGCCGCGACGAGCCCTCCTCCGCCTACCAGTACGAGGCGCCGCCGCAGAGGGACCCGTCCCCGGCACCACCACCCAACCCCCACCCGCACCCGCACCAGCACCCGCACCAGCTCCAACACCAGCACTCGCACCAGCACCAGCTGATGGGCCAGTGCAACCCGCGGCCGCCCTACGTGTCCAGCCAGAGCCAGCAGGGGCCGGCGCCGGTCCACTCGGGCGGAGGCGGCGGAGGTGGGGGAGGCGGCGTGGGGGGTGGCGGTGGTGGTGGCGGAGGGGTCCATCAGGACGGCTGGCCCAAGGATCCGCAGGCGGGGCCCCCGGGGGTCAACCCCAAGAAGCCGCCCGTCATGGCGGCCCTGCGGGGCCACTCGTTCAACGAGAACTGGATGCACCACAGCCAGGACACGGAGTTCCGCGCGCCCAAGCTCAAGACGCAGATGAGCTTCAACGAGGCGTCCAGCCACGGGGTGGGCAGGGGGGGCGTCGCGGGCGGCGTGGGGGGGGGCGTGGGGGCCTTCTCGGACAAGCGCAGCGTGAGCGTGCACGGCTTCCCCCGCGAGGTACGGCCCCCGCTGCTGCGCAGCCGCACGCCCATCAACGAGATGATGACCCCGCCCGAACAGACGCCGCACGGATCCACAGACTCCCTCTCACTGTCCTACGCCACAGGTACACACACACACACACACACATACTGTACATATGCGCACGCACACACAAACACATGCAATATCAAATCACAATACTTGTACAATACAATACAATGCAATACAATTAGCATTATTATTATCAATAATATCGTATCATGGGTCAATTATTGCTGTAGTATCAAATCGTCACATTTTTGCCAAATTCCACCCCTAACACACACACACACATACTCACACACACATACTTTGGTGATCATTTGCCACAAACCTATGAACACAACTACTGTATTGTATTATTCATATCACAGGTACAGTATAAGCAAATAATACTTTGTCTATTCTTAACATAGGCATTGAAGTGTATTGTGTATACTACACACATTACAATCAATCAGTCTTCACTTCTAGTATACCCACCTATTATACCTAGCCTGGCTAGCGCAACCACTTCTCAATGAGACGTGGTCTGGGAACCAAACTTTCATTTTCTCGTATTTGAAAAAATGCCCGGATCCGTTTATTGGGTGCCATGGATGTCTATCAAATGTGTCTGTGCATATTTCATCATCGTCTTGCTTCCCCCCCCCCTGTTCTGTGACTGGGCTCCTATCTGAGGCAAAAATTAGGACGGTAGTTTCCAGGCTGCCTTAGCAGCGTGAATCAAATCGCGCGCAAGACAGCATGGGAACACCCAGGCTACATTAAACCACATTCACACTCACACATTACACTCAGTCCTCCCTTCTAGTATACCCACTCATTATACCACATTCACACTCACAATACGGCTTTCAAATCATGACGCAATAATGAGAGGATAATTCTCTTTCTGGGTCCAACGGCTTTCAGACTCACTTGTTTTTCCCCAGACATTTTTTTTTCGCTATTCCAAGTAGCCTTTAAGAAAACTCACTTGTTACCTCAACCTAATCAAATCCTATTTTTCCGCAGAAGCCTGGACGTTACCCTTAAATATATTATAAGTCTGCAGTAATTCCTCTGTTAAAGTTTAGCGATTTTGTTCTACGCTCGCTAAAATGGAGGCGGCGATGATGACGAAGTTCCAAGTTACAAAAACCTTGTCATTGAAGAATAATGAGATATGACACAATCCCCCTCTGCTGCCTCTTATCATCAGTTAAATTCCAATCTAGACCGTTACTGACATTTACGCCTCTCATGTACTTGCGTACAGAGCTCCTGTGAATGATGATAATTATGGGCTGTGTGTGTGCAAGACTTTATGGAGCGCTCTTTTGTTGTCGCCTTTCTCTTCAGGCAATTCTCTGGACGGCACCACCAAGCGCCAGGAGCACCTGTCCCGCTTCTCCATGCCGGACCTGAGCAAGGACTCGGGCATGAACGTGTCGGAGAAGAGCAACATGGGCACGCTCAACTCCTCCATGCAGTTCCGGAGCAGCGAGTCGCTGACCTCGGCCCCGCGGCCCTTCTTCGACCTGGGCGTGCCCGTGCGCCTCAAGTACCCGCCCATGCAGTACTGGGACCCGCCGCGCGGCCTGGGCTTCCAGGAGAAGGTCAAAGGTCACCCGGGGCTGGCGGTCAGCATGGGGAACATGCACGTCACCCCGGTGATGGAGCGGCGGGCCCCGCCCGGCCGTCCCGGTCGACTCGGAGAGCAGGATCTGCGAGGAGGAGGGGGAGGAGGAGGAGGGGGAGGGGGAGGAGGGACGCGCCAGCGCCACCACCGCACCGGGGGGCGCCACCGGCACCACCACCAGGGCCACGGGCAGCACGGGCACCACCACCACCATCACCACCACCACCACGGCGGCGGGCACCGGCAGTCGCGGCGCTCCCGCTCCGACAACGCCCTGCACCTGGCCGCCCAGGGCCCCGGCGCCAGCGGCACGGCCGGCAGCGGAGGCAGCGCCGGCTACCACGGCGACCTGGGCCCGGCGCACTTCTTCCACGAGCGCTTCCCCCCGCGCGAGCTCTTCGGCGGTGGAAACTTCCCTGGTGGAAACCTCGGCGCCTACCGCCAACACTTCTACCCGCGGCCGTGCCCGCGGACGACCTCCGACCTCACCCTGCAGAACCCCGGGGGCGGCGGCGGCGGGTCGGGGGTGCAGGGGCGCGGGGGAGGCCCGTACCTGAACGGCTACGGCGAGGAGGAAGAGGAGGGGGGCGACGAGGAGTACTTCTGCTCCACCTGCTCCTCGTCCACCGAGGAGTCCGCCGACGAGGGCTACTTCCTGGGCGAGCTCATCCCTCGGCCGGTGCAGGTGCGTTACCTAGACAACGAGGAGCTGCGGCACAGGTACAGCCCCACGGCCCTGGGGGGCCGCGGACAGCTGCACACACGCCGGCGCAGGAAGAGCAAGAACTGCAGCATTTCATAGGACCGTGTGTGTGTGTGTGTGTGTGTGTGTGTGTGTGTGTGTATTGTATATGTGTGGAGGCGATGGTATATTTGTAACATGTGGGAGGAAGCACTTACGTGAATTTGTGTGGGTACAGATGTACAGTGTGTGTGTGTACAAATTAGCCTGTGAGTTGTGAGTTCATGCACTGAATATGTGTATCTGTGCGTGTGTGTGTGGTGTGTGTGTGTTGTGTGTGTGTGTGCGTGTGCATTGTGTGTGTGTGGACGGGTTGTACATGGATGAGAGATTTTTGTTGTGCTCAAGTGAACAGAACACTGCCGGGGATTCAAGCGGATGGAACTACAGTATTTTGAAAGTGTAACATGATGTTTTTGGACATCATCTTAAATCTTCAGTGGACAATAAGAAAGCCACACACACTTAACATGGATCTAACTTCCTCCTAACCCACTGTATTCTCTGTACTTATGAACCTAATGAGCGTCACACGGTGTGAACTCTCATGAGCCGTTTGCAGAGACTGAACTCGGATGACTTAGAGATGCTACAGAAATGATATAAAGAGTATTAACCATTAAATATTTAAATATGACTTTAAATATTGTATTCTTGAAACCCCAAATGTTGTAGAGATAAAAAAAAAAAAAAAGCTGTGCAATAAGAATGTCCTCTGCTGACCATTGTGATTTGGTCAGGCTGCCGTCCATCAGTAAAAGCTAGAGGGGGGGAAGCGTGAAGGTGGACTTTGGGATCGGGCCAACCGCAGGTTATGGGAGGGCAGCCATGAAACCGGGTTCAGCTGGGTTCGGCCGGCTCCAGGTACCGCTGTGCTGTCCGGTACAGAGGTCATCCAGACCTGGGTGGAGTGGCTCTGGTGCTGGTGGTGGTGTTCTAACGGAAGGCCTCATGGCATGATGGCCCCTTGGAAGAGGAGAGGAAGTAGCTGAACTAGATCGACGTGAACGTTCTCCCTTCCCCACTATAAATAGACCCCCCCCCCCTCCCAGCTTCTGCCATTTCTGCATCAAAGACGAGCTACTATGATCCCCCTCTTCTCTATCTTTTTAGTTTCTCTCTCTCTCTCTCGCTCTTTCAGGCCTTTCCCATGACAGCATTGTTCAGTATCGTCCAGTGTTTCATGCCGTTATTCCTTTCACCTCCTTTTCCTCCGAGCGGTTGTCATTTTGTTTGAATTCTTGAAAAAACTTACAGTGTACAGTGAAATAATGTTCTCTAAGTTATGGATGTAGTACTGTAAATGTATTGTAAATATGGTCCTAAATATTTATATATATTTTGTATCTTCAGATGCATTATTTGTATTATAGGATGTAGAAACAGAGCTGCCTGCACGTGCCCCTGCTGTTTTTGTCTCGTATTGGAATTAAGGGATTATTATAATAAACCCCCTAAAATGGCTACCTACGTTTCTCTCAAATCCTGTGATAAGCTTTGGCATTTCAGCATTGCAGCAAACAGTCCGTCCTTATGCTCTGTATAAAAATATCACTCAAAAGACTGTATATATATATAGTCACAGGAATGTGACAGAAATCTTGGAAATGTCCCATTAAAAAAACAAAAAAGCGTATTCTTGAATCTGTTTTTACATTTTAAAAAATCACTTTATTTTCACAGAACAGCATTCATTCAAGAAATATACGAATGGTAGCAATTGTGTTGATGACAAGATTTTTTTTTTTTTTCAAAAAATTGCTTTTATGGAAAGAAGAGTGTCTCTTTCCCATCCATATAAGTATAAAGGAAAAAAAACAAAGCAAAAACAAAGATGTCTAAAGATGATTTCTTCACTTCCCTGGCAATGTCAAGTTGAGAACATTTCCCTCTTATAAAGATAAAAGGCATCAGTCAACCTGTAAACTCTGAATCATCAGAGGACCTATAACTATAGCTTACTCACTTACTCACACTCATACACCGAGAGAGAGAGAGAGATAGAGAGAGAGAGAGATAGAGAAGGAGACACACATACAGAGAGAGAGAGAGAGACAGGGACACAGAGAGAGAGAGAGAGAGAGAGAGAGAGAGAGAGAGACAGAGACACACAGACACACACACATGCACACATACACACACACACAAATATAATATAAAATGTTCGGACATTAAAACAAAACAATGTCCGATCTTTGGTCAAAAGAACCCTTCGGCAGATAGTTATAGCACCCAGAGTAGAGCTAGCTAACATCAAACACCTCTAAAGTCATCTCGGAGCTACAGTGTTTATTGCACACCCTTCATGTAGTAGAAGTGGCAGACATTGTTTATAAAACAAAATGCCATGAGTACTAAGGTAGCTGTGTGTATGTTGGTCAATCAGTGTATACTGCAGAAACAGCTTAAACCAGCTAGTTGCATACTAGGGCTTCAAATAACAATTATCTTCATAGTGATTAATCTCTAGAGATTATTTTCCCTATTAATCAATTAGCCCATTAATATCTCCTCAAATGCCTTGTTTAATCCACACACGCCAACGACATTTTGTTTACTGCTATAGAGGAGTAAATTAAAGCTGAAAATATTGAAACTTAACAAGTGGTAATCAAGAGTATTTTGTCATAAATTAACCGTTTACCAAAATAGTTGGTGAAAATTAAATTATTACCAAAGGAGTTGGTGATTCATGTACAAGTCAACAACTGATCAATGAATCCATTGCTGAAGCCCTATTTTATACTCAGGTGGGACTGGTTGTACAGTACAACTATGTAAAGAGTTTGTGCATTATGTGTTGGTTTTGAGGGCTAACATGCTCCTGCCCTCAAAGAGAGGGCAATGTTCTAAGGCAGTCGGTCTTTAAAAATGGTTCATGACAGCAGACACAGACACAGTCATATGAACGCACACACACACACACACACACACACACACACACACACACACACACACATTCACAAACTCATAAAAACACACAAGCAACCTCCTTCAAGAGTGTAGCTGAGAGGGCTCGTTGTGCTGAGAGGCTCGTATGTCAGGATGGTTGAGGGTCCCCCCCCTGGTCCCTTGCTGGGGGGGTCACTGGAGCGGTGACCCCTCCTCTGGAGGCGGCGGTGAGGACGACTGCTGGCGGACGTCGTAGTCCTCGATGAACTCCTGCATGGCCTCCACGCAGCGCAGGCCGATCTCCCGCAGGTTGTCCTGCAGAGAGGTCTGGATGGGCCGCTCCAGCGACGGGTCCTTGGCGATCAGCATCTTCACCACCACGCCGAACGTGTCACAGTCTTGCCGGTACACCTGGGAGCAGGCAGGCAGGACATACACACACACACGCACACGCACACACGCACACACGCACACACACACACAGAAGAAACGTTGTGAAAAACTCTTTTATTTATTGTGTGGGTAATATGAACCATTTGCAGGGAAATAAGAATGAGAATTGAGAGAATGATGTGGTTGAGAGAGCAGGTCATGGTTATAGCCACACATCAGAAAAGCAACCAGTTGATCCTTTGGGCTTTGATGTGCAAGGTCAATCACATGAACCAAATACAGATGTTATGATGATTTTTATTTTTATATATGATATGCAAATGGAAATTAATTGAATAATGATAAAGAAATGTAAAGAATATATTAGGCAGAATCCCTTTAATCCAACCTATTGAAATGAGAAAGCAATAGATTACATAACACATGACTCACTGCCACGCATTGGTATTTTTCATGAACTCACAATTTGCTTTCAACATCCCATCTACTAGCACTGGTGTATTTCTGCTCACACTCCACTGCAAAGCCCTGCTGTATCAGCTCCTCTCCATCAGCCCTGTGGCCATTTGAGGATGGGTGTGTGTGTGTACATACAGCACAGCATGTGTAGGAGAACTAGGGCTGTGTGTTGAAAGTGTTCGGGATTTACACTGAACATGACCGCTGCACGTAACCAAGTGATGACCCCAGGCTTCCCACATGGAAAGCGAGTGGATTCAAAGTTCCTCTCGTTGGCCCCAGCTGTGGCGCTACTGGCTGGGGCACCTGCACCGTACGGCGGCGACCCGGGTTTGATTCCCGCCCCGTGGCCCTTTCCGGATCCGACCCCTACTCTCTCTCCCATTCACTTCCTGTCACTCTCTACTGTCTCTGGCATTAAAAGCCCA
>NC_085000.1:22637039-22792039 GCF_963854185.1 Sardina pilchardus | reverse complement strand
GACACGCACACAAACACACACACACACTCCCACACAGGCACACAGACACACACAGACACACACACACACACATATAACACTCTCGTTGTATTTACACTGAATTTATGAAATTCAGGTGTCACAATATTCACAGACTTCCTGAGAGTCTATCTGGAGAGTGCTATAACAGTTGCATATTGCTATTACTAACGACTATTGGGATAGGACAAATGTTTTGCTCAACAGTAGCCCGCTAGTTGCTGTGAGCTATACTCTTCTGAAACACTTGAGCAATGCCTTTTGCTTCATATTCCCATAGCTATCCCAACAATATTGGAAGAGACGTTGTCTCCAGCTCTCTTACACTGACCTGTGATCAGTGACTACATTTCCAACATGGTCTGACGAATTAGACATTCAGAAAACTTCCATAGAGACAGACACCTATTGCTGCCTGCCAATGATTTTAGAGTGTACACCACACACTGACATTAAGGGGGTGGAGTGGACTCCTACTACAGTGAAGTCTGGAGGAAGTCAGCAAGAAGTGCTAACACTGTGTGGTCACACTTCAGTTTCAGAAGGCAACAGTGACATGTACGTCAACAAGGGTTTCAACACTGTGATGTGTGATGAAAAGAACATGTTGTTCCACATGACTGTGTTCATTATCTAATGAACCATGAACTTAAACTGACTTACATCTTTTATTTATTACACATTTATTAAAGGAAACTCAATGTTTTCTACAGAAAATTCAGAGAAACACAACGATTTAACCAAAAATGTAAAACCTCCTTACATATCCACTACTACACTCTGTGGAGTTGCAGACTAGCCTACTTAACATAAAGTGTCAGGTTACTGTTTAGGTTATTCATGGGTTTCATCAGGTCCCTTTCCACAGGTGTATTAATCAAGCACCATGCAGTCTGCATTGATAATCATGGTGCTTCATTTTATACACCTGTGGAAAGGGACTTGATGAAACCCATGAATCATGAATAAACTTGTCTATATCCTAACTGTGATTAATATATATGTCTCCGATCAAGCTAATATGGGTCAGGGATCAGTTTAGGCAGTTTAGCAGTGGCCTCATAGTGATAGTGTTGGTGATAGTGTTATGCTAATGTAGGCTAATGCTACCTGCTTGTGGAGTGGCCACTCACAAGGTCAAGTGAGCATGGGTGAAATTTGTGTCAGTTTGTTGAGGAAGATGTCTGGGTGAAGTGTGTTTGTGTGGGGCCTGACTGAGTCATAGTCATGGTTATGGTTATAATATGGTGATAGTCCTAAACGGACATTTTTGTCCAAAGTGACTTTAGTAAAAGACAATAAAAAAGCAATAAAACAACCAGAGGACATTCCTGGTTCCAGAAAGTAAAAGTCCGATCCAACCATTTAGTAAACCAGCTCATCCTAATTAGCTGCCAGGTAAATAAGATAATTAGTGATATCACCTGTGTTAAGTGCCCAGGTAGAAAAAAATATACGGCAGGACTTTCACTTTCTGGAACCAGGAATGTCCACTTCTGACACCAACAGAGAAACATTAATGGAGGTACAGTGGCTACTACTGGCTAGCATGTTGGTGTGTAGTGCAGCTCACCTCCTCGATCTCCTGTCTCTTCCTCTGGATGGCTCTGCTTCTGGCGGCCGCTCTGGATACAGCGGACGTCTCCTCTCTGGCCTGAGGGGGTTCGTCTTTCTGCGACACCTGGACGAGACAGAGGAATGACGCCCGCTGGGTTATTGACAGACTGCGCCCGCAAGCTGAGCAGGCCCGGGGTCAAACTGTGCGCTGCTGTCACACAGTGAGGCGGACGCGGAGTGGGCCTTCAGGTCACAGCTGCTCGTTATCATCCACTCTCCTGACCGTGTCGTGTTGACTGGCATGGTGTGATCTTTTTACATGCAGCTAATAATCTTAGGGACATGGAGCAGGTAGGGGAAGAAACAAAGGGAAAAGATAGAATAAGAGACAGGCAAGAGACAAAGAGTGGGAGAGAGAGACAGAGAGACAGAGCCACGCTTTCTCCTGCAGAGAGAAAAAAGGGCTTGGATCCCTCCATTCAATTACAGTGAAAAAATGCCCCATCTCCCAAGTCCCTCTACAGTCATCCAGCGACGGCAGGATTATTTGCGGATCCTAATCTAATTTGTGTGCCAGTTACGAGAATCAGAGTTCAGGATTCCATCTTGGCGTAATTTGGCTGCTGCTCCAACTGTGCCCCCCCTTTCCCATCATCTCCGCACAGTGTTGCCTCTTACACAGCTCTCATTTTGTTTTGATTCTCTCCTGGATGGCTATGTGTGTGTGTGTGTGTTTGTGTGTGTGTTTGTGTGTGTGATTCTGTGTGTGTGTGTGTGTGTGTGTGTGTGTGTGTGTGTGTGTGTGTGTGTGTGTGTGTGTGTGTGTGTAGAGAGAGAGGGGGGGGTAGTGTTTTTAGAGGATTCAGGCAGGCTAACGTTTTATGAGTTCAATGATCAGTATGGCCTTAGGGGGAGATTCACAAGATGAAGGCGGCACGCATATCCATTAGCCAGTCTCACTGGAGGAGGCCAGATACATCACATCCACAGAGCAGAAAGACAAGCACACACAGAGAGAGGGGGAGAATGAAAAAAGAGACAGTGACAGAGGGATAGAGAGAGGGAGAGAGAGAGAGAGAGAAATAAACTTAGAAGAGAGAGAGGTGGGGTGAAGGGACAACAGAGATCTATCAGGAGTGAAGTTGTTTGTTTCTTTGCTTGTACATCAGATACTGTATGTTAAGAGTAACGCTTGGAGAGGCTCAGATGTAAGGTGCCATGGCAACCTAACATGATGACGCTCATGACAGCTCTTACCGTGAATGACAAGGAGCGCTGCTTCTCCTCTCTGCCTGAGTCTGTAGAAGCAGATCGGGGGGTTCCTGAGGGCAAACACACACACACACACACACACACACACACACACACACACACAAACAAGCATATATTCAATTCTTCAAAACAGCCTCCATTTACCTTCATGATCATAACTGCTTTGTGCTCTACTGGATTTGTAGAGCTCATGAAACAGTGAAATAGTCACCTGGCATGCTTCTCCATTAACATTAGTGAACAAAAAGCAGCTAACATGTATGGGAACTCCTTCTGAACATTTGGACGACCATTCCCCATGTCCAACTTAAGGTGGTTGAGAGAATGGCAAGGGTGTGAAATACTGTAGTCATAGCAAAAGCTGGTTGCTTTGAAGAGCCTAAAAAATTAAACTTTTTTTGTTTATATGTTAATTCGTAGTTTTTAATCATATCAGTTTTGATCCACAATGTAAATATGGTCAGAAAGACTCATAAGTGAGCGAGCGTGCACACTTTTGACTGCTATATGTATACTATACACACTGTATGGAAGATGTTAATGAAGTCTATATAGTGACAAAACAACACAATTCTTCAAAGCTCTGTTGACATTTCAATTTCAATTTAAAGAGTAGTATCACCATTGACCGGTCCCGTGAAAAGTGGCTTGGATCGTTTTAGGCATTCTACATGTTAAAATTCCTATGAAATCGATTTTACATTCTACAAAGGGAGAAGGTAAATGAGATGAAAGCAACTCTTAAAAAGCATACAATGTTTATTCAGTGGTTTTAGGTGGAGATCAGCTATGTGAATACATGGCATGCTACTACTAACATAAAAGCTCTCAGCTATGTCCATTTTGTCATAGTAGCTCTTGGGGGGGAAAAGTTGGAGACCTCTGCTATAGATTGATGCTGGAAACATGTTACGAAACATATTTTTGCTTTGTAGACACTTTGTATAAGGAACTTATGACAGGAGAAGTGAACAAATAGCTTTCCAGGCAATGCCATTCACTGCCCAAGAGCCTTTTTCGTCTGTGACTCAGTACTGCCTCCCTCTGTTCATGGTGAGTCAGTGCAGGTTGGGCAAATTTGTCACCTCACTGCATCAAAAGCCATAGCATACAATACATACCCCAAAATATTTGCAACATCATTGTTGCCAAAATATTAACATGAGATAAGATCCTATTAATAAGCTTTAGGCTATATATTATTTACCTGGTAAATGTAGCTACTGAACATATGAACGTAAACATTTTAAATCTTCATTAATGATAAATATTTACAGTTCATATATACAGGCTGAGGTAATTCATTTTGGCTAAGTGACTTAGAATGACAAAGCTATGAATGTTGGTCAATTAACTAGTCTACATGACAGCAGCGCTCCACATATTCAGCTAGGTGGAGTAGTTTACTTTATCTTTTCTATAGGAAGTAGTGATGTTTAGTGATGTTTGTTTAGTTCAAACAAAATTAAGGAAGAACTTTCCCTATTTTGATGAAGTGAATGTACAGCTAGGAACAGAATTATCCACACCCCTGGCAAATACTGATTCAATGTTGATTCTCCGTTAACCATTTCTTGCCTTGTTTGGCTGTATGTTTTGGATCAATGTGTGGTTTAATGGCCCAATGTCGCCTCTTGGGGTAGGTCTCTGGGCAGACTGCCTGTTGTTTTCCTCCAGAATCTTAATTAATGTAGCCTCTTGTTTTAGTGTTACCATTTACTTTGAGAGGGTCACCAGGTCTGAGAAACACCCCAAATGAATACAGTAAACCACACAAAGATCCAAAACATACAGTCAAACAAGGCAAGAAATGGTTAACAGAGAACAATATTAACATTTAAGCACAAGGCCAGAGTGATGGCAAATAATCGTTCCTGCCTCAAAACCCAGATTGTTGCTAAAAAGGTGCCGTCTAGAATCACTGTGGAGACATAGAGAGGTTTGGCAGGTATTATAAGAACCATTTAGAGAGCTGTGATGGCAAATAAAGATGTTTCCATTGATTATTTTTTAAAAGGGTATGAATAATTTTGGGCACGCCATTCTTCATAAAAAATGTTTAAAAAGATTTTGTTGTTTCAATGTGTCTACCACATTGTCTTATTGACAGATATCACATTGACAGATTACTGTCTTTCAGTCAGAACAAACATATTGGTCAAGAGAAAATCAACATGAAATCAACATTTGCCAGGGGTTTTAGGCTCACACACTGTAAGTGTATTTCCATTATCTGTAAGTATGTGTGCATAGTGTGTACATACAGTATTCGACTGGTATGTGCCCTAGATGTAAACATAAGATAATGTCGCTGGCTGCTATTTGCAGAGCCCTTTGTGGTTCAGTGACATTTCCTCCTTCCGACACCAAAATTATTTATCTTTAATGCTGCAGTTTAGAATTCAGCTCACATCATGGTGCCTTATTCAGTGGTGTACTATTTGTCTCAGTAAAAGCAAAAAAGACATAACAATAACATGGAACCAGTATGTTGTAGGAGAATGTACTTTATACAATTGTTTAAAGTGCTGTTTTGCATTGTGTGTATTAGTACAGAAATCATACAAATATGCCCTCATTACTTTTAAAGAACTCATAAAAGTATGAATGGAGAGTACAGTATCTGTACGTTACTTGAGTTTTTACTTGTCTTCCTACTTTTTCTTTACTACATGTTCTGAATGAAATGCATGCATTTACTCCACTGCATTCTCATTAGCAGTAGTAGGTAGAGAGTAGGCGCTAAAACACTGGGCAAGTGAAAACAAAAGCCAGCGTTTCCATAGCATGTTATATATTTCACAACAGTGTACGGGTACTTCAATTTTTACGTTTCTATTTTACCCTGCACCTGTAAAAAGTCGGATGTGCGTACACTCTCTGCAACTGTACATATTTACAACCCCAACATTTTCTGACCTGATCACACACACGCACACACGCACACGCACACACACACACACACACACACACACACACACACACACACACACACACACACACACACACACACACACACACACACACACACACACACACAGCCATGTACAAATCCCCCATATCCACAGTAAACCATTACCCAGCCACACCCATGCAAACACAAATACACACACCCACAGACACACACACAAACAAGATCTTTTTAGAGCTAGGGCAAACCACAACTGAAATAATATGTTTTCCAAAGTTTTTACAATCACCATATCACTGTTTTAGATGGGCCTCTTTCTGTGCCACTTTTACTCCCATTCATCATCAACACACTTAGACACATTTATAAAGTCCCAGCAAAAGCTGCATGCATGTGTCAGTCTGGCAAGAGGGTCACGTGATGCAGACACAGAAGAGGAGATGCATGCTGCAGTTGTGGCTCCGCTCTCCTAGGCCAGCAGCTCTCAACCATGTGTGTGTGTGTGTGTGTGTGTGTGTGTGTGTGTGTGTGTGTGCTCTCAACCGACCCGTGAACCGAGACACACTGGTGCGCTTGCCGGGAAAGTAAGGTGTGCCGTGGAATTTCGAGGAAAGTAAGTGTAAGCATAAGTATAAGTATAAGTATATATCCTTTTTTTTTATATAATTCTCTGCATTTCATAGCCTGGCTAACGCCTCCCACTTCTCAAATGAGACGTGGTCTGGCAACCAGACGTTCATTTTCTCGTATTTGAAAAAATGCCCAGATCCGTTCATTGGGCGCCACGGATGTCAATCAAATGCGTCTCTGCATAGCTCTTCATGGTCTTGCTTTCTCCCCTGTTCTGTGATTGGCCTCCAACATCAGGCGAACATGGGGGCGTTAGTTTCCAGACTGTCTTAGCAGCGTGAAAGAAATCATCGCGCAAGGCAGTATGGGAAACCCAGGCTATGCATTTCACCCAATTTAACCGAATTAGTGAACACACACAGCACACAGTGAACACACAGTGAGGTGAATAACACACTAATAACCCAGAGCAGTGAGCTGCCTGCCCAACCAGCGGCGCTTGGGGAGCAGTGAAGTGTTAGGTGCCTTGCTCAGGGGCACTTCAGCCGTGGCGTGGACCGGTCGGGGATCGAACCCTCCGGTTACAAGCCCGAAGCCCTAAACAGTAGGCCACGGCTGCCCCCTTCCACAGTGGTTCAACACAACGCAGACTACACTAGGTGACAGTGTGCGGTTGTGGGGTGCTCACCTTTGGTCTGCTCGGTCGAAGAGGGCGATGGGCAGGGGACTGACTCGGGCCGTTGGGTGGGCGAAGGCGAGGGTTTGCGGCGCGGCAGAGGGCCCCTGGGACCGTGGTCACCCTGATGCCGGTGAAATCCGATGCTGAAACTGGGCCGCCGGAAGAACCCTCTGTCCCTCGCTGGGAAATATCTGGAATGGGAAGGCATAAAAGAAAAATGACCTCAACAGCAAAGTGCCTGTGTTCGTCACACTTAAAGGTCAACTACAGGCATGAGTCACAGGAACAAGTCTACTGGTCTACCAGATAAAGTAAAATTTCCCAAAGGTGTTTTTCACAAGTGAGTGACAACTCTGCAATGACCAATTCTGTTCATATCTGTATCTTTATGAGGAATTGAACTGAAGTCACTGCAAAAGACAGCCAGAGAACACATCACTTCTGCAAAGGATTTTACAGGAACTGTCAATTTTATGTGCGAAGACAAATATGACAAAAGTATGGCATACACAAATGAAACAAAAACTGATGACTACCTACTGTACCACACAATGAAGTACATTGTTCTGAAACACACTTCATTTCCTGTATTTTTTTTTTTTTTTTTTTTTTTTAATCTGCATAATATTACAGAAGCACATGATCTACTTCATCTTTTATTCCAATATTTTCAAATATCATCCTGACTCCATCAATGGTTTATAATATGAAATGTGTAGTAATCTTGAGATACTCCAGAACAGATTACTGCAACAACACACAAGTTTTTCTTTCGAACAGAACATTTTTCAATGCTTCTATCTCCAGGGTCAAAGGCTGACTGAATTCCCTTTCCCTTTCCCTCTCTACACTGGTGCAGAACTCTAATGCATTCGGAACATGAAGCCCTTGGATTTCTGCCCTTTGTTCTTTGAGTCTTTGCTCACTGCAGGTGGATGATGGTGTCAGAGGAAAGCAATCTATTTATGTCTGCATGCCTTAATCTCTCATCCATATCCAGCTAAGACAAAGGATAAAAAGCCACACTCCATGGATCCTGTCACCCAAGGCCTCCTGGTTTTCCATTAAGTAGCATACAACTTTTTTGCACTCAGCAGTTTTTCAGAATCAGGAGGTCGAAGAGTTTATGATTCTGTAACTGGTTTTACAGGATCGACTTGCCAGAATCATAACATCCCTGAATCACATCCAGCCTGTCACGATTTGAGGATATGTGTTTTGGTTCGGGACTTTTAGCTTGTAGCTTGACATGTCTCCCGTTTACTTCCTGTTGTCTTTGTTTTGTTCCTGTGTCCTGTGCCATTTGTTCCTCTGTTCCTAAACCCAATCCCAATCTCTCTCCTTATACGCACTAACACGCTTTGATGTGTGTTCCTGCGAAATTCGTCAGGCTTTAGGACTAACTGTCATACTGGCTAACTGGAATAAAACAACGGTCACACTGCACATCTGTAATTGTTGTTCATACATTGTTCATACTACAGTACAGCCGTATTCATTCTACTCTTATTAGCTAATTGCTAATACACTGCACATACATACTTACTTAATCTATTTCTATATTATAAAACACCTTCTGTAAACCAACTGTATACTACTGTCTTTACGGCCCTATATATCTTATCCTAAATCTAATGTTTGCAACACATTTCTTGTGTTGTCAATTTAATGATAGGTAGGTCCCGTCCAATTCCTGTTGTTGGCATTTTGGACCCTTACACCCTCACAAACTTGATCATTTACAACTGATGTGTTACAACCTACAGCTAAGTGTGTGAGGGTTCAGGGTTCAGGGTTTTTGGCCCCTCATCATGATTAGTCTAAATAGTGCCTTGTTCCATGTTTACCTGTTTCTTGTGCGTCGTTTGCTCGGTAATTATGGTTTGTCACGTTGATTTCAATGTTCTAGTGATTTTCAAGTATCTCATGTAAGTAAAAAGCTCTGCTCAGTTAAGATGGGGTGTTGTCCTGCTTTTGGGTCTGATCCCTAACCTGCAACCGGGACAATGCCAGCATGGCATAATTTGCTGCTATCGTTGTCATTATGATGTACAACAGTATCATAAAACAGAGGGAAGTATACACAAGATCAATTATTACCTCCGCCAAGGAGGGACCGGCGTTTGTTTGTCTGTCTGTTTATTTGTCTGTCTGTCTGTCTGTTTGTTAGCAAGATAACTCAAAAAGCAATCGATGAATTTTGATGAAATTTTCAGAGAAGGTCAGAAATTACCCAAGGAAGACACGATTAAATTTTGGGAGTGATCTGTAACACCGACGGGATTCCCGAGCCGTTTATGTTTCTCGATTAGTGGTGTAATGGCATGGTATGGCCACGTGGTGTCGATCTGAATAGTTTGGGTTCAAATGTATGACAACCTAGGAAGAACAATACAGGCGGAGGTCTACGCTCTCTGAGTGCTTTTCTAGTTGTACAACTGTAGCCAGGGTGATTGTGTTACCCTGAATTCCCCCACTCTTACATCATGTCTATCTTATTTTCCCATGGTTTTCTTGGGAGCAGTGGAAAGGGTATGGGTTTTATGTCTGTGAAAAAAGGACTTGAGCTGGCGACGTTACTCCTCACCTCCACCTGTCTTTTTTGGAGAATGCGCAGCACGAGAGCAAGGTGAACGTGCCCTATGCAAACATGTGTGACAATAATAAACACAGTGAGGCACAGACTAGTTGTGACGCATCATTTTCCACAATCTTCACACAGTGCAGAGATAAGCTTGCAATCTACATGCAAAACCGTCTGCCAGAAATGTACTGCAGCTCTGTGCAAAATCCATGTCTCTTAGGGAGAACTAAGCAAGTTATTTATCATTACTTCCTTTTTCATCTCAGGGTGACAAGGGTGTAGCAGATCAATTGATATGGAGTAATGACTGCCTTTCAGCCCGACAGTTCAGGGAAAATTAAAGAAAGACAAACATACAGCAGAATAGAGCAACCAGCTCTTAGAGCGAGCGAGCGAGCGAGAGAGAGAGAGAGAGAGAGAGGGTCTGCAAACAAGTAGTGTTTCCTCTTCCTCTACTGTCTTACCGAGGCCTGTAGAATCTGCCTCCGAACCTGGGCCTGTATGGGCGAGTTAACCGCGAGGGGCTTCTGACTCTTCTGAATGGTCTGTCATCCTTTAAAAAAACAAAATAGAGCAATATTTAAATGAATAAAAAATAACAGTTCAAAAAGAACTACCATTGTAACTAGCTGTCAACACAAACAGTGAGCCCGTCGAATTGTAAGTTTGTTACATGGCAAGACTTTCTCTATACTTACACTCACACGCTTGATGGGGTTATCCCCGCTTGACCTCTTGTCCCCCGGTTCGTCCGTGCGCTCCCGGTGGCGGGCGGAGCCCTGCAAAGCGAAAGCAAAAGCTTATGTGACAAGTGTTTGTGCAGACTGCTGTGTGGCAAAATTTGTGAAACAAATTACTCCTGAGTGATAAAGCCATCAGACGATGTTCCAATATCCAGTGGCCATTTTACATAAGCTAACTGAACGTGCAAAAATGCGCGATGATGTGCACAAATGTAGCCGTAAATTAAAATTACTTCACCTAACCGGCTACCTCAATTTTCGTTACATTTTGATAACTCGTCTACACGACTATTTCAATAATCCTATTTCAGCAACGCCTTACCGCAAAGTCCATTAAAATATCTTCAACAAACGTTAAGTTAAGCTATAAACTATAAACGGAACTAGTCAATAAAGATATAGCCAGGGACGGTTGAAAAATGATCTTTGATATAGCTTAGTCTAGTCTGCAATGCAATCTTTAGACAGTGAATGTAAAATGAAAGTATAGGCTAGATGAACTCTCAATACGCACAAACTGCGTTGAATCAAACTTTAATTAACATCTGGAAGAATTGGCTAGTTCGATCACACTTTCAAACAACATTATAGCCTCATATGCCTCTGAATTACTACCATGGTCATTGTATCACTTTACCCGAAGAAATTAGACATAGCCTATCAGGTGTCTGTCATGCAAGCGGCAGTCAGATGGTGAATTAAAACGATTTTAAAATGCTGTTACGACTTTGTTACTTACCGTTTTCCCGTAGGCCTGAGGGTATTGTGTCCATGTAGTCATGCCTCCACTTCTGTGCGATTTCTATCCAGTGACACGGTGTTGCTTCTCTAAGACCAGGAAGTGGTCGATTTACTTTCATTATCGGCTGCTCTCTGCTGTCATACTAACCTATTAGCGCTCTGGCTTTGAGCGTCTGATAAACTAAAAGTGGACAACGTTGCGCTGCACACCTATGGCACAGCAGTCCGCATCAGACGCCGCATGCCAAAGACGGGTTTCGCATAAGACTAGCCTACTTTTACGTCACCTACTTTGCATCAAAGTCTACCTTTAAATGCGGAAGATAGAGTGCTGTAGCCATAGACATAGAACGCGTTCTATGTCTATGGCTGTAGCCTCATGCGAAAGCTGAGAGGCCATTCAGACTTAGTTGAGGTGTGCTTCGCATAGCTCAGAGCTAGACCGACAGCTTGCACCTTCTGAATAGAATATTTAGTCCTGAAGGACAGGCAAATAAAATGGAATGACTTCAAAGAAACACTATAGGCTATGTGGTTTTAGTCTACCCTAATAGAACTACAAACCCATTTATATGACACACTTATTATAATAGAAGGAATGAATGGCGTTTATGATTTTGCCACTGCATACCCACAACACCTGTAACTTGGACCCATTCCTCACTTTTAAAAAAAATAGCCTACAGAAAATGAGGCTAGTCTACCAATTCAAAGTGTGGCTTTAAAATATGCATGGTCTAATATTTAAGCCTACAATGCTGAATATTTCATTAATGGTCCCACTAACTTAGTCTGATTTCTGTGACTTTACATTACCAAACTTGGCCAATTGAGCCACAACATTAACACCAGGCGTATACACTTGCCTATACACCCATTTCAACATTTGCTCACATGTACAGTCTGTCACACTCAAACATAATTGATATAATGGAGCAGGAGGGACAAACTCTCACATGCAAATCGAAACACAAGACACATTTAATCTCCATCAGGTATATCTACTCTCTACCTGCTCTTTCGCTGTCTGTCCCTCCTCTTTCGCCTGAGGCGCTGTGGCTGAGGGAGTGGTGTGGGTAGATGAGGTGTGCATAATTACAACCTGACAGACAGGTAATCTACCTACCAGGAAAGCCTATGTTTTCGCTCTCTCCATTCGTCTGTATCCCACGCGTCTTGTCTCATTCTCCCTGTTTAACGTCAGTCTCATACTCCGATTATTCACTGTTCTCTCTCCACACACTTCTCTTCCTTATTTTACAAACTAAGCATTTGGAACACTTACTGAAGACACTCTGAAAGAAAGGTAAGCCATTGGGAGTCTTTCTATAATGTCAGAATGTGGGACAGCCCTGGGTTTTGCTGAACTTGTTGGGGCAGTTTTTTTCTTTCTCTCTTTTGTGGGTAGTGCTACTCTTAGCTGGATGTGCTGTAGAACCTTAGAAACATTCAAGACAACATGCTGTCTCGTCTGAAGACCAAACATCTCAACATAAGACAATGTGCAAAACAGATCAGAGCCACAGATATCTTAAAAGGTCATCAGTTGTTGTATGAAGAGTGGTTTTGTTACATAACCTGGAATGGGTTTTCTCTCCTGATTCATTTCAGTTGGTATGTTTGGATATGGTTGGATGTGTCTCCGTAGTGATTTGATTTCTGATTGGAAGATTCTTGTATAGAGCCTGAGCTTTGTGGAGAATAAGTTTGACGAAGAAAGGTTAAAAACACAAAACATGTGCAACACAAAGTGATTTAAGTTGAAGGGAACATTCCTCTCAAAGTGTTGTGGGGAAGGAACAGGGAATTAGCCTCAGGCAACAGTAATTATGTTGTTGTGGTTATGGTATTGAGCAGAAGCTTTTGTCCAAAAATAACATACAAATAATATCAATATAATAGTTAAATGTAACAGTTAACCATTTAAAAAGTTAGTAAGACTACACCAAGGAGAATAGCAATAATAAACAACAATGTCAAGTCCAGCTTGGAGATAACCATGGCCTGTAGAGGAAGTTGTGTGAATGTTGCACATGCAAAGACAACTCGTCTTGACAAGCAAAGAAAGTGCTTGTGACAGCATGTATTCTTCTTCAGTGCCCATTTTTATGTGTAGAGCTACAATTCTGTGGATATGTCTGATACCATGTTGGTGCGTTTGTTCTGCTGTTCTACTTGGAACAGATTGTAAATTATGTTTATTGTGTGTGTGTGTGTGTGTGTGTGTGTGTGTGTGTGCGTGCGTGCGTGCGTGTGTGTGTGTGTGTGTGTGTGTGTGTGTGTGTGTGTGTGTGTGTGTGTGTGTGTGTGTGTGTGTTCTTACAGGCCATCCAATGGAATCCTGAGAGCTAGACCAGCACCGTCTCTCTTGGGACCTTATGCAGTCAAAGCTCCAGAGGTCCAGACAGTCCCATACTCAGTGCTTCATCTCAATGAGTCTTTAAATATGATGTGAGTTAACATACGTCTGTATTGTTTGGATGAATCATTTCCAAAACAGAGTAGGCTCTCACACATCTATGTGAACATGAACATCTGTAGCTGACAACAATATCATTTGTAAGAAGTAAACCTAAATGAAAACATATCACTGGCTTGTCTAGACACTGTCACACTGCTCAATCTGAGATCCCTGGCCCACATCAGACCTGCTTACTAGCAACATCCTATATTTTCTATACATTACATCTTGTTACCCTTGATTCTGACCCTCTCATAGGGTGAGGACATTTCCCAGAGCACAGATCATAAAGGATTTCCGAGAACGTTGCCAGTATCTGGCAAAAAACGACAACGAGGGGTATCAACAGGAGTTCGAGGTAAAACACTACCACATTACATCTAAACACTGATTGCCAGTTTGCTACTTGTTATATGGTAACTGTTGGAAAAAAGGAAACAAGATGTTCAGTTCAGGTCTACTCTTCTTTCTCCGTGTGTGTGTGTGTGTGTGTGTGTGTGTGTGTAAAAGGCACTAAATGATGTTGGAAAGGAGTTTTCCACCAGGGCAGGAGAACTGGATGTTAACAAGAACAAGAATAGATACCCTTATATTCTACCCTGTAAGTAAAAAAAAGTCCACATGAAAGAAACATGGGTGATTTTAACGATACATTGTTTTTTTCATGGCTCATTGCTACAGTTTAGAAGAACCATAGAGCAAATGTATGCAGACACATAGTTCATTGCATAGATTATTCACTTCGTGTGAGTTTGATTTTTTTTTTTTTTTTTTAAATAACCTTGGATGATAGCTGTAATGGTTATGCTGTTTATCTAAGTAACAACAACACATTGCATCAAGATATAGCACTTTTCAAACAAAGAACCCAACATGTTTTACAGTGCAGGAGAGAACCTCACCCTTCAATAATGTGTGGCACCCAATGGGGTGTGATAAGGGGCCAGGTTGAAGGAGCCAGGTTAGGAATTTAGCCAGGACACCAGGGTACCCCTTACTCTTTGCGTCAAGTAGTACCATGAGTACATATGAAGCCACACACTGAAGTGTCTGTTCATCCGCAAAGTAACTTACTAAGACATTTACATCCAAACACTCATATACTGTAGATAGATACGATAGAGATAGATAGGTGATCCTCAAGGGGAAATTCAAGAAATTCAAGATATGGCTGGGTTTTGACATACAAGAGCAACTGTTCTGATCAGTGCCTTATATGGTTTGGATGGAGAGGGCTGCCAAGAGGATGTTTTATGTGCGTGTTATAACTAGTACTACTGATTTTTTTTTCAGATGACCACTGCAGAGTGAAGCTGTCATTGCTAGAGTCGGAGCTGCACTCAGACTACATCAATGCCAGCTATGTACCCGTGAGTCAGCAAAGTCTTCCTGATGGGACAACTTTACATTTCACAGCCTCTCTCTCTGTGTGTCTCTCTCATATTTTGATAGATGATTGATGACGTGTGTGTGTGTGTGTGTGTGTGTTTAGGGAGGCAGTTCAGAGCGTGACTTCATATGCACTCAAGGACCTCTGAAGAGCACCATAGCTGACTTCTGGAGAATGGTTTGGGAACAGAACGTGCATGTGATCGTCATGCTGACATCTCTGAAAGAAAGTGGCAGAGTTAGTTTCCTTCATCATGCTGCGCTGCACACGCGCACACACACACACACACACACACACGCACACACGCACACACGCACACACGCACACGCACACGCACACACGCACACACACACACGCACACGCGCACACACACGCGCACATACACGCGCACACACACACACACGCACGCACACGCACACGTGCGCACGCACACACGCACACACACACACACACACACACACACACACACACACACACACACACACACACACACACACACACACACACTTTCTTGTACAGAGTACATAGTGTATTCACAGGGTATTTTTCAACCTAAACACTGTTTTTTTTTCTGGCAGGTTCTATGTGATCAGTACTGGCCCCCTGAGAGAGGTACTGGTTGCTACGGTGATATTCAGGTGACAACAGTGTCTCGCAAGCGTGGGCCAGAATCCTACATCACCACCATTCATCTGCGTCAGGTGAGCAAAACAGGATGTGACATAATTACTTCGAAGTGTCCTATTACACAACTAATACTGTAAACTGAGAGCATTGACAGAGAGGCCATCGTTTGGGCCAAGGCCTATTGAGCTTTTACAACACCTTAAGAAGAGGTCATCCTTCTGATGTGTGGGTATGGTTTACAGAAATGCTGTGATTGTACAGTATGATGTATGAATGTATGATTTTCTGTGTGTGTGTGTGTGTGTGTGTGTGTTTCAGAATGGCTGGCCTGCTGAGCGTAGAATCACACACTACCTGTATCCCAGCTGGCCAGACCACTGTGTCCCACGAGAGGCGTCTTCCCTCTGTACCTTCACCGAGAATGTGCGGCAGCACCTAGAAAACATGCCTGGTGTAGGCCCAGCCGTAATCCACTGCAGGTCTGACACATATGCACATTCATTCGCACGCACGCACGCGCGCACACACACACACACGCTCACACAAACACACTCGTCTCTCGGTGGGCCTGTTACTGTAACCTCAAGCTGTTTCTAGTGTCCTGTGGAAACACACAAACACAACTACCCACACACACACATGCTGTACATACACACACACACATCCGAACATTTTCTCTTTCCTTAGAAGTATAAATATATGACTATATAAACTTCATTTACGTTGATCTTTGACTTTTCATTTGATATCATACTGACAGTTGTGTGTGTGTGTGTGTGTGTGTGTGTGTGTGTGTGTGTGTGTGTGTGTGCACTGCAGTGCAGGTGTGGGGCGCTCGGGGACCTTTGTCACACTTCTGTGGCTTCTTCAGCTGTGTACGCGAGGGGTTCAGCCTGATGTGAAAGCCTCCGTGCAGGACATGCGGCGACACAGAGTATTAATGGTGCAGACACTGGTGAGGAAACTCTCAAAACACACACACACACACACACACACACCAAGTCACATACACTCAAAAACTTGACAGCATGTCAGTGACAGTTTCAAGTCTCAAGTGACAGTGACAAGTTTCAATAACTCCACAAACAACTGATTAGGGGAATCTAGAATACATATACAAATGCAGGAAACATTTCAATCATTGTATAATTTTGTCTTGGATCAGATGAGGCTATATAATATAATAATAATAATAATAATAATAATAATAATAATACATTTTACTTAAAGCGCCTTTCATGACACCCAAGGTCACTTTACAAAATCATCACAAAAAAAACATAATGTGGCCCCAGCCGTGGCGCAACTGGCTGGGGCACCTGCACCACACGCCGGCGACCCAAGTTCGATTCCCGCCCCGTGGTCCTTTCCGGATCCCACCCCTGCTCTCTCTCCCACTCGCTTCCTGTCATTCTCTCTACTGTCCTGTCCAATTAAAGGCATAAAAAAAAGCCCAAAAAATAACCTTTAAAAAAAATAAAATAAAATAAAATCATAATGTCTCTATATGGTGTTTTTCAGGAGCAGTACATATGTGTGCACAAGTGTCTGATGCGCTGGCTGTCTGCAGACAGTAAACCACTGGCGCACGGTGCAAATAGAGCACGGTGAGACACAAAAACACAACACATACACAAAACGCCTGCACATGTACAAAAGAGGGAAGACAGACAAATGAAGTGAAATGAAGTGTCCTTTGCCTCACAACTAAGTGTAATTATTTCCACATCTGTAGAAACACTGTTAAAAAATAACATAGATATGACACTATACTGTAGCCATGGTCTAGATACTGACCTTTGACCTTTTAGGCCATTTGTGTTTTCCCCTCAACACAGATCCCAGAGTGCACCGGCGCAGGTCCGACAGGACCCCCGACAGATCAGCCAATCACGGCCCAGGAGTATGGAGGCCAAACAGCCTCCCATGCGGCTGCAGTCAAGCCCCGGTGTCCTGCAGTCCTTCAACATGCAGCTGCAGAGCATCAGACAGACAAATCTGCTGCGGAGGCTAATGCCCTCTACAGCCAGGACAGGCAAAGCCACGGACTCTGACCTGTAGTGGACTTGCCACACACACACACACACACACACACACACACACACACACACACACACACACACACACACACACACACACACACACACACACACACACACACACACACACACACACACACACACACACACACACACACACACACACACACACACACTTATTTCCAGCTCTGGATGGACACAGGTACACACATACACACACACACACACACATGCGTGCGCACACAATCAGTCAGTAAAGGATACACCAGTATACACTTTAAAAGGAAATAAACCACAAGTAAATATGCACATCTATTTGCGGTAACAACAAGAACAGCAGTTGACCGTCTGAACGATCTTCAGCCAGGTAGATAATCCACCGGTTTAAGGCGTAGAAGCAATGCATGGGGGCTTTTACTTTCTGAAGCCGGGCTTCTCATCTCTGTCATCCAGTTCCTACAGTTTTCTATGAAGAACTGAAAGGGGACACGAGTACACTGACGTGCTATTGGCTTTAGGGACGTCAGAACTACCAACAACCAGAGACTCCAGCCAGACTGGTCCCTCTGGAACTCCGCACAATAATAATAATAATAATGATAATACAGTGTACTGAATACATTAGATTTGTGGTTATCTTGTCATCAAACTTGATCATGTTTCAACTGTTCATTACAGTCACATTCATTTTTCAGATATGTAAGTTTGCCTTTATTTGTTGTATTTTTTTACTATTGTATTGTTGACTATATATACTGTATATAGATACAGATAGATACATATGATATATAGACTATATAGATAGATAGATAGATAGATAGATAGACAGATAGATAGATAAATATATATCCAATTGTTCATTTGAGATTACCATCTAATGGTGTAGTTTACAAACTGTATCATATCAGCTGAACCAACAGTTGCTTTTATACAGGCCTATTCAAGCCAAGTGGTCATTGTCAGAGGGAAGGTTACAAACTTAGATTTAAAATATATGTATACACTCCTGAGAAGTGTGTTTGTCTGCTTAGAAGTAGGCTATGGCTTCCACAACAGTCCGACAAGGGAAGACCACAGATCTCTCTGAACAGTGCCAGGCAATGCTGCTTTGAACCATGTCTGTGTGTCCTGTAGAGGATGGATGAGCATGTCATGAACACTATAGGCCATACCCACCATAAGTGCATTCCCTGGTGATTGTTGGAGATGACACAGGAACCTCCCCCATCTCTTTTGACTTTGAGGGATCACTCATGAGCCAATGTGGGCTAGACATCCGGGAGAATGACATCACTATGCAAGTGGAGAGCTAAACGGGTTAACAAGACTGGTAAAAGACCACTTTAATACTATAGGCTACATACTGTAAATGGCCTACTGTCATTGTGTAACTGAATCAACAAAGGTTTAAAGATAACACTGATGATTGCACAGAAATTTCACAAAAACTCAAGTGTGGACAGTCTACAGAGAATCTCATTGCAGAAGTATCTAATTTAATTTAACTAAATTAGAGGAAATCAGAATGAAGGCGTCTTCTAGGCCTACATGACGTGGATCCCATTCCAAGATACTATTTCTGCAACTTGGACCTAACGCACAGAATTCGCAACAGTATTGCGGGAACGCAAAACGTATTGCATGGAAAAGGGAATGCAAATAGTAAGGGATGGGAAATAGGCTACCATCATGTCCCTTTGAGGGCTCCGTAGAAATTTGACTTAGTTTTGGGGCGGAGCTAACCCACAGTCTACATTTTTCGTAGCCTCTTGATAGAAAATTTGCAGACTTTCTTTCCTTACCAAATTATACAAATTGTAAATGATCTTGCCTAGTCTAAAGAAGTTTAGGTCATATTGGAAACAATGAAGTTTAGGTCTAGGCTACCCTAGCCTACTTCATGCCGGAATGAAGAAGACAATGAAGAAAGAACCTGCAGAGCAGCCTGCTGCTGCTTCCAAGAACATCACTTCATCTCAGCGTCTTAGAAATAATCACATGCGTTAATGGTAAGAGTTCTTGCCGAATTAATTCATGAAATAGAGTTTAGTAAGGCCTACCTTCTGCGTAACGAGGTGTTCTATTGGTTTCAAATTATATTGCAGAATAAATAGCCTTTTGCAATGTAGCCATAGTAAAACGTTGGATTAAAGTGTCTGCGAAATGTGTCATGTAAAACTGTAAGTAGCCTATCAGTTTACGGTTGTTATTAAATTCAAAATAGGCTACTTCCATGTTGCATTCGCGTTTGGAAATATAATCAGAGGTTTGCGCTGGTGAACAGTCTTGTTTTTGCGAGATAGCCTAATTGCAAAACTGAGCAAATAGGCCTATAGTTTGTGTCTCTCGTTTTGCTGAACCTATAACAAACTATATTACTATACAAACTA
This sequence comes from Sardina pilchardus, assembly GCF_963854185.1. NCBI lineage: Eukaryota > Metazoa > Chordata > Actinopteri > Clupeiformes > Clupeidae > Sardina > Sardina pilchardus. Next base: position 22,772,057 of record NC_085000.1, on the reverse strand, counting down.
TATAACTATACTTCTTGAATTTCCCCTTGGGGATCAATAAAGTAGGCTATCTATCTTTCTATCTATCTATCTATTTGCGTCTATGCCAGGATTAGGCTACATTCTGACTGACTAGCGGTGTAGTTAAACCTATAGTTAGTAGATAGTTCTAAATATATGGGGAAATTAAACACTGCGACGTTTGTTTACACCCAGCCCAAGATAAAACACTGTAAAAAACATATTTGTAATCTCGAAAACCCAACTGCAGCGTTGCATTATGGGTAAGAACATTGAATAATCATTTGTTCGCATCAAACCGAGTGGCCTTGGCTACTGCGACTTTTCAAGTGTGGATGTTCTTGTTTGGTTAGTTCAGTGGTTCATAAAGACATGAAAGTCGACACATTAAGAGAGACATTGAAATATCGGACATAAATCCGGGAAATTGACGAAATTACGCAGAGTGACGTTTTTCTCATCGCAATGAAAAACATCTGTCTTCTCATCGGTGAGTTGGACCGTCACTGCAAAATGTAGGCATGTGGAAGACTCTCATACTGAGAAGCGTATAGAAATTAAGACTATACTTTCAGGGATCATTTCTATAGTTTCTGACTTTGAAATGTGTTTCGAAAAAGTTGCGTCTCGCTAGCCACGATGACGAGCTGCAATGTTCCTTCTTGAGCGCGAATCGGACAGACATCTATGATTTATTCATGCGATATCTGTTATTGATGACCGTTCCTATCGATTTTAAATCGTAGGGGGGAGGGAACATTTTCAGAGCGGTTAGATAATGCTGTTGAAAATAAATTCTCAAAGAATATACAGTCATCAAAACCTGACCTTTGACAGGAACTTACCGATTTATAATGTTGTCAGACTCTCTAGGCTATTTCGATTCTTGATTAATTGAGAAGTGGTAACGTTGAAGGGTTTAAACTGACGTCTAATGATCAGTATCAGAGAGCCTTCACCCACAAATGGTGATTTAAAATGAAGTAGGCGTAGGCTAACTACTGAAATGATAGAAAACATAATTGTTTAAATTATTGAGATAGGCCTACTGGAATAGGCCCTACTATCTGTAAAATAAATTCATCACATTCACAGTTATTAAACTAAACGGTTAAAGGAAACAAGAACACCACTGTGGCAGGCTGCAAAGTCTCAATGTGTAGCCTAGTAGTGCATAAACATCGCCAACTTAATCCTCCTGTTCTTACTGTAACATCACCGAGTTAATAGAGACATAAAAGTAGTGGACACGTGAAATCCGACGTAATAACTCAGGGACGTGGACTAAATTACGCGTAAGTGACGTTTTTCTCATCGCAATGAAAAACAACTGTCTTCTCATCGGTGAGTTGAACCGTCACTGCGAAATGTAGGCATGTGGAAGACTCTCATACAGAGAAGAAGCGTGACGTCAAGACTATACTTTCAGGGATCATTTCTATAGTTTCTGACTTTGAAATGTGTTTCGAAAAAGTTGCGTCTCGCTAGCCACGATGACGAGCTGCAATGTTCCTTCTTGAGCGCGAATCGGACAGACATCTATGATTTATTCATGCGATATCTGTTATTGATGACCGTTCCTATCGATTTTAAATCGTAGGGGGGAGGGAACATTTTCAGAGCGGTTAGATAATGCTGTTGAAAATAAATTCTCAAAGAATATACAGTCATCAAAACCTGACCTTTGACAGGAACTTACCGATTTATAATGTTGTCAGATTCTCTAGGCTATTTCGATTCTTGATTAATTGAGAAGTGGTAACGTTGAAGGGTTTAAACTGACGTCTAATGATCAGTATCAGACAGAGAGCCTTCACCCACAAATGGTGATTTAAAATGAAGTAGGCGTAGGCTAACTACTGAAATGATAGAAAACATAATTGTTTAAATTATTGAGATAGGCCTACTGGAATAGGCCCTACTATCTGTAAAATAAATTCATCACATTCACAGTTATTAAACTAAACGGTTAAAGGAAACAAGAACACCACTGTGGCAGGCTGCAAAGTCTCAATGTGTAGCCTAGTAGTGCATAAACATCGCCAACTTAATCCTCCTGTTCTTACTGTAACATCACCGAGTTAATAGAGACATAAAAGTAGTGGACACGTGAAATCCGACGTAATAACTCAGGGACGTGGACTAAATTACGCGTAAGTGACGTTTTTCTCATCGCAATGAAAAACAACTGTCTTCTCATCGGTGAGTTGAACCGTCACTGCGAAATGTAGGCATGTGGAAGACTCTCATACAGAGAAGAAGCATGACGTCAAGACTATACTTTCAGGGATCATTTCTATAGTTTCTGACTTTGAAATGTGTTTCGAAAAAGTTGCGTCTCGCTAGCCACGATGACGAGCTGCAATGTTCCTTCTTGAGCGCGAATCGGACAGAAATCTATGATTTATTCATGCGATATTTGTTATTGATGACCGACCCTATCGATTTTAAATCGTAGGGGGGAGGGAATATTTTCAGAGCGGTTAGATAATGCTGTTGAAAATAAATTCTCAAAGAATATACAGTCATCAAAACCTGACCTTTGACAGGAACTTACCGATTTATAATGTTGTCAGACTTTCTAGGCTATTTCGATTCTTGATTAATTGAGAAGTGGTAACGTTGAAGGGTTTAAACTGACGTCTAATGATCAGTATCAGACAGAGAGCCTTCACCCACAAATGGTGATTTAAAATGAAGTAGGCGTAGGCTAACTACTGAAATGATAGAAAACATAATTGTTTAAATTATTGAGATAGGCCTACTGGAATAGGCCCTACTATCTGTAAAATAAATTCATCACATTCACAGTTATTAAACTAAACGGTTAAAGGAAACAAGAACACCACTGTGGCAGGCTGCAAAGTCTCAATGTGTAGCCTAGTAGTGCATAAACATCGCCAACTTAATCCTCCTGTTCTTACTGTAACATCACCGAGTTAATAGAGACATAAAAGTAGTGGACACGTGAAATCCGACGTAATAACTCAGGGACGTGGACTAAATTACGCGTAAGTGACGTTTTTCTCATCGCAATGAAAAACAACTGTCTTCTCATCGGTGAGTTGAACCGTCACTGCGAAATGTAGGCATGTGGAAGACTCTCATACAGAGAAGAAGCGTGACGTCAAGACTATACTTTCAGGGATCATTTCTATAGTTTCTGACTTTGAAATGTGTTTCGAAAAAGTTGCGTCTCGCTAGCCACGATGACGAGCTGCAATGTTCCTTCTTGAGCGCGAATCGGACAGACATCTATGATTTATTCATGCGATATCTGTTAATGATGACCGTCCCTATCGATTTTAAATCGTAGGGGGGAGGGAACATTTTCAGAGCGGTTAGATAATGCTGTTGAAAATAAATACTCAAAGATTATACAGTCACCAAAACCTGATCTTTGACTGGAACTTACCGATTTATAATGTGGTCAGACTCTCTAGGCTATTTCGATTCTTGGTTAATTGAGAAGTGGTAACATTGAAGGGTTTAAACTGACGTCTAATGATCAGTATCAGAGAGCCTTCACCCACAAATGGTGATTTAAAATGAAGTAGGCGTAGGCTAACTACTGAAAAATGATAGAAAACATAATTGTTTATATTATTGAGATAGGCCTACTGGAATAGGCCCTACTATCTGTAAAATAAATTCATCACATTCACAGTTATTAAACTAAACGGTTAAAGGAAACAAGAACACCACTGTGGCAGGCTGCAAAGTCTCAATGTGTAGCCTAGTAGTGCATAAACATCGCCAACTTACAGTTTTTCACAATTGCTAGAACACCTTTTTCAGAACTCTTTACCTTTTTCTCAAAACTGTGAACACAAAACTCATTTCTCAAACTACATTCTCGAAACCCTTCAATCTTGTTGCAAAACTGAACAATCACCTCAAACACTTTTAACTTTGCTCAAAACTAACTAATGCTCTCAAATCATTGAACACATCAGGCACAATTACACTCCTGCAGAGCAGTGATAAGACAATACCCCAAACAATGGAAGACACAGTTTTCAGGGCAGGGTTTATGGCTCCTGGAGGAATTGTATTCATTCTACTGTAATTTGAAAAATAAAATATCACAATGAAAATAAAGAATAAGGACTTATATCACTCTCTACTCATATCCTCTAGCCTATATGAAGATATAAATCAATAGTTTTGTAAGTAAACAGAAAGACAGGCCAATACTGTACTGAATATGATTTGTACTGTGATGCCACAGACTCTGATAGTACTGTAAGTATGCAATACTGTAATTTTGTATTGTGCCTAAATTTAGACTTACTTGGACATACTGATAACTCAGCTCTTTCACTCTCTCAGAGTTGAGCTCAAAGGGTAGTAAGTGTGTAACAGTGGATGTTCAGTGATTACTGTACTGTATGATAATGGACATTTACGCTATTTCTTTTCTGTAGTCTGAATCTTTGGATTATTGACGCCACAGAGAAACCACTGATGTTGGGTTGGACCATGAAGTCCTGCTTCTCTCATTGGCATTCCATGAACCAGAACATGGTCAATGATTGTTGCCCAAATACCATCATTTACAGTATTGCAACTCTTGGGACTCTCTGTCTTTCTCTTCATCCTCTTCCTTGTACACCACTACTGTAACACACAATTGTTGACCCCTGCGTCTCTGTCAACTCTGAACTGACTTATATTGGTTGTCACATCATTAGACAGAAGTGTTATCAATTTTGAGTGGTAGTGTTCAAATGGAGACAACTGTGCACTAATTGTGTTCAACTTCTGCTTTGTTTGGTTATCAATATAATTAAGAAGTGCATCAGAATGCACAATGTGTTCACAGTTTTGCAAAAAGGGTTAATGAGTTTGGTAAAATGGGTGAAAGTGGGTGAAAGTAGTCTATGGTTTTGGCAAAAAAGGGAAAAATTCAATAAATGTGTTCAGGCATTTGAGAATTTGATTCAGAGAATGGGGTTTAGTGTTTGAGCAACTGTGAAAAACTGTAATCCTCCTGTTCTTATCACCGAGTGGTCAATAGAGACATAAAAGTAGTGGACACGTGAAATCCGACGTAATAACTCAGGGACGTGGACTAAATTACGCGCAATGAAAAACAACTGTCTTCTCATCGGTGAGTTGAACCGTCACTGCGAAATGTAGGCATGTGGAAGACTCTCATACAGAGAAGAAGCGTGACGTCAAGACTATACTTTCAGGGATCATTTCTATAGTTTCTGACTTCGAAATGTGTTTCAAAAAAGTTGCGTCTCGCTAGCCACGATGACGAGCTGCAATGTTCCCTCCTGAGCGCGAATCGAACAGAAATCTATGATTTATTCATGTGATTTCTGTTATTGATGACTGTCCCTATTGATTTTCTATCGTAGGGGGGAGGGAACATTTTCAGAGCGGTTAGACAATACTGTTGAAAATAAATTCAACTCTCATATGGAGTTATATACACCCTCCCTTCCTTCTTCAATTCCCGTCCTCACTGATCTAGATAGAAAATGATGGTGCGGCAACAATGGGCAATAGTCTATTCAGTGTTAGTTATAGATGGTGGGAACGCCCCTCGAGGATCGAGCATCGAGGAGAGTGTTTGAGAGCCACCCATAAGGCCTATTCGGACGGGATTAGTTTTATGGGGTGACATCAGGTAAAGTAATAATTACCAGGTAATGTAGTCCCGTCCGGACGCGCCATGTCAGTAAACATAACGGAGTATGTCGGTGACATTTACAGACACTTTTACCTTCCGTAAAACGGTCCGGAGAAATTACCTTAGTTAATATTAATCCCGTGCGAACGCGACCCTCTGTAAATATGTCTGTAATATTTCGTCGCATCCTGCATAGTCTGAATGAAAACATGACATGCTGTGTAGCTCCTAATAGGACGTTAGCTAGTTTGCCTATTAGCTTGATATTGTTAGCCATTTCAAACTACTTATGGCATAACATAAAGCTAACGTTTGCTAGTTTAACCAACTTGTAGTCTTTCAAATCTGAAAATGCCGCACGTACCTGACGCAAAGTATCACGTGCACAGCGACGAAGATGTGACGGCAGAACGTAAACGTAGTTACTCCTCCCATGTCAAGTAAAATGACAGAGATGTCTAGTCCCGTCCGAATTGGACATTTATATTACAGAGGTCATATGATAAACCTGCATTACTGTACGTCCCCCCATAAAACTAATCCCGTCCGAATAGGCCTATAGTGTCTTCCTAAAATGACTAAATCATTCTTGCAGGTTGACAGTTGGGTGTAGCTGTGGCAGCTGGTGTGAGGGTAGAGTAACCCATGATGTACCAGATGACGAGGATTCTGTAGCTTCCTGCGATGTTGTGGTTGTCTCTAGAGGCCTCTAACCTAAAAGAACCACCATCCACGTGATTTCTGGGTTTAAAAAAACACACACAAAAAAAGAAACAAAAACAAATCAGAGAGGACAGATGACTTGTAAATCTGAACAGGCGGTTTTATGTAATGTATAATAATAATCATGTATGATACACAAATGATGATACAGTACAGTACAGTCCCCCACTTAAGAGTCCAAAGGGGTGAATGGCAGAGGTGGTGTGTGTGTGTGTGTGTGTATGTGTGTATAGTCCATGGTTTAGGGTTTATCAGTGTGTTTGTTTGTAGGTGTTGGTAAAAAGTCATTTTAAAGACACTAGCTGTGTCATTTCCTTCCTCCTGTTGCACTTTGCTCAGTTTATGCGCCAGAGCTCCCCCTAGTGGCCTCTCCACCAAAAAGCAGCCTTTGTGGAGGTGGAGTCACTATCCGTATTTGGAGGCGTTGAAGAGGTCCACATTGTTGTCCAAGGGAGGTGGCAGGCAGCAACAGCCCATAGTGTTCGTTCTACCGTTCATTACAATCAAAATTAAACTAAACCAAGAGGGGAAAGGCGCTGTATCCATGGCAACCATCCAGTCTGTCCCATGGCATCTGGAGATTTAAAAAGTTCCTGCTTCCCCAGCAGGCGTGTCACGGAACAAACCCAAGCGTGTGTGTGCATGTGTTTGTATACACTTGCATACACTTGAGTATCTGCATACACTTCGGCAAACTTGCTAACGCAGCACAAGGCTGCCGCTGTACACCCATTTCAAATAGGAGAGACAGAGTTGAGATGTGACTAACAGATGGGTGTAAAAAAATAAATAAGAGCACAGTAAAAAATAGAGATGTAGTGAAAAAGAAGCGCGCGCACGCGTGTGTATTCAAGCACGACCATATCCAGCTGAGCATATATATGGTTTGTGTCAACGCAGTGGTCACAAGGCAAAAGAGTCATACAAAATGTCAAAAGTAATAAAAATGACAACATTTTAAAAGGAGAAACAGTATAGTGGCACATGAAATGAGAAAGGCCACTCTTCCACCATATGCTTCTGCTGTAAAATACAGTCTTTTGGCAAAGAGTTTGTCTGAAAACACAGAGAAAGCAGCAAACAGGAAGAAGAAGAGAATACAGAAGATGTTAAAGAGAAAGACAGAGACAAGTAAAAACAGACAAAGTAGAGAGATGGGGTGAGACAGACAGAGAGACAGACAGACAGACAGACAGACAGACAGACAGTGAGAGACAGCTGATGGAGGTCACGCTGGTCCGTCTCTCCCCTCCTCCCACAGGCCCTACTGGATGGTGGTTGTCGCCATGGTGACGGCTTCCTGGATCTCGCGCACGATGAGGATCCGGGCCAGCATCTGCTCCACCTGCTGGCGAGGGATGGGCTGCGCCGAGTACCAGATGGGGCTGTTGGGAGCCACCACGGGCTCGGGGGTCAGGTAGAACGTGTCGTTCCGTCCCTTCGCACTCTGAGGACTGACGTGGAACACAGAACATAAGCTGGGTCAGAACAGGATGTGTTTTTATGTGTGAGGACTTGGAAAAAATATCTCTGCACACATATCGTTCTAGAGTAGTACACCGCACTCTCGAACACCAAGGTGCCAGAAAAACGTCTCTGCAAAAAAATCTCTGCACACTTGGATCCATGCAAAAATTGTGTTTTACTACCAAGCTTTTGGTCCTTAGACTTTCATCAGGGCATTGCCAGGGGCCAAGGTCTAAGGACCGAAAATTGGTAGCAATTAAAACATTTTTTGCATAGATCCAAGTGTGCAGAGATTTTTTTTATGTGTGAGGACTTACCACTTGAAGAGGTAGAAGTCGTAGAGCTTGATCGGACAGCGCAGTGGGTTCTCCGGCTGTTCCGATTGCTCGGCGTACATGTCATCAGTCACTAGAACGAGAATGCAAGGCAGAGAGAGAGAGAGGAGGGAAAAGACGGAAGTTATACAACTGATGTTAATATTTAATGTTATCTGTTCTCCCGGAGATGTGCTTACCACTGAAGGAACCGATATGGATTCTGAGTTGCCCTCCAGGGACAATCCACCAGAATCCCATGATGCCCGAGTTGCCCCTCTAACACCACTTGCCAGTGTGCCCCTCCCTAGCCTAAGTAATGGAGATCTGTGTGTGTGTGTGTGTGTGTGTGTGTGTGTGTGTGTGTGTGTGTGTGTGTGTGTGTGTGTGTGTGTGTGTGTGTGTGTGTGTGTGTGTGCCTGATTTCTCGCAGTGAGCTGAAGAAACCTCTAAGCTACTCAGAAATGAATCTTTGTGTAGGAGAGGAGGAAGCAATTAAGTTTCAGTCGACTATTCCCATTTCCCAGCACTTCAGCAGGGGAAGTGAAGTAGTCAGGTTGGCTGACCTGTTCTCCCTCTAGCCTGCCCTTACAACAAATGACATGGGTGTGTGTGTGTGTAGGTGTAGGTGAGTGACAACCAGCAATAGAAGGGGAAGTAGAGCTCCCGTTGGGAACACTATTACATATCTGTGTAGAGTCATGGTCACGGTATTTTTCACTACATTTTCATAACGTAAAGTAAAAATATTACCGTACATACATTAATTAAGTATAAGCTTTAAGTCTTACAATCCTGAAGAGTGTGTCAAAGTAATGATAAGAACCTTTCTGTCCCAGATGGTGTGGGCCAGCCCCCTTCAGGTAGCGGATGCTGGTGCTCTTGTCTTTAGGGTTGGACGGGTTTTTCTTGGTGTGTCGGAGCACTTTGGAGAAGGCCACCTTCATATGCTGATCTACCGTCTTCAGCTGGAAATACCTGAGGGAGAGGGAAGAACATCAACTCATCTCAACAAATGTGGTCAAGGGTAACGGTGTTTTTGTTGAGGTTGTTATTGTCAGAGTTGTGAAAGTCCAGCTTCAGAAAGTTAAAAGTCCGGTCGCATATTAGAATCAGACAGTACATGTAAGGACTTTGACTTTCTGAAGCTAGACTTTTACTCCTCTGGTTATTGTTGAACAAGAAAAACTAGTGAGTAGTTGAGAGACAGAATGTGATCTCTGAGACAGTGAGTAGTTTCACAGTGAGCAGTTTAACCTTTCATGTTTTGATCTTATGTATATATGTATGTATGTATGTATATGCCGAATCCCCTTTACTTTGTTGAATGATGTTTGTGTTCCTTTCCAGTTGACTGCTTTTTTTGTTGTTGCTTTGGCAACACTGAGCCTAAATGTCATGCCAATAAAGCTATTTGAATATGAACGTATGAAAGACAAAGTCAATGGAGCTGCTTGTGGAGCGGATGAGCTGAAGTGGGAAAGAGGTGTGTGTGTGTGTGTGTGTGTGTGTGTGTGTGTGTGTGTGTGTGTGTGTGTGTGTGTGTGTGTGTGTGTGTGTGTGTGTGTGTGTGTGTGTGTGTGTGTGTGTGTGTGTGTGTGTGTGTGTGTGTGTGTGTGTGTGTGTGTGTGTGTGTGTGTGTGTCGTACTTGGTGTTGAAGAACATGAGGGTGGTGAGTAGTGTGGAGGGGGAGTGCGCTCCCAGCTGTTTACACTCCCACAGCATCTCTTCTGTGACGTGGCTGGGAATAATGTAGCCTAGCAAAGATGCAAAACACACACACACACACACAAAATTATCACCTCACATACTGTATACCTCATACTGTACCTCTCTGAATTTCAAGAAATGGCAGGCTAGATCTGGTAAGCAACTACCACTAATTCCATTGCTGCATTGCACTGATCGGGCAATAGAAAAAATGTCAACATTCCTGAAATTCTGGGCATCTAAAGTGGAAAATCGTATTACTTTTGGAAAACTTCACTTCAAGTGGAAAGATCAAATACGTCTTGAAAACTTAACACAAAACCCGGAAAACCTTTGTGTGAGCGTGCAACATAGACTCTTACTTAGAGGATGTATGCTAGGTTTCCATGGCTCCAGTATCCGGTGTAGCCACTGATGGAAGCGTGCGTAATATGGATCCGAGAACACATCGTCTACTCGTCCATTTTCAAACAGAAACTACAACAAAGGAGAGAAGAATGTCTGTCACAAACAATAGGTACAGCGTTCCCACAGGTCAGGGAATTCCTGGAATATCATGGAATTTCAGAAGAGGCATTTCCAGTCAAGGAATATCAGGGAATTGTATTAACAGTAAATTATGTAATAGCCAAAACCTGCTGTGTAATCTCGTTTCATGTGTGGATGCACCTTTGATGTTTTTGTTTTGCCCGAAACATTTCCCTCTCTAAAAATGTGCGACATTCTAGAATGCAATATCTTGGCTGGTGGCGTTACTTCAGGCAAACATGCCGGGGAAATGCCGGTTTCGAGGTCATGGAAATTCTGTTTTATGGTCAGGCAAAAGTCAGGGAATTTTAAGTCTGACTTAGAGTGGGAACCCTGTAGGTACCATAGCATCCATCGTTTCCATGTCTGTAGAGACTACAGGGTGCGGCAGTATACCAATATATGAAACAGTGTGTGTGCCAGGCCCACCTTCTGTATGCACAGGAAGACGTAGTAGAGCACGTCGGCCTCGTAGCTCTCGCCCTCCAGGCCCTGCGCCTCCTCCGTCATGAGCGCCAGCGCCACGTTCAGCTCCGCCACCGCGCTCGACACCAGGTCCTCCTGGTACCGCAGGGGCTGCCGGCCTACACACACACACACACACACACAGGTTATCAAAAACAAATGGACTACCTCACACACATTGATAGGGTAAGCGTGTACACACACACACACACACACAGGTTATCAAAAACAAATTGACTACCTCACACACATTGATAGGGTAAGCGTGTACACACACACACACACACACACACACACACACACACACTCACAGGTTATCAAAAAACAAAATGACTACCTCACACACAATGATGGAATAAGTGTACACACATGGAAGTTCTCAAGATAACCTGCTTTAAGGCAACATAAGCCAGACATATTATTACTGGGATTCAACTGGTAACATAGGAGTGTGTGTGTGTGTGTGTGTTTCAGTGAGTGTGCATCTGCATACTCACGTCCGATTGGTGCTAGTTTGGAGACCTGCTCCTTGTCCAGCTCGGCGTTCTTGCGCTGGGCCCAGATCCGCCACACCTCCAGCCCCTCCTCGGGCTTCAGGGAGTTGGGCAGCAGCATCTCCGGCGGCGCCTGGGGCTGGGCCTCCACCTCCGACACCGTCACAGTCTGACCCCACGTGGGAGAACAAGGGCAGCCAGTCAACGCACTCGACTAGTCATAAGACCTGGTCCAATCATATACTGTGTATAGTGAGCTGAGAACACTAAATGGCCACATTCCCCAGATTCGTTAAGAAGCTCTTAAGAGCTATGATCTTCTTAGGAACGCTCTAAGAACGCTCCTAAGAAGATCTTAGCACTTGTTAACGAATCTGGGAAACGCGGCCAATGTAAGCTGTTTCACCAACCCACATTTCATGAATGACTGGTATAAACTTAAAGTCGTTTTCATGAGTTACCGGTACTCTAGTACTATGAAAACAGTTGTTAGTTGCAAGTTAATTTATAATTTAATTATCTATAGGTTTCTCATAGAACATCAGTAACACAACCGGTAAAACAACAATACAAAACAGAAAATTACCGTCCGTCCCCCCCCCCCCCCCCAACGCCCTTTTACCCACCTGCAGCTGTTGCTCCTGCACCGCCCCGCCGTGCGCCTGGACGATCTGCTGCTGCTGCGGGTCCCAGATCTGCAGCGACTGCGTGGCGTTTCCGTAGGCGCCCGTCACCGTCTGCACGGCCACCGGGATGTGGATGTTGCCGTTCATGAACTGCGCCGGGAACAGCGTGTTGGCCAGCGTCTGCACCGCCTCCTCCTGACCCGCCACCATGCCCGAGACCGTCGCCGTGGAGACGGGCGTCATCTGCGCCCCGCCCGCCGTGACGCTGGCCACCGCCATCTTGAGCTGCTTGTCCTTGTCGTCGCCGGCGGCCACCTGGAGGGCGGTGGTGCCGTAGGCGTCCTGCGGGATGGCGATGTGGGTGATGCCTTGCTGCTGGGCTGGCGCCGAGTACACCGGGATGGTCCACGTCTCGCCTAGGCACAGGGGCATAGTTAGGCTGGACTATGACTGTGTTGGGAGTTAAGGGAGTTAAGAGTGTATTTACACATGCACCCCCCGGAGGGCAAGCTAAGTGCAAATGAGAACAAAGCAGTGATGACCAGAATTAACAGAGTTTGCCTTCAGGTCACAATCACACACACACACACACACACACACACACACACACACACACACACACACACACACACACACACACACACACACACACACACACACACACACACACACACACACACACACACACACACACACACACACACACACACAGAGTCCTTGGCTCTGCTAAGGGGAGTCTAAGTGCATTTGTGTGTGTTTAACTGTGGACCTAGTGATGTCTGTAGCATTGTGATCATGATCTGGACTATGGGTCTGGTCTTAATCAATACTAATACTGGAGTTATACTTGCTAAGTAAGTACAAATTGGTGTTAGCTAATTTTAGGAGACTCTAAAACCAGCCATAACCTAAATTAATACCAAAGTATCTTTATGTATAGATCTTGACCTTTAAGTCTGACTTAAAATTTACACTGCTGTACATTTGAACATTTTCTCACCACAGATGTCCCGACCCTATGCAACTTTTTCATAGTCATAAAATCGCTCAGAAATCGTTGTTTTGCTTGACTGACCAGTTTCATCGAAAACAGTAATATTTCCTCCCGCCCCCAGTGTCCCTATCCGCTATTGCAACCTTGCAGTTTCTGCAGGAGACGATCGTCTCCGGTTTACATCTGGAAGTCTGAGACGCGTAAGGAACAATAAGAACCACGCTTGCAATTTATATATTTATATATAGCCTATATATGTATAAATATACACGCTAAAGCTGTCGGGGAAGCTCTGCAGAGAAATATGCAAGCATAAAACGAGCGAAACCTAAAAACGAAACCGAAACCAGAGACGAAATCGCCAATCCTGCATAGTTTCTCTTTAATGTGCACTCTCAGCCGTGTGTACCTGTCGGGCTGGTGATGGTGCCCGTGGCGCTGTACAGGTGTGTGCTGTCCACCGTCAGCAGGTCCGGCCGCAGGGACACGTAGCTCTGCTGCTGACCCTGAGGGATGGCCAGCACCGTGGCCAGCTGTTGCCCCGGCAACGCGTACGAGACCGTGATGGGCAAGTCCACCTTGCGCTTCTTGGCCGGCTGGAGAACCCCGACGGCTGACGTAGCTGTGCTGGAGGTGTGTCCGCGCGGAGAGCCCTGAGCCTGGGCCTGAGCATCAGAGAGGGCCCCTACCGTCTGGATCTGGATCTGCTGGCCTCCAGCCACAGCTGCCACCAACTGGGCTTGGATCTGATGGAGGAGAGGGCAGAAGTGGACATCAGGGGGGAGAAGAACGGTGAACTATAAAGTTGAGACTATATACGGTAACAGTGCATAGTTGAATATCGTCAGGAGATGTGCAATAACCTCAGGCAGTTCTGGATAATAGTTAAGCAGCTATATTTAGCACAAATAAATATTCTACAAAAAGAGCATCAATTTATATTAGTCCGACGTGTATGTATGAGTAAGTGTGCATGCATAGTAATTTATGCAGTATAATAACAGTATATTAAGCATTTGAGTTGTGAGCTCACCTGTTGGTGCTGCTCCTCTGTGATCTCATGCTGGATGAACTGTGTTGCTGTGGCAACCCCCTGCAACTGCTGCTGGGAGGGAGAAGGCACCTGCAGCACCTGTCCTATCTGAGCCTGCTGACCCTGAATCTGCACCTGACGAACAGACAGAGAGAGAGAGATAATGTGAGGAATGACTCGGATTGGGATGACTTTTCTCTCGTATAACACTACCCACTGATCTAAATCACAGCTGCCACAAGCTCACCTGGACTTGGATCTGCTGCTCGTTGGCCTGCGGCACGGCTGTGGTGAGCTGCGGGGACATCTGTGCAGCAGTTACCTGGGTGACCTGGGCCTGCGCCGAGGACACCACCTGCTGCTGCTGTTGTTGCTGCTGTTGCTGCGGTGACTGCTGCACCTGCACCTGAACCTGCATCAACCCAAAGGAGAGGAGACAAAACAGTCAACAACAATACCATAATGAAAGACAACTCTTCCATTTATCTTCAATTTCCACTATAAAAGTCTCAATTAAATGAGATGTAAATGGACTGTAAATGGCAACTGTATACACAAAGTAGCACTCTAACATGTCCCCCCCCAAGAGCTGATTTTCATGTCCACCATTCTAAATAAATACATTGTGATCTAAAGTTAAGGTCACAATTGCTTGCGTGTAACCCTGCTTGACTGTGAGATTCAGTTTCCTTTTCAATGTGCTAGTACTTCTTCACGTTCTCTTACCGGGCACGCCAGCTCCAGAAGAGAGCCTGCTACTTCTGTGCTGTCTGTGTAGATGCAGTTGGCCCCCTGCTGGTACACCATGGTGTTGTTGTCGCCGCCCTGCTGGCCGAACTCCTGCAGCGCCTCGGGCCCCTTGTTGGCCAGCGACTCCAGGAACTCCTTCATCCGGTGCTGGGGGACGCTGCGCGCCTTCACACGCACCAGCTCCTCAAACGACACCGAGCCTTCCATGGAGTTGTTCATGGCCCCTCCTCTCCTGGCTGGCTAGCCAAACAGCACACACCTGTCTTTAAACACATGCATGAATGAAATAACATGGAGTCAAAAGACATGCATATTTCACTACCATCTAAAGGTTGTCAATGAGATCATACCAAATGTGAAATCATCAAAAGGATGCAAGGCCAGAATATAAAGTTGGACACAAACGCATTCCTATCCATCACAAATGCAAATAAAAAGCAACAATGCTTTGAAATAATCTCACACATAGCAAATTACCCATTCTGCACTCAGGAAAGCAACTTGACACACAACAGCCTAACACTCAGCAATACATTAGTCATTGCCATCAAAAATGATACTATATTCATAAAATGTAGACGTAGACATAATAGTCAGGGGGCCAATTCTGAAAAGGGCTTCCGTTAAGACTTTTGCGGACATGTTTTGGTACAAGCGGTCAACCTATTTTTTTAGTTAGAAGACACCCATAGGTAAGATATTATGGTGGTTGTCAAGCAATTTTTTTTTTTTTTTGACTTGTGCAAGCAATTTCAGGCCAATTTTTTGGTTTCCTGCTCAACATGACATGCCAACGATAAATGTTGAATATCTCCACAACCACAAGAACCATATAGATAAAAATGGTATGGAATGAAAGCTAACACTCGTGGGATGTCTGCTGAAGTGTCAGAATTAACATTTATTGTACAGTATAAGAGACAACAGACCTAGAACATGAAAAAAACAATCTCCGCCTAAAGAGAACCAGTTTTCAAAGTGAATATCAGATTGGAAACATAACATAGCATTCCAAAACCTCTATCAATCAGTACCCCTATCTATGGGAATGAGTCAAGCCAAGTTTAAAGCTTGTAGGGAGAGACAGTGCACTGCTGCACATGTTATAATACTTTAATGTTATGGCGAAAATGTAGAACTGTAGATGGTGGTCTATGGTGCTATTTGACTTCATTAATGTACCAGGTTGTGACAAATTGTGTTTAATGGACATATCACTATAGTTATCAATTCTACCCAAACATAACCGCTCTCTCAGTTCTTTAGGATTAGAGGTTAGTAACTAGTTAGTAGTAATAACTTTGTAATAGTCGTATGGCAAAGGCATTTTTCCCCATCCAAGCAGTGGTGCTCGGGTATAGGCAGCCAACAGAAGAAGGCACATGAAGGATGGCATGCTTTCCCCCCAGCTTTTAACCACAGAGGTCAGGTGCTTGGAGCTTGGTGAGTACAGGTCAGGTGCTTGGAGTTGACGATATGTGGATGTGAGGAAAGTGGAAGTCAGTGCAGTACCAGGCAGTGTCGATGTCCCTGACCAGGACTCAGACTGAGCACATGGACATGGTCCCTGGGTACCTTCTGTTGGCTGCCTACCTGAGCACCACTGCTTGGCTGCACTGTAAAACCCGGGAAGTTAACTTAAGTGTATATAAGTCATTCAGCTGAGTTATTTCTATGTGTGTAGTTTGTGTTGGGATAACTTTAAAGAGTCAAGTAAACTACTGTATACTCATTTTATTCATCTAATTTCAACTTGAGTAAAATACAGTCATGGCTGAAAGTGTTGGCACCCATGTTAAAGTTGACTAAAAAGAGGAATATAAAATCATCTTTTGGAAATTGATCTTAATGCCTGAAGTAATAAAAGTAGAACATATCCAACCTTTAAGGACACCAACGTTCAATGTGAATGAATAATGTATCATAAATAAATAAATGTATTGGCACCCCTATGTAACCCTATGGGAATTTAACACAAAGGGTTAACATAGGGGCAGGCAGATTTTTAAAGGCCACTTATTTCATGGATCCAGGAGGATACTATGCATCCTGATAAAGTTCCCTTGACCTTTGGAACTAAAATAGCCCCACATCATCACACACCCTTCACCATAACTAGAGATTGGCATGGTGTTTTATTCAGTTGGCCTATTAGCTGGTTTGATTTGCATTGAGCTCAATGAGGCTAACTGAAGAAAACTGAACAAAACACCATGCCAATCTCTAGGTATGGTGAAGGGTGTGTGATGATGTGGGGCAATTTTAGTTCTAAAGACCAATGGAACTTTATCAGGATGCATAGTATCCTGGATCCATGAAATAAGTGGCCTTTAAAAATAAAAATCTGCCTGCCTCTATGGGAGTTGAGAACATAGGCTTAACATAGGGGTGCCAATACGTATGACCCCAGTCTTTTAAGGAAGAACATTTATTTATTCATGATACATTATTCATTGCATGGGGTGCCAACACTTTCAGCCATGACTGTATATGCCACTCATTTCAATTAAGTAATCATGGCAAGAAGTATATTCACAATAAGAAATGGCTGACCACACATTACATTTCCCAGAATGTCACTGTCCATAGTATTCTTAACACATCACATATTAATCTTGACTGAAATTGAATCTTAAATGCAATAGTTAAACTATATTTACGGCTATACTATAGCTGTTATGTTATTGTGTTATTTACATTGACACCACACACCATCAAGCAGATGACTATCCATAACAGACTTGGCCTGTGGGCTGATTTTAAAATCTTAGATCACTTGTAATGCTTCTGACAGACGTAATGATAATCTGAAGATACAGTATATCATGATGGCCAGTACTGCCATGGTGATAAATATTATGTTTCACTACCATCATTCTGCAGTAATCCTATTAATTTAATAGAAATTTAAACCTATAAAAAAATCCTGAAATCTTTACTCCTGAAGCTCATATCCTGTCCATAAGAGGGGTAATATAGTTACTCAATGTAAACATGCATAATGTGTCTGTATATCTCCCCAAGAGACAATACAGACAGACAATAGGAGGCTCAATCACACCATTGGGATACTCAACTTTGTGATACTTTCAAGTGACTATATGTCAAAGTCAAATTGGGAAACGCAATCAACTTTGCATTAGGCCAAGAAAAAGTGAACTTCAAAATGTTCTTTATATTTTGAGAATGGGCTTCTCCTTAATGGTATATCTGATCATATTCTGAAAATCATCAACACAATATTTTTGCCCATCACCTGGTAAACAGTAAGAAGCCACAATTAACAGCTAAGAGAACAAATACTTATTAGAAAATCAAAGAAGCATTTACCCATAATCCATAGAAAATGATAGCTCACACATTGAGTACATTGCATTTTTTCGTGTGTAGGCCTACATAATTCTTACTTGTCATGACAATTCACTCAAGTTGTTATTAGGTGAATGAAATTAGTGTAGTTTACTTGACTCCTTTAAGTTATCCCAACACAAAATGCAATACATACTGTACAATATACTAATAACTCCAGTTGAATGACTTATTTACACTCAAATTAAATGAGTTGCCAAACTCAAATGTCAAGGCATCCGGTTTACTCAAATAATTTCAGATAAATTAGCTTCCCAGGCTTTACAGTATACTCAAATAATTTGAGTTCAGTTAACTTCCCGGGTTTTACAGGGGAAAAACATACCTTTGCCATACGACTATAACAAAGTTGTTATTGCTAACTACATGTAGTTACTAACCCCTAACCCTAAAGTAGTGAGAGAGCAGTTATGTTTGGATTGAATGAATAACTATAGTAATATGTCCATTAAATATCATTTGTGTCACAGCCTGGTATATTAATGAAGTTAAATAGCACTATACACCACCATCTACAGTTCTACATTTTCACTGTAACATTTAAATATTATAACTTGTGCAACATTGCATGTCTCTCCCTACAAGCTTTTAACTTCGTCTTCACAACCACCCTGATATCTTACCTATTTTAGTCTTCTAACAAAAAAAAAATAGGGTGACACTGACAGCTTGAACCAAAACATGTCTGCAAAAGTCTTAACGGAAGCCCTTTTCAGAATTGGCCCCCTGACACAACAGTGGCCCTTGTGGTGTGATACTCTTGTGGTATTTATTGATCATTATTTTTTAATGATCATGCTTGCACACAAGTTGGATTATATTGCACATTTGCCCAAAATTACAGTAGGTAACATGGAAGAAAAAGGAAGCACTTTGGGGGGAAAATCCGCTTTTTCCATTTTTAAGAATATAGTGTTAAAATGGACAAAACAACATTTTCTAAGCTGACAACCTGTCTAGAACTCATGTTGAGGGGTTAAATATCAATACTGGATAGGTTGTATGCTTGTACCAAAAAGTGTCCGACAAAGTTTTAATATCAGTTTTGGCCCCCTGACTATAATGCCAAGATGGTTACTGTACGCTTTCAAAATACAACATGTGGCTTGAATTAGTGTGGTGTATGGCACCCACAGCCTATTTCCAGAGTGATTAGTGGACTCTGTGCTGGCCTGGGACCACGATGAGTACTAGTGATCGAGAATGTTGGAATGCACATAGTGCTCATAGCTCAAATGCGCCAGTGTGCTTTTCTCTGGTTCTGTTCATTCTCTCTCAAATCGGGTCTGCATGATATACCGACACACTGCATCTTAACGGAGAACAGCAGATGGGAAGTCTGAAGGGAGAAAGTGAAAACTGAGCTAGGGGGATCAATACGGGGAGCTCTAACTGCAGAGCAGAAGCGAAAGTGTAAGCGAGGTATCGCCAGCCATGTGGAAAAAACGCCCCTTCAGTCACTAATGGTTCGCCTCACAAGCTAGACTTTAAACAGAAGCAATGAGTGGCATTACGCAATAGTCATGGGGCTTAATTACCGTGGCATGAGTGCACAAGTCTGAGATTATAATTTGATGGAATTGTGATATACATTGGAATACTCACATTTACATGGGGAAACCTCTCAGCTTTAAAATTACTTATTCAGGCGGCCTACTTATTAAAAAGGGCTGTCCCCTTTGTATTGTCAACAAAGCTAAACTAAGCCGGAACTGCTCCACCAAAAGCAATTAAATGTCACACATATGAAGCGTTAATTCTGTACACAATTAGGCAGGCAACACAATGGTTATAAAACAAATGCTTTCTTTCCTTTTCATATGCACACATTTGAATAAACCTACGGTCCACTTCAAATGAATACCGGGTATTTTCCATTTAAGACATTGTCTCTTGTTTACATCAGACTTTTGACGTTTTAAGACTGGTGTGCATGAACCGACAAGACCAGGGCCTCAGGAAGCATTCGTCATCTGAATATTCTGACAGAATTGGGACCATCTCGTAAAGGACACTATGCATGTTCTTGGCAATAACTTCCTTGGTAATAGCTCTGCAAAGAACACACAACTATAACCAGGGTTATGCAACTGTGCTTTACCAAAGTAAATGTTTCCATCCAGGTTAATTACATAGCGATTAAAGCACTATTCATTTTTAATCGAAGAGTCAACCAGCCTCTCCCTTAGCATGTTTATTTACGATCGAGGCCAGACGTCAGCTGGGTGTCAGCAGAGGTTGACTGTTGCTTCGATGCCGACAGCACATGTGTTTCGACTTGACACAGACAGAAATTACATATTACGTTCACAGAATGTCCCTGCCGATAATTTGTCATCGACTGTCCTACTACAGGAAAAGTGTAAGGAAAAGCAAGGATCTCGCTCAAAAATAACTCCTTTCTTGCAAACCGCAGCAGCCTTTCAACAGACCTCCTTAAATTTTAAGGGTTTATTGTCAAACCTTGGCAATCAATAGAACATCCACAGTTCAGTTCTACACGACTCACCAAACACCTGATATATTCAGGCAAACCATGTTCTGGCTCAGGCATACAGCTGCAGTAGGCAGTAGTAAAAAAATCTGATATACGAGAATGACATGACCCAGAAGGCAGCCAACGTAAAATGTTCCAAGAAAGTACGCTTGTGTTTTGCAGAGCATTCGTCCCCACTCTCCTTTTGGTCATTTCTGGCTCGTACTCTGTACCTTGGCATATAGAACGTGATTCTGTCCTGCAACTACATAACTTCAAAAGCCAACAGCAGCAGAATTCATCTACGTTAGCTGTGATGATTGATAACTAATAGCATTCCTCACCATTGTGAGCTTAATCTGATTTCGCATGATGCTAATAACGCCATGATGACTGCTAGTGTGCTACATTGCTCACTGAATGAAAGCATAAAACTACATATAGATATACATCCTTAATTTACGACAGAAATCATGAGAATAACTGTTCAGAAATTGCTAGATAGCTAGTTATCTACCTACCTCTGTTTCCAGGCCTGTCCGTTTTGTTCTTCTTCCAGTTTACACTTCAGACGCCACTTATCATGCACGATCGAGTTAAGAAGAACAAAAACAGTATTGTTGTCTTGCTCTGTGGCGTGGTCGATTGCAATTACTCAAAATATTATCAGAAATTTGCATGTTTTCTTCTTTCTTACACACACACCTCTCTGGGCGCCATCTTACAACAAGTCGCTTCTGACCAATCCGATGGACTTTAGGCAGGCTCTATTCGTATCGCGAGACTGCGAAAGCCGACGATTCCTCGAGTGCTTTAAAGGAGACACGCGTAGTCAGAGTGGACTTTTTAGCGTAGTTCTGAAATCTCAATAATTATTGGAAAGCAAGATTGATTGATTTAAACGTTTTAAACAGATTTAACGGCAACGTTACTGCTGGAAAGCAATGGGAAGTGTGACCGATCTATGGGAAAAGTGCATGTTTCAATGATATTTTCCAAAGTAAATCCAGCTCAGGTTTTCAACAAATTCAGATGTTATATTTTGCAAAATTCAGTCTCCAAACACTACATGTTATACGTGTTAAGCCACAACTTCAAACATACTAAATAATATATCATATTCTTGGAGGCAGAGTGATATTTCCTGTGTGTTCACCTTTAAGGTGGCGAACAGGGTCGTTCCGCCTTAAGGCACCAGCCATGTGCGACAGAGAGCCTCCCAGTTTCTTTCTCAACACACTGCTTGGCGGTGCAATTAAGGAGGACCGGGAGAGATGCAGGGCATCTCGTGGCAGAGTTTGTAATTACTGAGGTGGAAAGGGTTAATTCTCACATACCATTTAAAAACCCTCGTGGTCCTCTGATGTCATGCTGACAGTATGGTAGCCATAGATCTTAGATTCAATACATCAAATAAGAGCTGACGTACAAGTTAAAAAAAGAGAAAATAATTGTACATCTAGTGTGCCATTATCTCATCTAAACTCCCTCTTCTCACCATCTCTTGAAAAGCTCAAGGACAGAAATTCAGACTCATTTCTGTGTTTGGGAGGAGCACCACGAACACCTGAAGGAGATGGATATCTCTGGATGGGAAATTTCATAGGTGATGGCCCACCTTTAACTGATAAGACACACTAGGAGACATTTAAGTATGTTAATTAAATATACAATTTTATTATTCAAGATGTTTGGAAAAATTGCAAGCGAGTCACCTTCTCTATGGCTATTTAACCCTCCGCTGTTACTGGTGCGACAGGGTCTGAAGAGGGTGACAGTGTTTGTAGAAAAAATCCTTTGCAAGCATCCCCCCCACTTTGTAGCACCAGCGCAGAACCGACTGCACAGAGTGTTTGGAGCAGTTAACACAGATGTAGAGGCTTACACATCCACACAGTATTCCCTTGTTGCTCATTGGCTGCAGCTCTCCATCAGATCTTCCCAGGATCTTCCTTTAGGGTGACCGTTCTATTGAACACCAGCTGTGGGGAGAACACAACTTGTTACGACCACACTTTATGACTGAGCTGAATGAAGCATTTGACAAATGCATCTCGTACACTGAATGACAGAGCCCCCCCCCCCCCTCCTCCTCCCCCTTATTATTGTCTCAAACTCTCACCTTTTTGGGCGTGCTGTCAGGGTCCACAGAGAAATAGCCCACTCTCTCAAACTGGAACTTATCAAAGACCTTTGCATTAGCCGCAGACTGGTCTACTAAGGCATCTTGGATAATACTCAGGGAATTCTGAGGGAGAAAATGGGTGTGGTTATCATCACAAGGCCATAAGGAGAGGAAGGCACAAAGAAGGCATAAATACAGTTAAGAGCCTCTCTCAACATCCCTCCTCGATTCTCGATGCTCGGTCCTCCAGACTCGTTCCCACTGATCTATAACTAGCATTGGATAGACTATCTAGAT
This sequence comes from Sardina pilchardus, assembly GCF_963854185.1. NCBI lineage: Eukaryota > Metazoa > Chordata > Actinopteri > Clupeiformes > Clupeidae > Sardina > Sardina pilchardus. Next base: position 22,749,041 of record NC_085000.1, on the reverse strand, counting down.
AAGTGAGAACGAGGACCGAGGAAGGAAGGGAGGATATATAAAACACGAATGAGAGGCACCCTAAGAGGAAACTCACTGGGTTGATGTCACTGAGGAAGCCACCTGGCACCTCTGCAGAGTCCTCTGGGTTTTTGTGTAGGAACCTGAAGTCAGAGGAGCAGCATTCAGGCATTCACTGACTCATTCACTTTCAAAGCATCACACTCTTGAAATACATATACTGTATTATGTGCTTTTTTTTAACTATTGCCCTTTTATGCTTTTATTTTCTATTACTCTTTGCATTTGTTTAGGTGAAGAAAAACAAAACTCACAGCCGCTCATAGAGGCGCACTTCACACTCCAGGGGCTTGCTGACCCAGTGGATGAAGGCCTTGGGCTTCTCGGCCGAATCTGTGGTGGCACACGTAACCTCCAACTCCGTCACTTTACCGCTGGCGTCCTTGGAGACGAGGACAGACAAAGGTGAACAACTGTGTTAATCAAGAATCGGGTTCATATGGAAAAGCTTGATCAGGATCATGCCAATGCTCTTTGGTGCAGTCACTGATCTATAAAGAATACTTTACAGATCAGTGGGTGCAGTCAGTAAGGAAGGTATTCTGTCTCACCTTGATGACACGCTGCACAGAGATGATGTAGCCAGCATGCCTCAGGCCCACAGGTTGGTCAGGAGTCAGACGCTTGTAGCCCTTCTCCATCACCTATAGGAGGCAGTGTAGAGAACACATGAGTGTGTGATATGAGAAACACAACAGAGCAAACACATACACACTTGCTTTCTACATCAGCTACGGTTCATGGACAATCACAGCCACCAGGACAGTATATAAATACTTGTGTAATCTGGCGCATTACATTCGAATAACCAAACTCGTACCTCTCTGAAGTCACTCTGTTCGATGTAGACCACTCTCGAGAAGGGAACCACGTGGCTGCCCTTTTCCTCATTTGCAGGGAAGTCAGGAACGCGTACTGCCATCTGTGAAGAAGTGATGTGAAGATAAAAGAGATGAACATGTTGCAGATGTTATAAGAGAAAGAGGGAATGCTCTTTTACAGGTGCACTATGAGATCCTGAATGATGTTACTTCTGTTGAAGTTCCACGTAAAAAAACAAAACACTACTTTCCAATGCATGCTACTAAATCAAGTTCTCACTGCCCCCAACTGAGCATGTGCATGCTCACTAACCCCCAACCCCTCCCCTATACATCTTGTTGGTGTTTGGCTGAAATATGCTTTGTTATGTTTTGGTACACAGCCTGTGCCCTAGTGTTTGTTTGACGTTTTACAGCCCCTGTGTAGTCTCCAGAGACCAGCTTTTTTCACAATGTATACAGGGAGCAGGCAGCAAGCTGAACAAAGGGAAATGGCTATGATTTGAGACAAAAATTAAATTGCTCTAAAAACCATGCAAGATCTCATAGGGCACCTTTAATAGAGAGAGATCTCTCTCTATCTCTCTATTTTTCGAATGAAGACATCGACCTGGTCTGTTGAAGCATTTGTATCTATGAATAGAGTTGTATGTGTGTGTGTGTGTGTGTGTGTGTGTGTGTGTGTGTGTGTGTGTGTGTGTGTGTGTGTGTGTGTGTGTGTGTACCTGTGACTCGTTGGGCAGGTTGGTTATGGTCACTTTGAGGGGTTCCAGCACAGCCATGACACGTGGAGCTTGCTCGTTCAGCACCTCCCTCACACACGCCTCCAGCAGGTGAGGCTCCATGGTCACCTGGGCCACGGTCACTCCCACCTGGAACGGGATCGCAGACCCTCATGTCATTCTTTATTTATTTAAAAAAAAAATTTAGATATTTTTTGGGGGGCTTTTATGCCTTTAATCAGATAGGACAGTGTAGGGTGACAGGAAACGAGTGGGAGAGAGAGTAGGGTGGGATCCGGAAAGGACCACGGGGCGGGAATCGAACCCGGGTCGCCGGCGTGCGGTGCAGGTGCCCCAGCCAGTCGCGCCACGACTGGGGCCCATTCTTTATTTTTGAACACTGACACAAAGTAGTACAGGAATGGATGCAACTACGGAAGACACGCTCTGAGGCTGTTCAGATTCACAACCATGTAACCAAAGATCCTTCATTACTGACAAGATAGAGCAACATAATGCGTCTCTACGGAAGCAAAATTGGAACAGTTCCTGTCTGCTTAAAGAGGCGTGTCGCAAAGACGTCATAGTGGGATATCGATCTCTGTCAGATTGGCAAGCAGTTCAGTTCGAATGTAACGTCACTTTCTAGGTCTGATTAAAGGGGGATTTCGCCCCTCTCCCCTTTGCGAAAATAGAATGTGGAAATGGTCGAATGTTTGCGCCTCTCGCTCCGCTTTAACCCTCGCTGATGTAACCGTGTGCAGGCTGCACAGTCTCAACATTGGCTTAGTGGCTACTACATCCATTCTTACCCGTGCACAAAAGTTGTTGATGGCCTGTGGAGGGAAGCCTCTCCTCCTGAGAGCAGTGAGAGTGAAGAGGCGTGGATCATCCCAGTCCCTAGAACACACACAGACACACATACACACAGACACTTTAATTAGTCATTCCTTATAAAATAATAACAATAATAATAATCTTTATTTATAGAGCGCTTTTCTAAACATAGTTCCAAAGTGCTTTACATAAAAGAATAAACAGAACCAAAAATAAAACAAAAAAGTGTTTAAAAACAATACAAATCAAATGCAAAAAAATGCAAACTTATGGTAGCCAACAAGTACCCATACAACACTTAAAACAACCAGGGTCTTCAGGATCGAGGCACAGTGGCATCATATATAAAGTCCCTTTTGCACTGCCATGAAGTTATATGACAAAGCACAAATCTGTGCAGGGGGGGTGTTGTAGCAGTGTGTGTGTTGCCTACCTGACGACTCCCTCCTCCACCAGCTTGATGATTTTCCTCTTGGAGACCACGGTGTATGTGAGGTTGAGCCGGCCGTACTCCCACTGCACCGGGCAGTACACATCTATGGCATTGCACAGCCAGTAGTACGATGACCGCCTGCAGGACACACCGGCAGTTACAACAACAGTGTGAGTATTGAACACATTTTCAAGATTCAAGATACTTCATTGTCATTTATGTAAAAACATATAGGAATAACATAACATAACATAGTGCAGCTAGCTAGACAGTGGTGACACAACAGACCACAGTGCATAGATAGTTGAGGTAATGATGTAGTATGATGTAATAGAATAGTCGAGGTAATGATGATATTAGTAATAAAGTGCAATGGAAGGGCATCAGTCATAGTTCAATGGTCAGATGACACTCCCTCACACAGTGGGAGTGTAAAAATTAATCAGCAGACTACCAACAACAGCTGACAAATTCTCTCCTATGATATAATGATTAAAAGATATGAAACAGTCCATGACTAAGGAGTTCATCAGGAGTTCATGTCTGCTTTGCTGTCAGCTAATCATGACGAGAGAGTGGTAATACAGCTTTAAGGGCACACGTCTTTCTGTTTGGACTTGGCTAAAAATAGCGTCTCACCCAAAATTGAATTTCTTCTCAGTATACTGCCAGTGGCATTATAGCAATCAATGCCAATGAACCATCAGAATGATATTGTCAGCAGGTCTGACCTTATTACAGATACCTTGAGCACTACAACAAAACTACTGCTACTAACTACATTCACAAATACAACGCAAAAGCAAAAAGATCTGAGGAGACAAATACTTAAAACAAGAGATCCACACAAACCTAGCCTGGAACTCTTTGGTGCAGAGAGAGTGTGTGATCTGTTCGATGGAATCACAGAGACAATGCGTGTAGTCATATGTTGGATAGATGCACCTGAAAAGAAAACAGGACAGTAAAACAACTTGTTTAGAGATCTGAAATGTACACACACACACACACACACACGTGCAAGCGGTTACAAACATAGTGCATTGTGTGCACATTCTACTATGACATGTGCATCTATGTGTGATCATATTATACAGCACACACACAGTGCCAGTTTGTATCTCGCACCATGGCTTTGATCTATCCATTAAAAGTCTAAAGAAAGTAGCCTGGGTGAACCTTTGTACAATACAAGAGAGAGGAGGAAGGTTGGCACTGCCAATGGATACACTGGTGCAGTCCGTTTTAACGACACAAATGGGCATTTACTTTGTTTACGTATGTAGTTAATGCTTGTGAAATCTTTGTTTACAAAAAAAATGTGTTTGCACTGTAGTACTTCAGAAAGCATTTAGTAAGAATTTAATTTAGCTTAATTTTACCGCTGGTTACAGACCCATCCTCAATGGAGAATAGATTTGGTGCTAAACGAGGCTGTAAAAAAGTACTGCTCTACTGTATAATCATATTCCAGGTGATGTACAGTATTGTACAGTACCAGGCATCTCCTGTCCTGTGATGAGGGGTGTATTTGATGCGGTAGGCCACGGGGTCCATCTTGCCATCCTCCATGACCATCTTCATCCTCAGCGTGGCCTCCCCCTCTGCAAACATGCCCTTCTTCATCCTCTGGAAGAGGACGAGGGACTCCTCCACGGGCCGGTCTCGCCAGGGTGAGGCGGGCGCATTGTGGCCCTTTAGCTCCTCTCCACGCTGGTGGCACACGTACGCTAGGCCCCTGTAGGTACAACCACACCGTTACTTAGACCCTTAACACTTATGAAACCATGAGAGCGGAGGGTGGGGGCATACAGTGACATGGACTGCGTTTACATGCGCTTTAGTATCCCGGTTATGATGAGGATTTTAATGTATCCCGGTTTTGTATTTGCTCATGTAAACATCATATCCCGATTACAGAACCCCGGATAAGCCCTTATCCCGGTAATAAGTATCCTGGTTATGCTAGGTGGCGTACTCCGAGAGAAACCGGGATACTGTTCCATGTATACACCTTATCCCGGTTTCTCAGGCAAACACGCGATTGCATTAGAAACCGGGATACGGAGTGCTAATAGAACTTTATTGTTGGTAACCGGAATACTATTATTCATTACGTATACAGGGATATTAATAACCGGGTTTCTCTGTGTTGTATGGTGTATGTAAACACCATATCCTGAATATGATCAAAATCGGTATAAGCCTCATAACCGGGTTACTGAAGTGCATGTAAACGCAGTCATAGAAGATTCATCCAAGGAAACATCATCATAGCATAGCAGATAAACAACACAGTGAAAAGTTACCTGCGGATGAGTTCCTCTGCCCAGTCATAAAGCTGCTGGAAATTATCGGAGGCATGCGTGACCTCATATGGCGTATAACCTACACAAACAAACCGACACAAACGTACCATTAGCATCCATGCCGAGATTTTCCTTTTAAACCATCAGCTGGCATGAAACAACTGACTTTACATTAATTCTGATTAATAATATTAACCAAAACAAAACAAACATAATTTCATACCCAGCCACTCAACCATGTCCCTAATGGCAGTGAAGTATTTCTCTTCTTCTTTCTCTGGGTTTGTGTCATCGTAACGCAGGAAGCAAATGCCACTGTTAGCCTGCAGAGACAGGGATTACGGGTCTGAGCAAGACGGTAAGAGTGGTGGTTTAAACTATGCAGCAGAGCAGCCTGATCTGCAGGTTACCACAGTCAGCGCTGCATGTGTGTGTGTGTGTGTGTGTGTGTGTGTGTGTGTGAGAGAGTGTGAGAGTGTGTGTGTGTGTCTTCATTGATGCTTCTTGGTATACCTTTGCATAGCCAAAATTGAAGTTGATGGCCTTGGCATGACCGATGTGGAGAATACCATTGGGCTCTGGGGGGAAACGCGAACGGACCTAAAAGGGAAGAACAGCAAGAGCCCACTGGTTACATTTATGAATAATGAAATGTGTGTGCATTTCTGCTGGCTCTGATAAACCCCCTGCCCCAACACACACACACACACACACACACACACACACACACACACACACACACACACACACACACACACACCTGTCCACCCGTGATCTCTAGATGCTTCTTAAGCAAGCTCATGGTGTTAGGTGTGACAACGTATCCCTCGGTCTTGAAGTTCTCCCCTGCGGACACATGGCACATGAGGTTAAACTGAGGTAAAACAGAGGTTTAAGCCAAGAGAAGAAGCCTATGCAGATCTCTCACCTGGCTTGTGGAAATTTAAGGCCACTCCTCTCAACTGCTCCATGAGTGACTTAGCCTCCATTTTGACTTCCCCTAAACATTCAAACAAGGAATGAGAGGGATGAGAGAGAAGAAACAGAAACAGAAAGAGGCCAGAAAGTTTGACAGAGCTTAATCAAGGACTATAATCTTTATTATTACAGCTTATTAAACTCTCCCCTCTGACTCACCATTTACAGCCCCATCCACTTCCTGTTTCTCCTTCTCTGGTGCCTTGGCTTTGGCAGCCTGGAAAACATATTTGGCGTTAGACCTCACAGTCTCAATACCAAAACAAATCAACATAAAGCAAACACAATATGCTGACTTTCAACAAGGCTCTTCACAGCCAGATGATTCTGTTTGAAACTTGAGAAGCGTCATAGTTTAGGTTTTTTTTTTTTGTAAAGAGGGCAGAGAGAAGAAGGCACACACACTAGTGTCATTCTTAGACTATTTCAGAGAGGTTATAATAAGATAACAAAATGTTGTAACTACCATAGCTAGGCTGGGTGAACCCTGATGATGGTGATAGCCAGACTATACCATAGCAGCACTGAACAGCAAACAATCAAGGAGAGCTTTTGCTATCTACAGTACTACTTAAACTGCATGTACAGTATCTAAGAGTTCCAGGATGGTCTAGTTGTGATAGTGAAGCAGTCAGCAAACTAAAACTCACCTTGGGCTTCTTCTCCAAGTCTGCCTCGGTCTTCGGACCCAAGAGATGCAGGACCTGGTAAAAAACAAAAGGCAAAAATGATGCACAGTGATACATGGAGTTGACACACAGGCACAGGCACAGACACAGACACAGACACAGACACAGGCACAGACACAGACACAGACACAGACACAGACACAGACACAGACACAGACACAGACACAGACACAGACACAGACACAGACACAGACACTCACCTGCATGTCCACTTCATTTTTTATGATCTTCCCATCAGCCCATTTGAGGCCAGCCCGGGCTTCACCTGTAAAAGACGCTCATTACTACACTGCTATAAATGAGGCATGTCGAGAGGACAGGACGAATTCAAACAGCCTCTGAGTCTGGTACCATGTGACAATTAACTGCACATTGACAAAGCTCACCCATAAGCAGGCCCATGTTGAAGCGGTACCTCTCCTCCTTCAGCTGGTTCTTGTACTTCTTGATGACCTGCTCAACCTGAACATGTAATGAGGGGCGAGAAAGTGTGTGTGAGAGAAAGAGGGTCAGCCACATGCATCATTTGGGCATTTTGTCTTCTTTGATTTCGTAATCTGTATGTCAGTGAGAAAGTTCCACATTGATGATGAATCATACCACATCCTCAATCTGCTCAGGGGTGATGACCACACCCACACCACAGGAGGACTCGAATGCACTTCGGTCTAAGGGGTCTTGAGGGTGGCTCTTCACAAACTCCAAAGCAGCTGTGTGGAGCATCATATACAAGAATAAACCAACAGTGAAAGCGAAAGTGAAAGCTTATTAAAGCTCTACTGAGATTTTAAATACAACTTCATACAGTTTCAGGCAGCCGCCTGCAACCTTCTCCATACTTAACAACTATAGCTGGTAAATCTGTGTATTTACCTGCCAGCTGCAATTCAGATGTGATCTTGCGTTTGGCGATGTATTCTGTGAGGAAGCCTAGACGACGTGTATCCTTGATACGTGAGGCCATGCTATACAGAAGGGTCCCCATAGCCTTGTCAATTGCCGCGGACCCCACCACATTCTGTGCCTAAAAAAAATAGGAGATGACACAAATCAATATTACTTTAATGCTGCCATAGCCTACCATACTATACGATTATTACACATCTTGATTCTACACATCACTCCAAGCAAATTAGGCCTGATGAAGTGTAAACAAATTGCCGCAAGGCAATCTCTACATTGCACAAACGATACGTCAGCATGTCACACAGAAGTTTGCTAGTCTCAGTTGAAACAAAAACAATGGAAAGTACAATGGAAATCTTTACTTTGACGTCCATCAAACAATTGTGTCGTGTAAACGTCAAACATTGAGCAAAGTTACAAAGTAAGATGATCAGTTGACACTTAAAGGATCTGGTTGGAACATCAGACTGAAAGTGACCCACGTAGGAGCTCGTACAGAGCTAATGATAGACCTAAAGAAGCAAGCTAGCGAACAGGGAGGCTATGCTATCGCTAGTGATCCAAATCGGGTTCGGTTATCTGCTTACCTGGGCAATAGCATCCTTCAAAGTTGAACTGAGAGCTTCATTTTTAAGAGTTTCTTTAGCTTTCTGTTCGCTAAGCCCGATAGATACAAACAGTGTCGTAGCATCCGCCATGTTTCACAGACAGCCACACAAGCCTCACTGCCGGCCAGGCAGCAGCATGGGGAACAGCAACTTTACGACGGGGCGGGATCAATCACGGAAACAGCTCTCTGCTCCAATCATGCAGCCGAAAGGCTAGGATGGGCCGGAGGTATGAAAACTTGCAGACTAATTGCGTCAGTCGCTTAAAATGTAACATTTTACAACATTGTATTGTGTGTAGCGTATGTAACATTGTTTGTAAATGCAACATTGTTATGTAGGAAACAACAGCCTAGAAAAGCAACCAATGATATTTTATGGAAAATCCACATAAAATAGCCTACGCCTATCATAGCCTAATTAAAGCATTAGCATGTACAGTAGCTGTAGCCACTGTAGGTAAGGCATATTTAAGGCTATACAAAAAGTGCAAAAAAATATTTAAAGACATTTATCTCAATCACGGAGGACATTTCCCATGCTGAACCCAGTAGAACCAAAACTAACCTAACATTTCATCTATTTCAAGTGGTCCTTCATTTGCAAAACAGGGCCTTTACATTTGACCTTAAATGTCATTTTCTACATCTACATTAAGGTGTCAAGTCAGGGGTTCCTTGAATTTGCTGCGATTAAACGGGTAAATAAGGACAATTTAAGTATATCTTCATTCCTTGATTGAAGGGGGGAAATCAAGGGGAAGTAAGGGGTAACTTCAGTAGGCTTCTTCTTAATCCACCTTAATCTATGCACATTTCTACTTAAAAACTACCTTATTATAGAAGGGGTTTATGGTCAAAAGTAAGGCATTTATAAGGGTTGAAATTGAGGGGTTTTGTTTTGTAGTGGTAAGTGTCAAGTTTATAAGTACAAATTGACATACGCAATTTCAAGCCCAAAAACTGGAAACAAACAAAGTGGGGGCAACTAAAAACAATATGTGTGGGGTTTCTCTGGGAATGTTTTAGACAAAAGCATCAGCTAAGAATTTTACATTTAAACTAGTCCAATTTAGACATAAAGTCATGTGCAATCATTGATACCAGTCAACACGACTACTATTTATCAATATCACTATTAATGAAAATATCCAGATACAACAATTTGATTTAAACATTTTATTTGAATTACTTCTGACAGTCTGTAGATGAAGTTTTATGTTAATAAACAGATATCCTATGCAAGCAAGGTTGAGAATAGGAAACTGATGCAATGTTGATACACAGTTACAGTAAAGGACCGTGGAAGTTCAGCTCTCACTATGTACAGCAGTAATGTAGAAAAATCTTCTAATGGCAATGACATTTACATCTTTTGAATTTTCAACATCAATATGGCATCCAATGAAGTTAATTGAATGTTCCCAAGTGATAACTCAACGAGGACCATGCATCACTAATATACTTATATATCATATATAATTTAGGTGTTTTTACAATCAAAAAATGTACAATTAAAATGACAAGTTTATCTATAGCACATTTTATGACAAAGGACAGAGACCATATATACACACACATTCAAAAAGACACATCCGGCACTTTTCTGAGGTCTACTGTGCTGAACAGGATCTAATGACAGTGCACAATCTAATGTCCATCTGAAAAAAGTGGGAGTGTTAAGAAAGCCATGTTACAGAGATATGGTGTTAATGACCTACAGATATTACCACTGATTTGGTCCCATAATAATCCGAGAATAAGGAAACCAAGGCATGGATTTAAGTATAAGAAAGGGGGTAGCAGAGACACCATTTTGTATTCAAACTCAGAATGCCTGTGCCTGTGGCTTGCCCGATGGTGATGCTGGGAAACATTTGACAAAGTCCTCGTAAGTGTGCCAACATTTATTTTAAGGACTTTAAGCCATCACAAAACACCTTTCACTATAACACGGGTCTTTCAGCAGTGTGCAACGTGCCAGAGAAGAGCTAGGCTGAAATTGGCCCAATCTCAATCCAAACTCCTCTCGTATACGTGGATGAATCTTCCAAGTGTGTTTGGATTAAGCTTCTGTTTAGTGCTCAATCCATTTTGGCAGTATTTTCTGGCCTAAGCCAAAAGGTGAACTTTGAGATAAATAACATGTGCCTGCATATGACATAACTATTTTTTATGTCTTAAATATTGTTAAACTCATGATCGATCTCGATAACGTTAATAATGTTTGTGCATTCTCAAATTATTACATCTTCCTGAACCTCTCAATCTCATGTATCAACATACAATGTATCAACATATTCCTAATTGTAGCAGTGCCACAAATTGTGCTGTAGGGTTGATTAAACTTATAGTTGAGGAGACACATTACTTATGTTAAACTTATACATGTTTGCGATAAAATAAGCATTGGACAGATGAAGATAATATTCGGAGTCAGTAGTTCTGTACATTTGCTGAAATGCATAGGTTGGTAAAATGATACGTGTTAAGAACTGTACAGTAGCTGCACAATAACAGGAAACAAAACATGTAGATAAACCAGTCTGTGTGTGACATGGTTTGACCCTAAATTACATGTGAAACATATGCAGCTAAGAGCTTATATTGACAAGGACCTGATCCTCCCTCTGTATCTACTGGTTTACCATGAGCTATTCCAAATGAAACATCTACAAGCTATTCATGTGCAGCAGTCCTGCATGGTCAAAGAGTACTGTTTTATTCTATAATGTGCCACGGAGCATAAAACCAATGTCATTGTGGGCATTGCTTCATGCTACAAGCAAGCTGGATTGAGACCCAATCTGGTTTGTTCTGGTCCATCAGGTAACAGATGAGAACTGTGGTCTGAGATGGCAGGTAGTGACTGAAGGAAAGAATGAGGTGGGGTGTGTGTGTGTGTGTGTGTGGGTGGGGGATGATGGTGTATAGAGGTTCTACTCTTTTACAATGTCTCCTTTCTTCAGAATGATCTGCCGTTGCCATGGCGCCAGTTTTGTTTCATCATATCCTAAGGTTCGTAGTTTCTCTAGCTCCTGCTTCTCCTCAGACTCCTTCACGTTCTTTGCGAGTTCCTCCTCTTTTCTGCACGTGTAAAAGGGGAGAGGAGAGGGATTAATCTTCTGTTTAAAATTGTTCACTGATCTTCACAAAATGTGAAAGACACAACTGAACTTCCTGAAGCCACAACATTCCCATTTCTAAGCAAACTATTTTACCACTAGATGGCAACGTTACCACCGGACAAACATTAGTGCAGTAGACAGCCTTGCCCCTGTCATTAACAATTATGATGGCAAATGTGGCCATTGAGCAGGTCAGAAGGAATTTCACAATATTTTAGGCACACTTTTTCACAGTCTAAAGCTTATCATTTGGAAGTCCCAACCAAGTTTTTTTTTTTCACTCTTATGACATAAAGCTGTCCACTGCACATCTGACCAATATTTAAAATGTAATAAATACAAAATTATAAGAACAATTAAATGATCTTGTCTTACCTCTTCTGTTCTCTGTCCAACCAATTGGGTACAAGCATAAAAAATAGAATAAGTATACATGTAAGAGTCACATTACTACTGCTACGGAACCCATGTAAACAGGAAATCATACAACACAATCATGCATCATCTCTAAATTATGTTAATGAGGCTTTACAAGGGGAAAAGTACACAATAGCATTAATCACACTGTTATGACGTGTTTTCTCACTATACTGTAACTAAACGTATTTCAAGACATTTTCATATGAATGAAGGAAGAAAAAGCACTTCAAACGCATGGTTGTTTCCATTTCGTCTGCATCGTTATGAAGTCAAATGCATCCAAATGTGTCAAAGCACTTTGAGATACTTCAAAACTAAAGACAACAATTACTACTACTACTACTACTATTGCTACTACAAAAACTAAAAAATACTTTTTAACAATTTCAACAAGAAAGGTATCTCAAAAAGATGCTTGAGTTAATACTCAATTAAAACCACTTCTTCTCAAATCATGTATTCACTGAAGAATTATCTCTGCATCACGCCTGGTGGAGGCGTTTCACACATGGGAACCATTTCACAAATATCAGACGCATGGAAACAAAGCAGGCAGAAAAGGAGAGAAACGTGTTATACAACACACATGTAACACATATATTCTGACAAAACACAGAGACAACAGCTGGCATCAGGAAGAGAGGAGGAGCTGCCATGAAAAACAGAGGGTCGCGACCCCGGAAGTGGACAGAGGCAGGACACAGCTGGAGGTCAGCGTCTCACTCACTTCTCGTCATCCAGCTTCTTCTTCATGATGTCTCTCCTCCAGGCTGGCATGGAGGCTAGCTTGGCAGCCTCCTCATCGACCTGGGAAACACAGAGGGAAGTAGGGGCTTACTCCAACATGGCAACACACCTGGCTAGAGTTTACACACTATTTTTCTCACAGGGCACCAAAAACAAACCCGGGTGGAGAAAGGAGTAAATGTATAAAGTTCACCTTCTGCTGGAGTGCTTCATCTGGAACAGTGTGTCTTCAAACTATCCAATGCATACACATCTACTTGTATTCAAAAGAACTTTGATACATTGAACTCGTCCTAAATGTATTTCCGTTTTAAAATACAAACATGTCTCAAGGCACACACACAAATCTGTTTTCCACTTCTGAGTGTGGCTAGATATCTCTCTAGACTCACAGGTTAGGGACAGAAATGAAATACACAATGCCAGATCAGAGTGGTGATTCATGTACTATGTCCATTAGAAATATCCTTGATATCTTTCAAAATACCTACAAATGTTAGAGTCTACTAGCCTCTTACCAAACAGTCAAGCTACTTGGACTGAATGATAAACTATCACCAAAAAGTATACAGTACATAGCCTACATAGTCTATATAATTGCACAAATTTAAGCACTCTCACACACATTTAAATACGCATGTATACAAACACACACACACACACACACACACACACACACACAGAGTAATCAGAGTGCTGGTGAGAGGGCGGTCATCTTGGCTATCTCATTTTCTCAAGCCTACAGATAGGTTACCCAAACCCAACTCTCATCAGCCCTTTTCACTGCTTAAGATCGAAGTACCCAAGTAAGGTATCTTCATTATTAATTATTAATCTTTCCCAGCGGGATTATAGCAACAGAAAAAAAAGAAACATGCAACACCTGCTTAGCTGATACCAAAGAAAAGTTTACAGCTAGTTAAAAATGGCAAGAACTGCATGGAAATACGTAGACACTAGTGTTGTCGACTCATGCTAACAGTAACTGCAGCATGAATCGGGCTAGTCACTGTTATATGCACTGGGATTATGTGTGCTTACCTAGCTGATAAGCAGCTTTGAAAAAGCACGAGTGCTGTTTTATCACCATCGCATTTCTGATCTGTTTTGCATGGGCCCTGCACACACACCAACAGTTCTCTACTATTTACCCTGCAATATTCAGTCCACAATGTAATCTAATCTCATGACCATGTCAACACACGCAGCTTACTATTGTGCCAACCTTATCAACCATTTCCCCCCGAGTCCCCCATTTACACCGCATGCATATTTGTGTCTTATAATCCAAGGATGCTCAATTCTAATTCTGTGTGGCTCTCTAAGGGCAAGGAGCAGTGTCCTCACTACAGGGTCCACCAGTCTCCCACAGACTTCTTCAGCTGTGTTCCATATATAGCCCTCTATAGGCTATAGTTACCTGTGTCACACCATCCGCCACCGAGTGACTGGCTGCAAGAAGATCAGAGGTCGTCTGCTGATGTAACCCCATTACCTCAGCACTAAGCCACAGCAGCAGGGGGCTCTAAGAGGGATTCTGTGTCTGACGACGAGCCCATACGTAAATGTGTAGAGTGGGAAGATGGAAACGACCACGTGTTGTGTGGGGACCGAACATCCGTCCCCAGGTAATATGATACACAGACCTCCTGCATAGTACGCTGTAGACATGTTTAGTGTGTTAGCTTTTATTTTGTACATTTACTGCCATATATTGAACATAATAATGGACTATGTGCAATATCTTAAAATTCTGTAGTCACTGATAGCATTCTAATCATGTGGTAGTTTGGGAATTATCAAGCCAAACATATTTGAGTTTTGAAGTTTTATTATCTTGCTATGGGACTGAAAAACTGTTTATAGAAACATTTCACACAAAAGCCGTTTTATTCAAAAATATTTACACGACGATAAACCCTTGTCCAACCAAACATAAAGTGAGAATAACATCATTCTGTGCTGAGAACCCCACTGATCTCCATTCTAAAGGGTTCAAATGTGATGTCCAGTACAGATACACTATTTCCTGGATAATGAATCAGTACTCAAAACAGCTCGAAAAATACATGACGCTGAAATACAGTACATCATCTCGACATGAACACCCTTCATCTCCATCAATCACACAATCAGTTAATCAATCAATCAATCAATCAATCAATCAAAGCCTTGCAAACACCTGAAGAACTGTCCTCCTTGTAGCCTCCTGCCTGTATACATCAGCCATGACATCATTGTGCCATGATTATAGCTCTCTAAAGTGCACTTGACACGTAAAAGCATATATGCCATCCAATCCATGAGACTTTGTGAACTGGTTAAAGACGCCTCAAAACAGATTGGTTTTAGGAATAATCCCTAGTGTATCTGAAGATAGCATCGCTCAAGGAATAAAACAATACTGTTTTCTGTATATATTTGTAATGGATTGTGATTTCTTTCAAGGTAATGTCTCAGGGTCTAATTTTCCATCCAGGTTCATACCTAATGAACAATGATAATAAAACACCTGTTGCTCTTTAATGAAGGCAAGTCATTCCTTTTGCTCACCCCAGGGTTAATTTACTCAGAATGATCAGTATCAAAATATTATATGTGATCAAAGTTACAATCAAACCAGTTCTGAGAAGCAGCTTTTCCGAGGAAATATCCAATTAGCATTGTTTAATACGTTTATAACTGTATAGTTGTTATAGTTACTACTAACCATACCTCATAATTGATGAATATACATCATATATGTAGCCCACTGTTCAATCATTTTCTCCATCTGGCTAAAATAAAGAACTTCTATTATAGTAGCCCTTCTTGGTCATACTGTTCACCTGATCACTCGATCATTCGATCTGTGTTTAAGGCACTCGCCAGAACAGACACTGACCCCCTTCTTGAACCGACTTCAAGGGGCAGCCTAGATAACATGAGCCACCTGTAACAGTAGCTTTTTCCCTCTTCCTCAGTGTTTTCTGAAGCTAGATATCAAAGAGTTCTGCCTCTTTCTCCTTCCAAAAGGCGAAGCTACGATCAATGTATCGGATGATCTCCTCATTGCTAAACTCTTTTAGCTCGTAGATGAGCTGGATGGAGTCTTCGTTAGGCTCTTCAAGAGGCGCTTGTACAGGTTCACCTGTGGCTTTCTCCACCACAACCTGCACCGGAGGCTGAATCTGCTGTTGCTGTTCTGTGTTCTGGATCTGCGCTGGAGCTTGGGCTGTCTCGTGTGGTGTGCCGTGTCCTGCGTTGTGTGTTCCGTTAACCACGGTGTCCTGCGCTGTGTTATCCGATGCCTTACTGACGCCGTCCTGCACCGCCGTTTTCTCAGGAACAGAGTCCTTCATGGGCTCCTGCACAGTGCTCTGAGAGTCTGGAGGAGGGGGGAGAGGCGGAGGTGGTGGGTTTGGAGTGTCTTGCTTTGGGGCGTCTTTCACTGGGACCACTTCAGCGCTTTGCACAACTTCCTGGGGTGGCGCAGGGGGAGGCACAGGTGTGGGAGTTTGCTCCTGGCCCTCTTTCAGTAATTCAGGTGGAAGAACAATCTCTGAGCCACTCAGCAACCCTCCGCCTTCAGGGGAATCTCCAAAATACTTCACTTTGATGTCCTCAAAGCCATCGGACCAGTCCCGCCGGCCTCGCTCAATGTTCTCCATGACGTCGCGGTGGAACCGTCGGATCTGCTCCCAGCTGTGACTGCCGAGCCGGTCGAACATCTCGTAGCACAGCAGGTGTCGGAACTTCCTCTCGCCGCGCGACATGTTCATCTCCAGCAGCTGGAAGTAGCCGAGCATAAAGAGGTCGAGGGTCAGGCTGTCGTAGTCGACGGGCGCCCCGTTGATGTGGGGGAGGAAGTGCTCGGGCCAGTAGATCATCTGCGCTCGGCTGAGCCTGCGGATCTGGCGTGTGGGCACCTGGCTCATGATGTTTCTCCAGTGGCCCAGGAGGTTGCCCACCACCTGCCTCTGCTTCATGAAGTACAGCAGCTTATCGTCCTCGCTCTGCGGGCTCCCCTCCATCTCTGGCAGGTTGGGGTCGTAGCGCTGGTATTCCTGTCCCACTCCAAGATGGTTGGACCTGTACTTGGGCCTGTAGGATTCTGACATGGTGTATTTCCTCCAGTGCTCCAAAAACAGGAAGACAATGCGCTCCTTGCGCATTTCAATACACTCCTGCACATAGCTCAGGTCTGTTTGCACCTCTAGGCTTCGCGTTGACTGATCCGAGTTCAGTACTGGGTCTTCTGAGGTATGGTTTCCATTTACATGGTGCATGTCCCCCTGGGTCGTGCCACTTGAATTTGTATATGTGAGAGGCACGTAGGTTGGTATGATGAGAGGTTCATCTACGAGAGGCAGGTTTGACTCCAAATCTGATGCAGGACCATTGATATTGCTCGACTGCATCTCGGCTGGAGAGAGCGTCAGTTCATCCTCAAGGATGGGCTCTGCATGGAAACTCGACTCACTGACCACTGGCAGCGACATTTTGCGCTTGTACACTCTGTTCATCTTGTCGTCCTCGTACTTGGACTGGTTCTGCACCTCGTAGTTGGCTTTCAGATTCTTCACAGACACACCAAACTGCCTGATCTCCTTCTCCACCTCCTCACGAGTGGAGAAGGACTGCGACCGTCCGATGTTTCCAGAGGCCGCCGCCGACCCGGCCTGACCCGCTTTGATCAAGCTCTTTGCGTCCTCGTGCGTGTACCCTGGCGCGATCAGATCCAGAATGTCTATCTCCTTCCCTCCGAGGGTGGCCAGCAGGATAGCCATACTCTTCAGCAAGGTGGAGATCTTGCTGCACCAGGCGGGCAGGTCCTCCGCCTGCCCGTGGACCTGCTTGGGGTTGACGGAGAAGTGCTCGCGGTTCAGCGCCGCCGACACCGGCAGCAGCTGGTGGAGCTCCTGCTCCAGCTGCTCCAGCTCCCGCTCCACCTCCGTCACCTTGTGCATGACCGTCAGGTTCTCGATCTGCCGCTCGATGCGGAGGAGGTCGGCCTCAGTCATCAGCTCCCCGAAGGGCCCGAGGATGGCGTTGTGGACGTGAGAGTAGTGCCAGTCCTGGTTTTCGTAGTATTCCCTTGCAGCAAACTAGAGGGATCAGAGGGATCAAAAGCAGAAAAAGAGGGGTACAAAAAAAAGAAGGAAGGAAGAGATGGGGAGATGGTTCCTCAAGGTTGCTGGTCCAGGCTTTCTGGTGCATGGTCAACTTGTCTTCACCCCAAACATGCTTACATGGATTTAGTGGTGCAATGGCACTGGCCTACTAGGGCCACGTTCACTGAAGTGACCTGAGGAGCAACAACTGAGAGTAAATTTGAATAGTTATTGCCTTCTTGTGCAAATAGTTGTTTATTAAAAGCAGAGAGGTTTGGGTCACCGCTAAAGTACAGCTAGGTTTGATTGCTTCATTTTTTTGGTGCTGCTTTTTGATTGATGATTATTGAAATAGTGAGAGTTATAAAAGCTGCTTTCTTAATTAGAGTGAGCAGTTTTAACCCTGCAGTGAGCAAATGAAGGCATTTGGAGAGGGTTGGTGGGGGGGTACATGGACCAATATGGCAGTCTGTGTTCCAGAAACACTGCACACATTAAGTGACTAAGTGACTCAGGCCCTCACATCACACCACTGAATAACCATGTAACAACTTAGAACTCCAGTGCAACATCCCCTAGTCCTGGCCAAATGAGTGTCTGACGCTCTCAATGACTGATCATCAAGGAACTCGTGTTTGGAGCAGTACGAAGGGCACGAGGCCAGAGCTGGGATGGGCAGTGTTGTCTCAAAGCATTAATGTCACTCTCCAAATCCGGTCAAACCAAAATGAGCCAAATCACACCAACACAGAACAGCAGACACAGCAAACATGCAAAAGGAGAAAGAGCAGGACTAGAGCCTCAAAACTCGGCCACTGCAAGACTGGTATCACATCTCAGCTTACACACAACGTCCAAATGAGCCTGGCACTGCTGAGCACATTTATATGTTGCAAAAGAAACTAACCTGCCCCTTCAGGGAAAGCCAACTCTTCAGACATGCCTACCAACGCTTCCAGGCACTGTGATGTGGTAATAATGACTCTATCAAAGATACATCAGCTAGGAAACAATGCACTGGAGTTGGCCAATTAGGCCAGGCTACATTATGTAAAAACAGTTGTGCTAAACATAGGCACAGACTGTTCCAGTGCTACTAATGCGAGTAAACAAATATGACAAACAAACATCAGGCAACAAGGAAATGGAGGCCACCGTACAGTACAGTACAAGGCAATTTGAGCCTATTGTCCTTTCTCTTGTGGGAAAGGGGCTCTGACCTTCTGGTCAAACGATAGCCAAGGCCGGACTTTAGCTTCAACAAGAGCACACAATATCCTTTACATCAACAGACATGACACCTGTGGTAGGCCAGATGAGAACCGGAATGGTGTAAACTTGGCTTAGCTCTGACACTTTGTCATCTAAGTCGGTGAAAGTCCACAAAGTCAATGAGAGTCAATGAAAAGTTCACTAAGTAAAGGTCTATAAAATTCAAAATGACAAACATTGTCCATGCAAAAAGAAACTCATATAGCATCATGCAACCACCCACACACACACACACACACACACACACACACACACACACACACACACACACACACACTACTCAGTTATCCTCCCTTGTAGCTTTCAGCTTTGGTTTTGTTATGTGTTACATTACAGTTTGGATCAGAATGAACCTTGACCTTTTGTCAATGGGAGGATATCTGTGACTTCTCACACACACTGCAAAAGTGTAATCTTGCCATCTTAATTAGTGCCTGGCCACAACTGAGTCATCTCCCAAATAGGTAGTGATGTATATGGTGATGCCCTCATTTGGTCAGAAATGGATGACATTTATTCTCGCTAACCACCAAACCCACCTATTCATGGATTTCCACAGGTGTGTAAAGTCAAGCACCTTGATTATCAATGCAGACTGCATGGTGCTTGATTAGTACACCTGTGGAAAGGGACATGATGAGATCCATGAATAAAATCTCGGTCAGGGCCACGCACTGCTGGCGGGCGGGTGGACGTAGGGGGGGGGGGGGGGGGGGGTCACTCCCGTCTCCGCTGGACTGGGCGGGGCTTACCTTGCGCTTGTGCTCCTCCTCTTCCTGCATCTTGACCTGCAGCTTGCGCACCATCACCTGCCTCTTCCACTCGGGGATGGCGCGGCCCTGCTCGTCGTGGGTGGGCACCAGCGCCTCCACGTCCACCAGGCTGCCTTTGCGCTGCTGCTGCTGCCCCTGCTGCTGCCCCGAGCCCGCCGTGCCGTTGACCGTCGGGGGCAGCTGCTCGCTGCTGCCGGAGGACGTCAGGCCCCTGGGGGGCGCGGAGGACGAACTGGCGGAGCTGGCGGGGCTGGGGCTCGGGGTGGGGGCGGGAGTAGGGGAGTTGGAGGGGGGCGGGGACGGGGAGGAGGGCTTCGCTGATTGGACGACGCGGGTCTGCGGCGGCGGCGATGTCGGGCTGTCGGGCTGTATTGGACAGGAAACAAGCGTCAGGTTGAGTGTCTAGACGCCACAGGAGCATCCGCACGGTCAGACTGATTAAGAACTTCAAAGAAATGCAATGTTGAGACACAAGAGACAACGTGAGACAAATGGAGATAAACAGCCATCCCACAGTGAGTTTTACACCCAGTAAGAAAGCACAGAAATCATATTAATACATAGTGACATGAATATGTGAGAATCACGAGAATCTGACTGTTCTTGATTAGTCATGATTAGAGAAATGGCAAGTTTACAGTGAGAACGGGGGGAAGAGTGTGAGTAGTGGCTAACGAACCTGATTAGTAATTTAATACAGCAAATGCTGTTTTGATTGGAATAACTGGATGCAACAAAAAAAAAAATTACCCTCTCAGATAATCGTCTCTGGTCAATATACCGCCTCCCCTGTTAATAGAGAATGTTACCTCTGAATTATCAGTAACAGTAATGATGACAGTGAAACTTCCAGCTGGTGCACTGATGTCAAATTAATCACGCGACGCGATCCTTTTGTTTTGCATGAACAAACGGCGCTGGTGACGGCTCACTGGGTTCATGTGCTCACGCGTACCGTTGTAGGGGACCGAGGGCCAACTCAGCTGCACACTCTATGATGTGTTAAGCTGTACAATTTGTGCTGCGTTTACGGATCCTAATGTTTCTAAACATTAGATTCACCTCACTGTGTGTGTGCTGTGTGTGTTCACTAATTCGGTTAAATTGGGTTAAATGCAGAGAAACTAATTTCCCTCACGGGATCAAAAAAGTATGTATTCTATTCTATTCTATTCTAAACAAAAGTCTAAATGATGGAGTGGAATGATGCAGGTCAGTCTCATCGTCTCAGTAGAAAAACAGTAAAATGTACCACTGTGATCTACCACTGTTGCTTTGATAAATACTGAATTAATTGGATGGAGGAATGAGAGCCAGGGCCGAGGTGAGCCTTAAGGGACTGGATGTGACTAGGCTCTCACACCGTCACATGGCTTTGTGGGATATACCGATGACTTCATGTTGACCTCTTATGTCAGTATCTAAGGAAGCGAAACCTGGTCGTCACGACAAATAAACAGGAGTCATCTGGTCAGCTCTAAGCAAACCCATTCTGGTTAAGTAAAACCCTGTGCTGCCCAGCCCGTCCAACGTCATTCTGCGAGCTCACAGCTCCACGCTGTTCAAATACTGTTAGCAGCCACGCTAGGCTTATTTGCACAGACTTAAGCATGAATCCATTCAGAACTCCATCAAATCCATTAGTCTCAATAGTATACTCAATCTTCTCATTCTCTCCATTCAGCTATTCAACAGTTGAACTATTGAACAGTTCATGTTTGTGTATTAGCTCATTGCTGTGGCCATTCCTGCCTCAATTGGCATTTTACGTCATTCACTGTAAACATTCTAATTCACCCAAGTATTGACTGTGCATGTATGTGTATATGCATGTACTGTGTCTGTGTGTGTGTGTGCGTGTGTGTGCAGAACCTACATTGGGGCCTCCCGGGCCACTGTTGGAGAAGACGGTGGTGTATCCTTTGCTCTGGGGCGTTGGCTTCAGGCTCTTCCCCGCTTTAATTTCAGCCAACAGCTCTGAATTGTCACCAGTGGGGGACATCATGTTGAAGGATTTCGAACCTGAGACAAAAGATGGAGGGGAAAGTGAGCCCAAGAGCGCGCGATAGAGTGAGCGAGCGAGCGAGAGAGAGAGAGAGAGAGAGAGAGGGAAAGAGAGAGAGGGAGTGAAAGAGAGTGCCTGGCCCGCTGACTGACAGTGCAGGACAGAAAGAAGCGCCGCGCGGTTAAATATTTCATCCGTCCGGCCGAGGGTGATGGGGGACAAGGAGAGAGCACCAAACAAATGGCACAATAGTGCGCATACACATACACAGCCACATCACACAGCTAATGACCGGTGTCTGTTACGAGGTTCAAGAGAGGAGCAGCAGAATATATAATCCCTTCCCAAAGTTAAACGGGAGGTGAACTCCATAACGCGCCTCCGCACATTCCTTTCTGATACACGCACGATGCAAACTAAAGGACAGAGAGCATAATTCAATATGTCAGTTGAATTTGAGGTGGCAGTGATGCGGAAGTCTGATGCCGCTTATCCATTTTAGAAATATAATCGCCTTGGACTTTTCCAGAATAGGCTGTAATAAAGGACACTGCCACACGCTTGCAAATCATAATCTGCTTATGCATAACCGTGTGCTGAAATCTGGCTTTCTTCAGTGTTAATTTATAATTCTCACAACAAAAGGCACTTGTTTCACAGTTGAGCGCCCCATGAAAAATAGAACACGCCTAATTTGTCCATATGCACATACTGGCATACATACGTACTGTATCGCTTTACCTCACACTTACTGCTTAAGAACTATTAATACGTATTTCAACACCACAAAACTCTCTCATCAAGATAGGAAGAACGCAATCTTGGTTAAGGAATCCAAGGCATATAATGCACTTATTCTATTCCATAACATTTAACAATGAATAGCTACAATCAAAAACAACACAAACAGAGTAAGCTGAACTACTGTAGACCTGCCAGTCATCTAACAAATGCATATGTCAACAGTAAAGTACGTCATACACCTGTGCTACTTGAGGTCAGAAAACAGGTGCTATCAGAAACTGAACAAACACTTGACACAGTACGACACACAGCATCTCCCTGCATCTCCAGCTACCATCACACAGACTGACTTTCTCCATTTCAAACAGAAACGTTTAGATTTAGTTGAGAACAG
Source organism: Sardina pilchardus (assembly GCF_963854185.1). Classification (NCBI taxonomy): domain Eukaryota; kingdom Metazoa; phylum Chordata; class Actinopteri; order Clupeiformes; family Clupeidae; genus Sardina; species Sardina pilchardus. The sequence continues at coordinate 22,726,103 of NC_085000.1, read as the reverse complement.
ACAGATACATCACCTGTTGCTGTTACTGGATATCTCCTGTTTTTTTATGTTTTCTTTTTTTTCAGAAAAAGACACCCTTGCACACTCAACACTCTATCGATGCATCATTCCTGCCTTCATGCCTGAGGAGAAATCTCGTTAGCGTCGGGCAATGGCACCACACTGACTGCTTCACTCCCCGGCTGCCCTCTCTCACTCCCTCCCTCTCTCCCTCTCTTCCCCTCTCCCTCTCCCCTCTCTCTCACCCAGTCCGCTGCATCTATGGGCTGAGCAAGGGTTGGGGGTGGGAGGGAGGGGGGTGGAGGTTGAGTGTAACTCTTAAGGGCCCGGTGCAGTCGGGGAACTCTAAAGGAATCAGTGGTAATTGACAGTGACAGAGAACGGCTGCCAAATTGGGAATGGATTTAAGTCCAGGCTTTCACCCCCCTCTTGGTTCTTTCTCTCTCTCTTTCTTTCTCACTCTCTCTCTCTCACACACACACACACACACACACACACACACACACGGGGGACAGTGCCGCTGTTCGCCCTGGGATTAAGAAAGAGTTCACACACAGACACACACACACACACACACACACACACAAGCACACAAAGTAAACAGGCAGGGAGCAATGTGGCCAAACACACCAACATAAAACACCAACCATCAAGAGGGCTGCCAGGCAAACAAACTCCATGCAAACTTTTGCCGAGACCGACGACACAACCAACATCCTTACTTCTATCAACATCTACACACCATTTTGCTTTGGAACACACAAGAAGTTACTCTACAAGTTGAAGCCAATTGGCTTCAAAGTACTTAGTTAGTGTGGAAATTAGGGCTGCAAATAACGATTGGTTTCATTGCCAGTTAATCTGTTGATTATTTCCACGATTAGTTAATGGATAAAATGTCAGAAAATGGTGAAAAACTGCTGTTCCTCTAAGCTAAAGATGTTGTGCTCTATAGCCTTGTTTTGTCCACATTCCAAACATATTTGTTCACTGTCATAGAAGAGTAAGTAAAGCAGAAATATCCAAATTTAGGAAGCTGCAATCAACACATTTAGAGGCTGTTTCTATAAATAAATTAACCAAAACCAACTAATCGATGACCAAAATAGTTGGCAATCAATTCGATAGTTGAGAACTGAGCGATTAATCGAGCCCCAGAGGATATCAACTCAGTTATCTCAAAAACATGGTTTATGGCCCTTGAATCATCATCATCATCATCATTATCATCATCATCATCGTCACCCATGGTTTATGTACTGTATATCAAGAATCTATATGCTGTCCTCAACGTATCATCTTCCCACCACAACCTAGACCTCCCCTACCGTCAGGGTTCAGCTCCGAGCAGATGGTCATGGCCAGCCTTGGGTCTGTCCCGGCGGCCATTCCGGGTGAGTCAGAACAGAGCGAGGCTGATGGGAACAGCGGCATGGTCCTCAGTGCAGATGTGCCTGTGCTGTGTCGTACTATACTACACTGTGCTGTGGTGTACACTATAGCCTTGAGGCCAGCCTTAAGGAGTGGGTGTGGTGCAAGAGAGTCCGGCCGTACCATGTGGCTGGTAGGAGGAGCACCCCGGACAGTTGAACCTTGCCCAGCCGGGCAGGTCAACAGGTGGGGAGCCAAAAAAGGCTCACCACTGGAGCTATTACCTAGTTTACAAGGCCATCAACAAGAATATCAACACTGGCTTCACACTGGCAGTCTCCTAAAGAGAAGGACACTGCTGTCACCTATAGAAGCCATAGTAGTCTTTTCATATTTTTCCATATTCTGTATTTCTCCTTCCTCATTCCTCATTGTGATTGCTGAGGGCATGAGGGAAAACTGAGGGACTCTGCCCACTCCCAGTACCACTCAGCTTTTTCCTTGTTCCCTACACAAACACACATACATACATATGAGGATATGGATGGTGATGGAGAAGAGAGAGAGAGAGAGAGAGAGAGAGAGAGAGAGAGAGAGGGGACTCCCCCCTGCCCAGTACACCCCCAGTGGAGGATACTCACTCTTGATCTGCCTGAAGGACTCCGGAGCAGGTGTGGGGGAGAGCAGGTGAGCAGAGGACACGTCCCCTCCTTCAGGACAGGTGGAGGGCAAGGACACATATATAAAAAACAAACAAGAGAAAGAAAGGGACAGACGAGAGAAGGAGAGGAGAGTAGAGGAAGAGAGAGGGAGAGGGAGGGTGGGTGGTGGAGGAGGAGATCAAAGTGGAGATGTGACAAGGAAAGAAAGGAGGAAAAAGAAGAAAAGAGAGTGACAGTGAAGAGCACAGGGAGATAAAGAAGAGTCATAGTAGAGGGGGGGGCATACATGATAAAAGGAGAGAACAGCAGAGGAGAGATAGAGGAGGGTAAGGAAACATCAGGAGAAGATGTGTGTATCAGGAAAGGAGAAAAGAAAAGGAATATAGAACAAAACAGAGATAGGAGAGAGGGACAGGAAAACAAAGAGAGAGAGAGAGAAAGACAGAAATAGAGAGGTAGACAGACAAAAAGAGATACAAAGAAAGACAGAGACGGAGGGCAAACAGAGGAGGAAGTGAAGAGGTGGAATGTAAACAGACAGACAGGTGTTCCAGTCAGAGGAAGCCGGCGTGGAGGGGATGACAGGTGGGTGAATAGGATGAAAGGGTTGTTCCACACACACACACACACACACGAGGAAAAGACAGAGAGGAGAGAACAGAACAGGACAGAGCAGACAGAATGGAACAGCATGCCAGTTAGTGAATGACACCACACACCCCCCATTCAAACAATGCACACGCTGAACAAGGCAAATAGGACGCGTCTGGACAAGACACAGTGACTGAGATACAGTTAACTTCCTACTGGAGAGCACACGGCTTGTCTGACACTGAACATGCAATAATGGTGTGGTCCTTAAGCTGTTATAAACTAACCTATAAAAAGGCCTCAAGGACACACTCTCTCTCTCTCTCTCTCACACACACACACACACACACACACACACACACACATTAATGCTTTCGTAATCCACAAGAAACTTGTGACTTCTGACTTAGTTCTGACTGTTGTAAAATACATATACGTAGCATCATAAAATCCCTATAAAATTCCACCTTGACGATGAAAGCAATGCAGGGTAGCTTTATATACAGTATAGTGATTCACATAATCGTGACATGAACCAGCATCATGTTCATCAGAGCTCCAATACTGCACTCACCTGAACCAGAAACCAGTTTGGTTTTGATACCATACACACTTTTACGACCTATTTACATAACCCCAATCCCCAAGATATCTAATATAACTTATTTTTGCATGTTCAAGAGGGTGGATAAGCTTTTTGAGGAAGTGGGCCAATTAGGCAAATGGCAGGCCGAACCCTAAACCTGCACGGCAGGTAACGGTAGCCCCCCGGGGTATAAATTTTGGACGAGGACGGCCAGACTCAGCTCATGTTTACCCGTGCTGCCTGCCTGGCGCAGCGCTGCTGCTTCACGTCAAAGATTCACACCGTCTGAGCGCACTCCGAGACTGAGCCAGAGGGCTATAACACTCCTCACACACTTAGTGGACAGACACACACACACACACTCTCTCTCTTTCTCACACACACACACACACACACACACTCTCTCTTTCTCACACACACACACACACACACACACACACACACAGACACCATTGGATCAGCAAGCATAGTATGCCCTAAAACCAGTCAGGAGTTACGACCCATATTCAGTTTTATATCCATGTATAATGCAAAAAGATAAACATGGTTGTATGTAAGCACGCATATGACATGTAAATATCTTAGAAACAGATTGGTCGGGATTTTCAAAGGCTATGTCAAGTGACTGCCAAAGGCACAGTGCCTTTAGCTGACTGTCAACTATTTGTCTGCATGTTCTTGGGAAAGACGCAGGTAAGAGCTAACAGACACACACACACACACACACACACACACACACACACACACACACACACACACACACACACACACACACACACACACACACACACACACACACACACACACACACACACACACACACACACACACTCACACACACTGAGCAGGAGCATCTGTACTACCAAAGAACTGCAACATTTGCTCTTTGTCACTTTATGGGAGAAAGAAGAAGAAACTGACAGGGCACAACAGATAAAACAGAAAAATGATATGATACTGAAGGGAAGCATCAAGACAAACAGTGAGTATGGAACCACACAAAAGAAAAGTTTGAAAGGTAGAAGTTTGTATCACTCACTTCCAGAGGAGGACGAGGAGCGGCGCTGGGCTGAGGAGGCGTGGCCTGCGGCCGAGTATTGCGGTGGAGTGGCCGTCTCAGAGGGCAGGGGTGGAGGGGGTGGCGGAGGAGGGGTGGGGTTGCTAGGAGGCAGGGGGGGAGGAGGGGGAGGCTGGGGAAGTTCCTCCACAGAACCGTTCTCCGGGCTCGGACTGTTCTCTGCTGGCTCCTCCAATAGCACGGAACCCTGTTTCACAATTTCACACAACATTTACACACAAATATTAAACATATATTTTATACATAATTATACAGTGGATTTTTTCAGTGTTTTGTTTTGTATCCTCTATAATTTTTATAACACTCTAAACACACCTAGTGCTGGTGTTTTTCTTTTTTTTTTTTTGCTGATGAACTCTTCCTGTAACGTGGGCAGGTCCAAGTCTCCAACTTTGCCTTTCAAATTCCAGCACTCTCTCCAGGCACGAGTGCTCCTCTCTCCCAGACGCTCACTTTGAATGGAACGCCCCCACCCGTGCATCTCTCCACCCCAGTAATAAGCCTAACCCTGGCCCCAACTCTCCCCAAAACACACATCTTCACTAAGGGCAGTCTTTAACAGTCTCTCCGGGGATTACTGGATAATTGAATGTGATCTGAGAGGGGGGGGGGGGGGGGGGGGGGGTGAGGGGGTAGGAGTGGGTGGGGGGGGGGGGGGGGTGAGGAGGGTGTTCCACTGGCACGAGTGAGACATCTGCCTCTCCTCTCCGGAGTCATCTCCTCAACTGGCATCTCCAGTCTATTATTTCCATCTGTAGCCTGTCACGGCTGACACTAATCTAATAGCCCGTGACCTCTGCCCACCCCCGTGCCGGCACGTGGCGCTACCCCACCCCAGCTGGTGGGGCGTGGGCACTCACCCCCTCTTCACCCCCCCCCCCCCCTCACCCCCCACACCCCATCCCACACCCACGCTCCCGGCACGCTTGTGGGAGCTGGGGAGTTGTTATTAGCCTTGCTCAGGCTCCGCGGCCATCTGCCTCCGCGGGGACCGGCCGAGACGCCCCGCTGGGAGCCTAATTGGGCTCAGTGGGGATTAGACCCACCCTGCGGTGGGGTGTCAGACAACGCCCAGCTCCTCCTCCTCCTCCTCCTCCTCCTCCTTCCCAACAACGCACGGTCTCCCCCCGGGGGGAACCCACCCCACCCCTGACGCATGCACGCTATTTGGGACGACTCTGCCGAGAGGCTGGGACGGAGTGTCCTTGCTGTGTGGAGTCCGACGCGGCGGCGGCGCTGTGTCGACCTTGGCCCATTTAGGCAGTCGGTTCACCAGCATGAATGCAAATTTTAGTGTCTGGTCGTTTTTAACGCGGTTGATTGTGATGCTGCATATTTATACGCATTTGCAAGTCCCTTTACTCACGAGTATCATATTTTGTTTCATTTGGAAAATGTCGCACCACTGCTACTGTTGATTCTGAACACAACAAGGCTAGACGTTACACCTGGTGTCGCGTCCAGCGAGTGGTCACTCCAGTGGTTCTCTGCGCTGGCTCAGGTCAGTGCTGTGTGCCTTGTGCACTTTGAAAGCGGCCGAGAGCGAGAGTGGACTGAGTTTACACAGTTGGGTGTGGGTGAGATCCTGATGTAGCAGAGGGCGTTGTCTGGGAGCACTACAGAAACAAAGGCTGATGGCTTTACTGTGCGGCTCTTACATAACCACCTGAAGAGCACAGGTGAACAACAGCACTGTTGATCACACACACACACACACACACACACACACACACACACACACACATACACACACACACACACACACACCTACAGTATGTGTGTTACTGTGTAAAAGGAAGTAGAGTGCACCGGTATTAGCCTCTTGGCATGCCCCTAGCTATCAAAAATAAACAGACTCTCTTTGGAATTGTAACATTGTGAATTTTAAATAGTTTCAATTAAAAAATAAAAGAATAAAAAAAAATTAATATATTGAATAAAAAGTAAGTTTCATTAGTCAGTTTGCAGGTTGTCCACCTCACTATGTCGTCAAAGGAGTAAATATCGGCACACTGTCTTATGTATGCTCCCAGTTTAATGGTAGAGTGCAACGTTTCGACCACTCAGGTCTTGGTCAGGTAAAAACCATATCCAGGCTAGCGCCTGTCAAAGTTGTATAGATGTGCGTACATTCCTACACTGCTACCCACCTCACTATACCTTACTCATACTATATGAGTTCTTGGGACTACTTATTTAGCAGTGATATGGCATAGTTAGCAGTGTGTGTGTGTGTGTGTGTGTGTGTGTTTGTGTGTGTGCTCGTACGAACATGTCTGTGTGGGACATGTGTATGTGTGTGTGTTATTTCTTCTGCTGTGGCTGCATTACCAGCATCACACAGCTGATCGGTTTGCATGTTGATAGTTCAGTGTCAGATTCCCACGCATTACATGACAACAACAATCCATTACGACTTGAATAAGCACTACTTGATTTGCATGTGCGTGACTGCATGTGCATAGCAGAAAAGTATTCGGAGAACGCAGATGAACCTCTGGCCACTCTGAATCTGCTACTTGGCAGTTTTTGAAAAATGCTTGTTTGTTGAAATGCTTTTTTCCCCATTGCGTCTCCTTCGTTGGTCTGATTGGTTTTAGGTCTATCCAAAAGCTTTCAGAAGCATTTTGATCAGTGTTCATTGGTGACACCCCTTGGAAATTGGAGGTGAATGAACCTTGTCCACAACCAATTTCATTCAAGTTCAAGGGGTCAAGTTCTGCTGCTAACCAGGCTAGTCTAAACCTGTAACATACTTCCATCAATTTGTTTGTGTATGTGTGTGTGTGTGTGTGTGTGTGTGTGTGTGTGTGTGTGTGTGTGTGTGTGTGTGTGTGTGTGTGTGTGTGTGTGTGTGTGTGTGTGTGTGTATGTATGAGTGTGTGTGTTAAAAGGCTTATGTCCTAACTTCCCATCACTGCCTGTGTTGGTCCATAGGGTGACTCATCATTTACAGTACCTCCTCGTTGGGGGCCGTGTGTGTGTGTGTGTGTGTGTGTGTGTGTGTGTGTGTGTGTGTGTGTGTGTGTTTACCTCCTCGTTGGGGGCCATGTGTGTGTGTGTGTGTGTGTGTGTGTGTGTGTGTTTACCTCCTCGTTGGGGGCCATGCTCCTGGTGGCGCGGGGTTCAGCTGAGTCACTACCCAGGGCCTTGTAGTAGTCCCCTGTGCTGGGCTGCTTGTTGAAGCTCCTGGACTTCCTGTTGGAGTCTACCCTCCGCAGCCGGTCCGGGTTGTCTCCTGCCTGCAGCTGCACAGGGGTGGAAGAAGGTGGTGTGAGACAAGAATGTTCGATTTGAACTCAATTTGGTGAGAGATTTTTTGATGAAAACAGAGGGCTGTTAGGTCACTTTCCCAAAATGAGTGGTGAGCTTGACCTTAGAGGACTTTCTGTGGGTAGATTTGTTAGAAACAATTCTTAATCCAACTTCAGACATTTGAATCAAAATGGGATTAACACATTCCACCAGTTTTACTTTCCAGAAAGTCTGATACAAGGTGCCGTTTACAGATTCGCCATACAGGGCTGCCTCTATTCTTTAATTTCTTCATATTATTTGTGTAGATATTTTTCCATTGAACAGTGTAAACACACTCTTAAAGGCGAATGAGGAATGTTTATAAATTTATGCAAATAGCAACAGAGTTGGGTAAGCCATGCCACAGCGCCTTATGGAGATTTCCATAATTGGACCCATGTGATGGCGGGAAGATTTGCTCAAAGCCAGGAGGAAACAAAAAGACTTTTCACTGCTGAGCTTGGGCTGAATTTCGCTGTTAGCGCGGCCAAAACCCCACAGTCACGTGCATGAACAGGGTCACCCTGCTCATGGCCTGGGGGTGAGGGGTTGATGTGTGTGTGTGTGTGTGTGTGTGTGTGTGTGTGTGTGTGTGTGTGCCCGTGTTAAGTGTGTTTGTGCCTGTGAAGGCGTGCAGTGTTCCTGTATTTGCATTTGTTACATACATACATATGTATGTGTGTGTGTGTGTGTGTGTGTGTGTGTGTGTGTGTGTGTGTGTGTGTCCCCTCAGTTCCAAACACCACCTGTGTGTTTGCGAGACCCTGGCGGTTGGTGACCCCAGGTCAGCTCTCAGGTGCGTGACCCTGCACCAGGCGGCCGTATGGAAAACACACAGCGTTAACTTGGGCTCCTCAACTCCACTGGACTAAAGAGTGTTTATGGAGAAACATGGCTGAAATGCGGTGGATGGTGGATATGGTGGACATGTCTTTCTTTTTTAAAGTATTCCAGGTGTATTTAGTGTTAAAAAAAATAATAAAAGGTAGAAGAGGACGCTATAGCACAGGGCTTTTTAGACCCGGACAAAGACTGAAGTGGTGTGTCGAAACGTCTTGTTTTGCGCTGATTAAAAACACTGCAAGATCATCAGTGTGCTCCAGTCTCTTCATCTATCATAATAGTCTGTCCTACCACTGAAGCACCCGACTGCACAGTTCAACACCATGAAGCATCCACAAAAGTATCCACTTTTTACTCTATTTTAAATGGTCCCATTTCATTTCAGAACATTTACAGTGCATTTGATGTGGCCTTTCACATTTCCATCATGAATAGGGCCGGGGTTGAAAATAAGAATTACCTGTCAAATAGTTTTGATATAGGGTTATAATGACTACAATGTGATGTTTCATTCTAATGCCAAGTACAGAGACCAATTCAGAAGAAACCTCATTCCCAAATATTTCCATCTCTATCTTTTATCTTTCCCAAATATTTCCATCTTCGCCACTGATTCTTTAGGAGTTTTATATTTGTGCATGAAGCACAAATTAATTTGCTGTTTTTCCTGCTGTTTTAACTAATGCAAATTCATTTGCATGAGCACACAGCCCTTTGAGCATCCTGTGGCAGTCTCAATCAAACATACCTCACACACACATCTCAAATGTTTCATGACAAGCACTGTCAGAATGTCTGTTTAGGCTAATAGGTTAACACACCTGACTCTGTTATAATATGGTACACTGGATCCATGTCAAGGATCCTGATTTTATCAGTGGTATAGAATTTTAGAAAGGTGGCCTTAAACATTTCAGTAGTGGTTTAAATTTCAGTGGCCGAGTGAAACATATTCCCAAATGACAGGCCCATAATAGCTCCAGCCACCGCAGATTAATATCCCTCTCTGAAGTGTGGCCCCCCTGGGGCCTTTTGTCCTCCCATGGAACCATTGTTGACTCATTGTTCCCATCAAAGGCCGGCTTCCCAATGGACACGTAATACGAGAAGGGGCGGGACAGGCGTTTTGATTGCCACTCTCCAGGGAAACGGCTGTCTGAATGCCCTCGCTATCTGACCTTCCTTCACGACAGCTGCCCAACCATCTTCCATTGACCGTGGCCTGTGGACTACAACACTGGTGCCTTCTAAAAGCTCTCATCATCGTATTAATCCCCACCGTCATATACTCATCAACACCTGACTCATCTTCAGAAACACTTTCAACAAACTATTCATCGACTGATCTTCAAAACAAGATGTCTTTTGTTGGGAAAACTTCAACATCAAGCCTTATGAGGTTATCCAGAAAGGAAGTCACACTACACAGAAATTCGAGAGGTAATACATGGACTCGATTCAAATTAAGATACAGGCTGTACGACAACATGCCTCCACATAGAAACTTCACAGAAACTCACAGAGTAGGAAGTCAAACACCAAAAAGTCCATAGACCTCACCATAGGGCAAAACTTCATAACCCTCTCATTACAGGATCATGTCTTGTCCCCACCCCCATACCTAACAACCCTTTTGCACCTTAAAACAGATCCTCTCTCCACAAGTGGCACCTCCATCAGACTACCTACCTTAACCTCTCAGATGATGGGGCCACCGAGATGCCTCCTCCACCACCGGCTCCAGCAGCCAAGCCTGGAGATGCAGCTCAACAGCCTCGTTCCTCTCACCACGCCACAGACCAGACCAGAGCAGCACCACACTAGAGCAGTGTAGCGCAGCGCAGGACAGCACTGGACAGGACAGGTGTCACCAGATCCCCGCGCCTCTCGGCATGTGTCACTCTACCTGGCCTCTCCCTTTACCCAGCAGCACACCTCATCAATAAAAGAAACACCCAAACCGCTCCTCCGTCCACCCGCTCCGCCGCCACGGTGACATGACATCACCACTCCGGCCACAGCCAATCAGAGCGCAGGGAGCACCACACGGAGGCCCTCTTATGCAAAGCGGAGTCGCAGGAGAGGGGCGGGCACTGGCCCAGGGCATTGGGGATCGGGTGGCAGTGGACTGCAGATTACTTTATACAACTGAGGGAGGGGGGGGGGGGGGGGGGGTTGCGGTTACTCCTAGTGCCGGTGAGGGTGAGCTGGGGGGGGGGGGATATGCTTGTGAGTGCTATGGGCTACCATTTCATCGGCACGCGTGGATGACAAAGCTATGTGGAGATAAGGATGGATAGACCTGTGCTGAGGCATGATGTGATGAACTGATAGAGGAGTTACTGTATATTGGGGCTTTTGAATGGCAGAGTCAACTATAGCCCGGTCATGCTAAATGCACCGTGTGTCCGGGTCATGGGTCCAGTATCAGTGACACAGTGCAGGTCATTGTCCAGAGAACTTCCTCTTCCTCTTCTGTCAAAAACAGGTGCCGTCTCAGTATGTTTGTTTAGTGATCATAAGTGTTTATGTGTCCTTTAAAACAGTGATGGGGGGGGAAGTGTAAACACTGATGATGGAGCTAAACTGAGTCAGAGTCAAACGGGAGCCACAGAGCTCAGTGCGTGGTGGCCTGGGTGTGTGGTTACCATGGCTAGTGTTTCTATGGCGTCCGGCCGGGTAGATTGTTTTCCCCTTGCTATGGTGAATCTGCTCAGGTGCTTTCTCCTCTGCCCCCTCACCCCCTATCCGACACAATTACAGAGGATCTGTGGGTCTCCCTGGGGATAAGCCCGCGCTTTCACTGTTAATGAGGGCCAATCATCCCAACACAGACACACATACAGTACACACACACCTGAACATACACCACCCCCACCCCCCCGCACACACACACCTGAGACAGAGCAGGTGAGCTCTCTCTCTCTCTTTCTCTCTCTCTCCCCATCTCTCTCTCTTCTTCCCTTTCTAAGCCAGTGGCCGTCACACAGACAGGAAGTGGAGTTTGGAGTAGATTTCCCTGAGCAGTTTTTTGGGGTAATTAGTTACAACATGGTACTACTGTAGTCACAGGCCCGGGATTCCCATTAGTCCTTGTACTGAGCCATCAAGTCAAGTCAACCAATGCACCTCACTGAGAAGTGGACAGAACATTTGGAGAAAATAGAAAAAAAAAGAATACTGTGAGAGAAAATAAACAGGCCTGGGTCTACGCTGATATCAGGATTGTTTTTTTTTTTCCTTTTTTAAAAAAAGAAATGCATTACCACTAGAGGTGAAAGTCTAGATGAAGAAATGCAACAAACATATACAACAAACAAACAAAACACACAAACACCTCATCACCCCAGACAGAATCATTTTGAATCACACTCAAAAGAGGATTAGCAACCTATTAGCTGAATGTGAATAAAGTCTAAATCAGAACAAACTTTCTCTACCGAATGGAGAGAAACACTATTTTTCTGCCAAATTACAACACAATCAGCAGCTAAGCTTGTTAAGAACACACCGAACAGGTATCGCACAGGAATCCTTTGGGTTCAGTCAACTACAACCAACGTCTGAAGGTCTGCCTGATAAAGCAAATCCTGCGGCCAGAAAACAGCTGAACCTGAATCTCCACTGTATTGACACAATGACATCTCTCCCCACAGAGCAAGCCCTTTCAAAGACCTGCACCAAGCCGAGTCTTAATTAGTGAAATTAACATCGGCCTATCAGATGTAGCGCTTCCGTAACGAGGTCCCTCATTAAGCCGTGTGGAGCACAATAACAATATTGTGTGTGTGGAGCCGTGGTCTGGGGTGATTGTTACTCTCTTGTCCCCCCCCCCCCCCCCCCACTCTCTCATTAGGGCACTGGAGGTCTGGCCTCATCTCCCCCCTCCTATTCTCAAACTCTCCTCTGACTGCTTTAGCCAGTGCTGAGGGCCCCATCCTAACTGAGGACGGTGCATGCCATTTTGCCTCGTTAACCCCGCCACCACCAACACCGCCCGTCGCCATCCAGAAAGTTCTGCTAGCGTCTGCTGACATTCCTGGCCTCAAATATGCACCCAAACAGAGAAGGGGCGATGGGGATGAGCGTGGCAGGCTACGGCAGGCTACGGCGGGCTTCATTAGACAGAAACAAAATGGTTTCCGAGATCGGTCTGCCAACCAAAGTAGAGTCGGGTAAATAATTTTAGCACTTCATTCATAGATTACAAAGATGTCAAGGCACGCTATGTGTATGCATGTATACCACTGGTTTTCATGCCTCGGTCTGGCCTGGCTTTTCACGCCGACAACAAAGGCTTCAGGTAACCTACACAGGTACGGCAGAGGGCTGGACATCTGGTTTTCTTAGATCAAGATCAATTACGTTTAATTAGACTGTCGGCCAAGCAGCAAATGTCTTTGAGCTCCTCTGCCCCCATGAGAATTACTTGATACAACTGAGTGCAATTTGAGAGTACTGAACCTTGAGAGAAACAATGCCTATATACATACCACATACATCAGTGGTTCAGCTTCATTTCATGGTCTGCGAAACAACTCTATTTGGTTTGTGTTGAAGTCATGAGACAACTTCATTTGATCATCTAATCGGCTGAACAACATGATCAATGAACACCCACCATTCTGTTAGAAAGCTATTATCATACTTCATCTCAGCCGCCTATCAGCTGATTCTATGGTTAGTTGATGCTAAGTACAACCACAGAGTCTAAACATCCACCACACAACTTGTAAACACAACACCTTTCATTACCTCCGCCAAGTTTGTTGGTTTGTTTGTTTGTCTGTCTGTTTGTTAGCAAGATACCTCAAAAAGTTATGGATGGACTTCGATGACATTTTCAGGGAAGGTCTGAAATGACCCAAGGAAGAATTAATTATAATCAAATTACTACGATTAAATTTTGTGAGTGATCCATATCACCGTCTGGATGCAGGAGGCGGTTATGTGTTCACTTGGCGGAAGTTTGCGCTCTCTGAGTGCTTTTTTAGTTTGTCTATGCTTCATTGCTTGACAGAGGCCAAGGCCTGGAACCCAAAGCACAAACGCTAAAGCTAACCTACTCATATAAGACCTCAATACTAAAGTACGGTCCTGTTCCAGATCCCCTTCCCAGGCCCTCAAGTGTCTCCATCCCACCATGCGTGAACTGGGTCATTGAGAGGCTGCTTTTGTGCTAGCGTACACATAATCAGTGAGGTCACAGGCTTACTCTTATGGGCAGGGGTCAGTGAGTTAATCACCCTCAGCTGGCCCACCCATGACTATGACCCTGTCAGCTGTCAGCACCGATGAGAGTGAGAGTGGATGAGAGTGGATGAGAGTGGACGAGCATGACGCAGGTTAATAGGCCTATTTCACAAGATGTCGCCACGGTGTAAACTAACTTCCTCTGGAACAACTCAGTCTATAGGAAAGACAGAAACAGGAAGATGTTTTACCCTGCCAATTAAGGCATCATTAACATCAACTAGACCAGGCACCTGGACACTGTGAAATTGGCTCACAGGCTGAGGCCAGTGAAGGAGATGTCAGTGGAGGGGGTGAGACACAGAGAGAGCTACCCCTTCAGTTCGTGAAAGACTTTGGCCTTGGAAATAGTTGAGTGAGGCAATAAATGAGGTTGCGCCAATCGTCTGAGTTATGAAACGCCGTAAGCGCCCTGATCTCGCATTCTTGTGGTCATTTCCGAGAATGCAGTCCACTCGGCCAGATTTCCCATAACATGTTCAAGGGACATCTTCAGTCAGGGATTAATATTAAGAAGATGATTTTTCCCACCAGCATCCGGGCCATGACTATCGACTGACTGATTGGTCGGCCATTTCGAAGCAGCGTCACTTTGGATGAAAAACTCTAACTTTCATGTCATGGCACCCTTTTGAGGTGAGGACATAATGAAGATACACACTATTATTGCCAAAAGTATCCGCTCACTTGCCTTCACTCACATATGAACTTTGGTCAAATCCCATCCTTAATCCATAGGGTTTATGATGACGTTGGTGGGATTAAGGATGGGATGTGTGACTGAAGTTCATATGTGATTCAAGACAGGTGAGCGAACACTTTTGCCAATACAGTGTAGTTAATATAGCTGTTTGCTAGCCTGGCTAGCGCCTACCACTTCTCAAATGAGACGTGGTCTGGCAACCAGACATTCATTTTCTTGTATTTGAAAAAATGCCCAGATCCGTTCATTGGGCGCCACGGATGTCTATCAAATGTGTCTGTGCATAGCTCCTCATGGTCTTGCTTTCCCCCCTGTTCTATGATTGGTCCCCTATCTCAGGCAAAAATTTGGGCGGTAGTTTCCAGACTGCCTTAGCAGCGTGAATGAAATCATCGCACAAGGCAGGATGGGAACACCCAGGCTAGCGGTTTGCTGTGATGCCGTTGGAGTCGCTCCACGCACCTTAGAGCCGTCGCTGTCCACGTGGCGGAGGTTGCTCTTCACCTTCAGGTACATGTCCGCGGACGGCTCATCGGGGGCTTTGGGAGCCGGGAAGGACGGAGGCGGCGGAGGCCGGGAGCTCGGAGGAGGAGGTGGAGGAGGCGGGAAGGCCGGCGGGGGCGGTAGCGGCTCGCTCACTCGTCTGCCGTCACCCTTCGAGGTGTCGGGGTCCAGCATGTCCATGTAGGTCTGCATGTCTGTGATGGCCGACTCAGATGGGCCTGGAGGAGAAGAACAAGGTGCGGTCAAGAGAAACGCTTCTGTGGTTGAGTATGGCTATGTCCAGAAGTCAAGCGTGCACGCTGGATAGTACCCTCTTCCCAGTAGCGTCTTAGTTAGCTCGCTCCTCAGTATGCGTCCCTACCTACATTTGGACAGCACTAACTAGTTGGCGTCACCTGACTCGGGGAGAAGGGTGTGTTGATGATTTGCATGACGTGTGGAGCTTGACCTGCGCTGCGCAATGGATTATGGGATATCTGAGGCCAGAAAAGATGCATCGATGCACGCTTGGAAATCACGCCAAACGAAGTACCCAACTAGTGAGAGCGCTTGACTTTCGGACAGTCTATTCTCACGAAACTTCCGGAAAATGCACACTGCCCAGCGTGCACGCTTGACTTCTGGACACAGCCCATGGGTCAGACACAACTGTGCAACTGTGCAATAGAGACAAACTGCCTCATAACTCTTCTCAACTCTTCTGCACTTGAACTTGAACAAAAATGAAACATACTTGTTAATGTCACTTTGACTTAAAAATGCATACCTCACCTGAAACTTGCCTTTGATTGAAAAAAAAAACATTTGATATATGACTCATTTGTATTTAACAAATGAGCAGTTTTGCATACAATTACCATATAACATACATTATATACATTAAAAGTACAACAGTTACAGGAAACTCATACTGACCACTGTCAAGCAATGTTTAGCTAAATGTATTCCACTGAAGCAGTGCATAGTGTGAGCTATGGAGCTTTTCTAGATGTATGCAGTGTGGGCATTTTTGGAATGGGGCAACGATCTGAAATTTATGTGAAATCATAAAATATGATACATTTAAGGATGAGATTATATACTCCCCCTCTGTTGTATACTAATATTTTATGTTCTTCTCCCTTCCTGCACTTCAGAGTATAACCACTAGAGGTCAGTGCTGCTGCGGTGACCCACTGGTGCACCTCTGACAGCATGGCTCACTCTGCGGACTTAGAAGTTACACCAAATCCCTTCCACCCCAGCGAGCAGCAGCTTTCCCACCATTGTTCTGATAATAACACAGGCACATGGTGCATTAACCCACCAAAGAGAGCATGACCCACGACAACATCACACACATGCCCTTCAAAGCAAACTCAAAACAACGTGGGAGTCAAATAAAAGGGATCTTTTGCATCATGTAATTACATTTTCCAATGGGCAAATTATTATGGGTATATGCAAAGTACGCCGACACATTGTGGTGATCAGTACCTGACCAAGGACATACACAAACTCTGCTTTGCAGTTCTGTGTGGGTGTTGCTGGGATTGTAAAGCCATAACAGGCTGGCATCGGCTAACATCTTATAACCATATTTAATCATGTATGTACGTTGTATGTATGTTGAGAGTCTGTGGTGATCGTGCTTTCATATCAAGTGTATATTGTATGTAGGCAGAAAAACCTACATTTTCTGTCAGACAGACACAAATCAACTGTGTAAAAATATTCATGGGTTTCATCAGGTCCATTTTCCCAGGTGTATTACTGTAATCAAGCACCATGCAGTCTGCATTCATAATCTAGGTGCTTGATTGTATACACCTGTGGAAAGGGACCGGATGAAACTCATGAATATACCGGTATGTAAATGTTCCACAAGAAGTTCCACAAATCCATTCCATTCCCTTACATGTGTCTCTTACTGTAACAAAAGTTTTTTGTTTTTTTTAACTCTATCAGACTGAACTATGGATTGTCAGACCTGATACACTCAATGCTCATATACTCAATGACTGTCTCTGCATATTATATACCATATTCTCATATACTGAAAAAATTGTGTGTTTATCATCAGAGCTGGAAAAGTCCAGAAAGTAAAAGTCCTACCACATATCTGTGCCAACCATGCATTTCAATCAGCTGATTCTAATTAGCACAACTCTTCAGCCAGGGAGAGCAGTTACAGTAATTAGTGAGATCATCTGTGCTAAGTGTACAGTTAGAACCAAAACATGATTGGACTTTTACTTTCTGAAGCTGGACTTTTCCCACCTCAGTTTATCATCTTGCTAAGCTTTGTGAATATAAAGATGTTTTTTTTTTCTCCTGGAGCCCTTGGCCATGTTGTGGGCCTGACCTGCGTTGGGCCGTGAGGGGGGCGAGGAGCTCCTCTTCTCCCCGGTGCTGGATTGGCTGGAGTTGGCCGAGTCGTAGTTGGACAGCGAGCTGGAGGGCGAGCCCAGGTCGAAGTGGGCCGCCGGCGCCGAGGCCGAGATGGTGGCGTTGGGGGAGGACAGGCCAGAGTCCGGCTGCTGCTTGTACTCCAGGTCAGTGGAGGGGTCCCTGGACAGCACACGGTGCTCCACACTCTGCGTCACACACAAGAGAGCAGCACAGGCATTCATGACTGAGGGTGTGTGTGTGTGTGTGTGTGTGTGTGTGTGTGTGTGTGTGTGTGTGTGTGTGTGTGTGTGTCTGTGTGTGTCTGTGTGTGTCTGTGTGTGTCTGTGTGTGTGTGTGGGGGGGGGGAGGTGGGTGTGTGTCTGTGTGTGTGTCTGTGTGTGTGTGTGTGTGTGTGTGTGTGTGTGTGTGTGTGTGTGTGTGTGTGTCTCTGTGTGTGGGTATGGGTGTGTGTCTGTGTGTCAGTGTGTGTGGGTGTGGGTGTGTGTCTGTGTGTGCGTGTGTGTGTGTGTGGGTGTGTGTCTGGGTGTGTGGGTGTGTGCGGGTGTATGTCTGCAAGTGTGTTTCTGTATATTCAACAAATTCATTGTCTAAGCTTCCAAATTATATTAAACAAAGGAAGAGGTACCTCCTGAAATGGTAAACATTTCAACACAGTGTTTAGCATTATGGCAAACCTTTCTCAGGAAGTCAAGCAAGGTACAAAAATAAAGTTCCTAAGACAGTCACGTGCTGTGACCAGTGTCTGCCAGAGACAAGTGTTTTAAGGACAGTCATAGTATCAACCTCAAAGAAAGTCTATCTGATTGCAGGAACAAACGGGGATCGCTGAAATTGATCATTGATGTTGGATATGGGCGTTAGTGGTTTCCCGCCACTGGTGGATCAACCTCAGGCTGTGTCCCGCTGGGATCAGTGGTGGCCTCCAGCCCAGAGAGGTCATCTCAGCCCTGATTACGATGAGCACCCACGCCTTGAGGCCACAGTTATAAATGTCTCCCATCTTTACGGAGATCTGCACCCTCATCGGGAGCTGGGTCCTCACGAGGTGCCTGTTTTGGCCACCTGGCACAGGCGAACAGGCCATGGGAGGCCATATCTTGTGCTGATGATCCAGCTGGCCCAGATGGCTGCACTCAAGGGTAAACGCTGACATGATCCCTTCAAGCTAAACCTAATATATGACCATTATATATTTCAATATGCCATGTAATTCTGAAAATATGCCCCTGGTATGTTATTCCTCATTTCAAGTGTCTGCTCAATTAAACAACTAATGTAAATGTAAAATGACCTTACACACCAATGCTTTGAATAACAGTGCAAGTCTATAATGTAAAATAACATGTAACATGGCCAAAGCTTGGAGTTAAAATCGGCAGAATGTAGAAATGTGGAAAATGGCAAATATTTCTGCTAATCTGCAGTGCATAAGCCACTGAATGTTGAAAAAGCACAAAGCCAGTCCAGATCACAGCAGATAAGGCACAGAAACTCCACACCTGCCCAGTCTCATATCTTACTGGGCTAAATAAATATCAAAACTGACATCTGGGGATAACACTGGGAAGGTTTGGCAGACATTTCAGGGCAACGGGCAAAACCCACAGTAGCATTACTGACTGACACAAGCATCCATTTTAACAAGGAGAAGGTTAAAAGGAACATTATCTCTGTATAAGGCCAAGTTTGTCCCTATCCACTAGCACAATTTTAACAACATGTGTTACAAAATATCCAAGTCACATGCGGCCCCACGGGACACTAAACTTCCTCACACACACACACACACACACACACACACACACACACACACACACACACACACACACACACACACTAGGGCTGCAACTAACTATTATTTTCATACTCCATTAATCTGTCAATAATGTTCTTGTTACTTGTGAGACACTTATAATCAATTACTTCCTTATCGATAACATTTCAGACAATTGTGAAAAATTGCTGCCTATCACTGTCTCCCAAAACCCCAAATTATGTTATCAAATGCCTTGTTTTTCCTACATGTCGAACATACAGTATATAGTTCACTATCTTAGGACAGAGTTAAAACAAAGTTAAAATGATTCAAGTTTTAGAAGTTGCAACCACAAACCAATTACCAAAATATATGTGTGCGTGCGTGCGTGCGTGCACACACACACACACACACACACACACACACACACACACACACATGCACCAGCTTCTATCTGCCAAAGACAAAACAGCCACCCTCCTCCTCCTAACGAGGCACATGTCCCATCCATTTCCCTTGGCTCAGCACACGGATGATGGTGTTTACATTACAGGCAGGTTCCTCTGGCCTTGGCTCCCAGGCAGGAGGGGAAATAACAGAGCGCCCGCACGGTCCCTCCAGAGGAGACACACTGCCCGCGGGCCAGGCGCCACGCACAGGGGACCTGGAGAGGTGGGCCTCACCTGCACCGGCTCACAATTAGAGCAGAGCGCCAGCAAAGCATTCTGGGATGTTGAGACATCCACGGGGCCTTGTGGGAAAGGCAAAGGCACGCGAGACACAGCTGGGACTGCGATATGTGCTGCTATACATACACAATCTCACGGCTGAAAACCAGAGAATGACTCTTCCCGGAACAGTAGCTATGCAGGACAGGTGATGGAAATGTAAGGCCTTTTCCCAAAGCTTGTACACTCAAAATATGGTGGTAATATTTCTCTTTTACTTGTTTTACTTCACTTACTTGAACTTCTGAAACTAAAGCACAATTGAAGCTTATTTCTATTTCCTCCAAGTGTTGGATCCATCCTTCAAACTCATGTTGTCCTGAACTGAGTGGGCCTCACTCTACACTATTCAGAATCACAATCAGAATCAGAATCAGCTTTATTGGCCAGGTTTGCGTAACAAACAAGGATTTTGACTCCGGTTAATCCTCGCACTCAAGTACAACACTCAACACACAATAACATAAAAAACAGTAAAAAAAAGAGTAAGGGCAGGAAGTTACTGTATTTATAAGAATAAAGGAATAAATACAGTATGTACATTTACAAATAAATAAACAGATGCTATGGGTGGCCTTGTTGTCCCTGTCAAGGTATGCCGTGGTCATGGACAACCCAACAGGCACAAATGGGCACAGATTCTATGGTGCATAAGCGTGTGGTAGAAGCAGCGCGGCAGGTCCCAGCCGTGGCGCGACTGGCTGGGGCACCTACACCACACACCGGCGACCCGAAAATAATCTTTAAAAAAAAAAGAAGAAGCAGCGCTGCACTCACCATGTTCTCCACGGTGCGCAGGTACTTGGCACACTGGGGATGTCCGTTGTACTCGGCCAGGTCTGCAGCGGTGAAGCCGTCCTGGTCACGCACGCCCAGGTCCACTCCGTTCACCACCAATATCTGACAGCACTAAAGCGGGACACAGCAATGGGTCAACTGGCAGGATGACTACAGCGGAAACATTATTATATATCAACTTTATTCAAGACACAAAGGTCCATAGAGACAACACAGTACAAGTATAATTAAATATGTACCAATACAAAACATTAAGACAACAATAAACAATAAAAATAAATCAGTTGTGCACACAGCAGTCAGACTGTATAACGATCCAAATTATTTTAGGCACTTTAATCTTAACCTCAACATTGGCACTTGAACAGCATGAAAGGTCTTAAAATTCCTTTTTTAATAATCTTAGCTATTTTTAACCTAGTGCCAATGTCAGATTCTGCATTACCATTTTTCTTTCGTTCCCCTCTACATTATGGTGTTTATTGTTTTGTCTGTGGTGTCTATGTCTTTAAATATCATGCTGTGACAAGACATGCAATGACCACATGAAAGTTCAACAGAGTTCAACAGTCAGCATCTAAGTATCTAATAATGAGCATATTACTACGTAATAACTATATAATGTCCAAACATACGATAAGATATCTTTAAATTAGATAGAGAGGAGAAGAGGGCAGACACAGCAGTGCAACATATCAGAACATCAATATCAAGTTCCAAATGGGACCAAAGATCATAAAACTAATTGCTGAACACAGATAGGAAATAACATTCCTCAATCACATTCATACTTGCATGCTCGAGGCAAGGCAGAGTGAACCAGTACAATTGATCATCAGGTGAGTAAACCAACTACCACCAAAGAAGGTAGAATTGATATGAAAAGGTCAATGAATACAACCACACATGTTTTTTCCCTAGATAAATTGTGATTGCATGATTGAAAAACAAAAAAACACTGTATAGGATATAGACTAAAACATTAGGATTTTAACACTTTTAACACTTAACCACTTCAGCACTTTTGCAATGGAATCTTGACAATAAACTGACACTGTGTAACACTGTGTGGGAATCCTAGACATCCATAGAGCCATAGTGTGGGAGAACCTCTCCCAGTCATATGCTATCAGAACCAGCCTTGTGAGACAGAGATGAGAGGCTTGGGGGGGAGCACTTCCACAGCAGCTGCTGAACACAAAAGCTTGTTGGAGAGAGACAATAGCCCATCTTCCCTCCAGAGAGCCGTCTCCATACAGGGGTATGGTTGGGTAGGGTTGCATGTACTAACCATTGTCTGCTGTGCTTTTCTCCCCCATTCATAAAACCTGCCTTTCAATCCACTCTCACACAAAATCACAAAAAGGCCCACAGATACAAGCACAGCACGCCGGACTCAAGAGTGCTATTATGTGTGCCACTTAAACCGAAACTACACAGCCTTAGCAAGTCTGCTGTTAAGAATCCACACATAATGAATAACCTAACAGGTGCTAACGTGCACATGAAACTGGTCATTCCCACACAAAAAAGCTAACAAAGCCATGTGAAGACTGACATAATATACATAAAATATTTTGCAAAAGAAATTACTTACTTTGTCCGAGATCATTGGAAAGGAATATTTTCAACATAATTGCTTCACTGAACAGCAGAATCGCTACAGCTTTTAAGGCTACTTGAGATCTGAGGGACTTATGTTCTGCAATACTTTACTTTGTGGTTTACTTTGGGTGAACAGCCCTACTGGGTGACCGAGTAATAATCCTATTATCAAAATAAATAAATATTTCTCGATTTCCTCCGATCATATAACCAAACAAACAAACACACACACACACAGATACACACACACAACACACACACACACACACACACACACACACACACACACACACACACACACACACACACACACACACACCTAGCGACAACTAGTGGATTCCTCAAATGGAACCCACAGAGCTCCTGTTCTTGGCAGAATAAGGTCAGAGCACCATGGCCATTTACAGTACCTTGGTAACAAAACACTCACAAATGAACAAGACACTCACCACCTCATTAACATCCTGGTCCAAATTCAGCTCTCAAAGAGAGTTTCCCCTCACCACCATTTAATGCCCAAAAGTCTGTGGCAGAGCTATTGGAATGGTGGTCAAATTTCAACAGCGTGCTGTTTTGCTAAAAGCCTCCCTCAATGAACTTTCGACATCATAATCCACTACCAGTACATCTTATTTTTACACTCGTGGAACCAAGCACAAAAGTTGACCATATAAATTGAAAATCTATGCTTTCATCACCTTTCAAAATCCCCATAATTCACTCACTTCCTTGCATATACGACCCATTTTGAATAAAAAAATGTCTTATAATACGTAATAAAAGGCTAAATTAGTCCGATTCAATCCCCACCCTAGTGGTGGGACTGGATTGAGCAAAGTTTTACATAACAGCTCACAGCTCAAAAAGCCCACATTGCAGTGTAAGCTGTAAACCGCCCACCCACCTCCAGCTCGCCGTTCTCGGCCGCGTCATGGAGAGGCGTGCCGCTCCAGCCGTCCATAACGATCTCGCCGCCGTGCAGCAGCAGCCAGCTGAGCACCTTGGCGTGGCCGCGGCTCGCCGCGAAGTGCATGGCAGTGGCACCGTCGTTGTCCCTGTCGGCCAGGCTGATCTCTGTGAAGCTCATCTGGTGACACACATATAAACACAAACGCACACACACACAGTTCATATGCACACACATTATAGGCCTGTGAGATGTTTAGCTACAGTTATGAATAGCCAGCGGGAAGTCACACAGATAGCTTGTGATTTGGGAACTGATATTAAAACATACAGCAATCATGGATTCAGATCAGAGGTGGATCATTCTTAGCCTGGCCCCCGCCTGACTATGTACTTCCGCTTTACGTTTCTCTTCATACTCCGTCTGGTAAAGCTTGATCCAGCTTCGTTTACTCCGGCAAGTGCATCTCCGACCAATCACGTTCCCGAGAGCGATTACATTTAAGTTTCAAGCCTATCGTTATCGTTGTGTCCCCCGTGGTTATTATACGTCATTACCGAACGTTAGTGATTGAACTCCAATGAATTCAAACTTCAGACAAGCGTCCACAAATCAAGAAATAAACGTTTGCCAATGGATCTAGGCCAGACTCTCTGCGAAGAATAGATAATTCTAGATAATTCTGCCTTCAGAAAGTAAAAGCCCTACCATGTACTAGTCATACCTGTGTACTACTAACACAGATGTTTCACTATTTAGCTGAGCTACCTGAGTGAAGATGCTGCATTCCAGACAACTCGGACGTCAGAGTTGGTGTTCCATGTACCTTCTCCCAGCCAGAGATCAGAATCATTTTGTTTAAAAAAAAGTATAGATAGATCGATACTTTATTGATCCCCAAGGGGAAATTCAAGGTATATTTTTGGTGCTCTGCCTTTTATTGATACAGGACAATGAAGAGGCGCAGAAAGCAAGTAGGAGAGAGAGATGGAATTGGGAAATTATCCAGGTCAGACTCGAACCCGGGTCCCTGTGGGCACCTGGATCCAAGGTGGTATGGATGCTGTAGTGAGTTGCACCTGTAGTGAGGTGTACCCAAGACCTCCTGGTTTGTCTACTCTAGAATGATATTGGTAGGTTCCAACTAGGAAATATCTGGAGTTTTCTGGAATGCAGCAAGAGTTCTGCTTAATACAACCAACTGGTTTAGTGAATGGTTTGAACAAATATCTGGAGGGACCTTTACTTTCTGACAACGTCAGAGTTTTCCACTTTAATATCCACTTCCTCACCTGAAGTGAAGTCCGTTTATAATCCTCCAAAGGGACATGTTTTAGCTGGTGGTTTAAAGCTGATGTAAGTGATACTAGCCTTTCTTAGAAACCACTCTCAGACCGTGGCAGCAGCCAAATCCTTTCTTTCTCCTGGCTTCCCTATCCAGACTGTGTTGCCATTTTGGTTGCTGTTAACAGAGTCCATTTTGCCCTGGCTAATCTTTTTCCAAAATAGCCATCAGGCCCTCAAAGCACCAAACTAATTATTCTGTAGAGATATCGCTTACGGAAGATTACAATGGAAAGGATCACTTCAGCGAGACATTTCTCTAGTGCTGGACGACGGTATCCCGGGGTGAAAGCTGACTCCTCCCTCTGCTCCCTTACCAGCCAAACAATGACAGTGTTGTGTCCCATCTGGGCGGCGGCATGTAGAGGAGTCATCCCGTCATTGGCTCGGATGCTGGGGTCCGCCCCACAGTCCTTCACCAGGTACTGGACCACCTCCAGATGACCCTCCTGGCACGCCAGGTAAAGGGGTGTGGCACCGTTCTTGGTTTGGAAATTGACAACGCTGCAAGGTAAACAAGAAGAGAGGGAGAGAGAGAGAAAGAGAGAGAGAGAGAGAGAGACAGAGACAGAGAGAGTGTTCTGTGAGGAGACGACAAAAGGCAGCTAATCCCCTGTTTATGTTTCAAACCGAGGCGTCTGCGGGGTGTCTGGGGCTTCCCGCCGTGACCTCCGGTCAGTGGAAATTGCGGTGGGACGAGGTCTGAACGGGGAAAGGCTTTCTATTTCTGGAAATCTGATCAAGTCGACCCAAAGAACCTCACGATGCCTGTGTGCACCTCGAGGCTTAAAACACAGAGCAAAGGTCTTGACAGCTTTCACTCCGCTTACGCAGAAGTAAGCCCCCTCTATATAGAGAACTAAAGTCCACCGTCTGGGCCGGCAAGTCTTAACAGGCCTGTGTTGAAAATGCAACTTAATTTCATAAGCAAGGCAGT
The DNA here is from genome assembly GCF_963854185.1 of Sardina pilchardus. Taxonomy (NCBI): domain Eukaryota; kingdom Metazoa; phylum Chordata; class Actinopteri; order Clupeiformes; family Clupeidae; genus Sardina; species Sardina pilchardus. The sequence goes on along the minus strand of NC_085000.1, from coordinate 22,700,749 downwards.
TGTCCAAAAACGCTAAATTGAGGTCACAGTCATCTGACACTGAGAGGTCTCTTGGGCAATCAGATTGTGACATAATCCTCCAAGCATTTGGTAAAGTAACCAAAATAGTTTCAACTTGGATCGGACCGCAGTGCGTTCCCAATGCGTCTTAGATGCTTAAACGCTTGTCATTTCATGTGTGCAAACATTGTCCGATTTGATGTGATTGCCCAAGACTCAAGTGTAAATGATAATAAGTAGCCTAAGGGATGATGTACAGAATGCCGGTCATTATCAGTAAAATACGTCCCGACAGGGCAAACCGGACGCAGCAACAGAGGGACTTATTTTCCCGATAATACCCGCCGTTCTATACATTATCCTGATTATATGGCCACATACCAAAACAAAAAACTAAACTCCACATGATGTCTCTTTACATTTATTTGTCACCATTGCATTGTAGCTTCTGCTGAGTAACCAATAGTTTGCAACCCATGCTGAACTTCAATCGAACATTATTTAGAACACAGATGATCAACTGCCTGCTTTCACTTTTGAATGAAGTTCCATTGCAAGAAGTGACCGGGCTCCTTGCTGAATGATATGAAAGGTTCAGAAGCACAAAACTCATTTTCCTTGACAACTGGCTGTTATGGCTACATTGGTTACAACTCATATCTGGTTACAAAAAGATCTCCGTATTAGTGCGATGGAATTCACAGCTCATCAGCTGTGATGACTAGACAGTTGTAGGCTTTCAGGACACTGTACTCTCTTGCTGCTCAGCTTTCTGTCCCTTTTAAACCATATGATATTGGAAAATCACATTTGTTCCCAGCCATCTAGCCAATAATGAATAGCACTCAAAAGACTACAAAGTATCCATCTCGATCTGATTGGATTATCCATAGAACTCATTCTCCACCTACAGCTAGCATTCTAGCATTCTAGAAGAAGTTCTTCTTCTGATTCAGGTGCAGCAACAAACAGAAACAGAAGGAAGGAGCTACACCGGTTAGCAATCAGTTACACCGGTTAGCAATCAGTTAGCTTTCACAAACAGCATAAATACTTTGAGGTGCTGCGACTGACTGAAATCTGGACAGATGATAGGCCTTGTGGGTGTGTGTCCACCTGAGAGCCGGCATGAGAGTGTGCCAGGGGCAGGTCTCCGTGGCGCAGGGCAGCGTCCAGGCCAGGGAGGCTAATACCTCTGCCCCAGATCCTAGCCCAGCGTCACCCCGGGAGGTCAGGGAGTGAGCAGCAACCTTCCCCCCACACCGCCTTCCTCACTCCAAATCCCATAAGGCGCAGCTTTATTTGGACAATGACTGACAAGTTAGCAGGGAGTCGCTTAAGAGGATTAGCGCTCCAGTGGTTCCACTCACACTCAGCACTAACAAGTGGATACGACGACTAAGGCATAGGGAGGCATGTGTAAGTGTTTATGTGTGAGTGTGTGTGTGTGTGTGTGTGTGTGTGTGTGTGTGTGTGTGTGTGTGTGATGAGTCATCAACTGTCACCTAGTCTGCTTTAACATAAACTACCCCACTGTAACCACCTCCTTTTACATCCCCTCCTGCCAGCTCCTTCCTGGTTTTCCTTCCCTCTTGGGGTTAAAAGGAGTTCAAAGAGTTAAAGTGCAATGTAAACATCATTAATTATGTTGAGAGCCTCGCTAAGTGGGCTACTACAGTACAAGACCATTCCTCACTGAAACATAAAACCCAACTGATGCTAAATACACAGTATACAGTGATGCGGATCTATGATAGTTACTGGATATATTGATGATAAGTGATCATATTGTTCTATAGATATGGCATAAGTTTAGATGAAAGCAGAAGGATGAATATTTTAGACAGGAAGGGCCCTTAATCAGAGGCAGCGCCATCAGGATGTGAGCTGACACATGAATCATTCATGAGTGAAACCCAACAGGCTGGTCACTCACCTGCGACACAGGAGCACAGGGAGCCAACGTACACACACACACACACACACACACACACACACACACACACACACACACACACACACACACACACACACACACACACACACACACATACAGGTATGAATACACACACATATGCACACGTGTGCGCGCGCACACACACACACATACACACAAGAATAGAGATATGAGTTCACACATACACACACACACACACACACACACACACACACACACACACACACACCATCTAATCATTCATTCTACTTTATTAACAGAAACTTCTAACTTCTAACTTCTAGCTTCTACAAAAAAGTATATGCAAATTATGTTCCCTCTCCAAACACGACCTACTTGAATCAGTAGTGCAAATAAATTCATGATCCCGCATCATGTGCTCCTCCTCAGCCGTGTTCTCACTAACTCGGGTAGCTGTTAGCTTAATTATTAGTAATGTAATAGATGTGGTCTAGCAAATAGCTCCGCGGTCTGACAGAGGCTCATTGAGCTCTCTAAGGCCCTTCCTGTGTAAATTATTCAGGGCCTGGACAAAACATCGCCCTCCACGGCGACGGCCGAGTCACATAGAGGTGAGGACAGAACGGTGAGGGAGCCTTTCCAAACCCCCCGACCCTACTACAACACACACACACACACACACACACATGCACACACACACCACACACACACACACACACACACACCAGGTCCTTAGAAAGAAACTTGGCTTGAGGATGCTTGGAAAGCCTTGGCTCAGGTCTCCCTAAGTGCTGTGACTACTCAGCCGGGCAAGCTCAGCCGCCCAGTCCATGACAAACCCACGGCAATAGATAGAGGGAGAGAGAGGGAGGGAGAAAGGAAAGAGTGTGTGACAGAGAGAGAGAGAGACTTTACTTATCTCTCCTGACTTGCTGCCACTGCTGCGATGGTGTGTTGTTGTGGTCCCAGAGCCCGGCCATATGTCGCTCCCCTCCCCCAACCCCTCCCCTACACCTGAGCCCTGAGGGAGCCTTCTGCTGAGACACAAACACCAAAGCAGCTAGGCGCTATATGCTATATGGTTCCCTTATCTTACAGTATGAGGGGAAACTAGAGGATACTAGAAGGAAAAGCCTATTTCAAACTTAGCTATATATAGTAGTTCTCCATCTATGTCAGTCTCACCTCACTGAACAAATTGTTTCAACTATAGGTGTGTAAGAAAATACTGATAATATCCAATGTTGCAATATTCTATTCAGCAATACTGTATCGATTTTCAAAAACACAATATTGATTTTTGTTTTTACATGCAAGCACTTTATTTTGTTATAGATAGAGGCTGAACTGTACTGTACAGTGTACTGAATCGTTTGTATAAAGAAAAGTTTTTTACTCAAATGTTATGTGTATGATGGTGTCTTCATGTCGGTTTTCGTGTCGGTTTTACGCAATATATCCGCTTTCGCACAGTTTTGAAATATATAGCAAAATCGTAACACATGTATCTTGATGCATACTGTATCGCCAGATTCTTGCCAAAACTCAGCCCTATTCAATTAAGTTGTGGACACCACTATTACAGTTTTGCTCGATCGCTTTAATGCTTGTGTCAAATGTGACGTCTGTCACATTTTCAAACACGTAGGTCTAAAAAAAAGTATTCTGGCCAAAAAGACACATTTTGCTTGCAAAAAACTCATACTCTCTCAAAACATTTAAAACATACAGCAACAGTAAATTTTGCCTCCAAACAACATATCACTGTGTGATTTCAATCAATCAATCAATGAAGGTGTTAATGAAGATCAAGTGGATCCCAATTTCTTAAAGCAAGTCTAAGCAATCAAGAAAAACTGTAACAGCACCTATGTTATAAACCTGTGTCATGCTCTGTATTGCTTAATCTTCTGTTAATAACTAGCTGTCCCACTGTGGCATGTAGTGGAAATAACTCCAGCCTCCGTTTTCATTGACCCATATCGCTAATAGAGCTACAGGAAAGGTCAAACGTGAGTTCCTTTGGCACGCTGAACCCAGAGAGAGGTAGAGACAAAGAGGGTGAGAGAGAGAGAGAGAGAGAGAGAGAGAGAGAGAGAGAGAGAGAGGAAGGTCCGGCTGCCTGCTGAGACACCTGTGCCCTGCTTTACCTGGCACAAGCTCCCAGGAACACACCTGTCCTGGCCTCCTACCTGAGCCTCCCTGCTGCTTCTCGGCACAGAAGGAGAGAGAGAGAGATATCAGTGTGCGTGTGCGAATGTGTGTGTGTGTGTGTGTGTGTGTGTGTGTGTGTGTGTGTGTGTTTATAGTAACAAATACTGTTTTATGATTCTATGTTATTTTATTTTTTAGAAGTTTTCTAGACATACTGTATTTCTTTATGAATGGTCATGCCAATAAAGCTTTCGGAACGGAACTGCACACAGATGGCTGAATGGCGAACATGCCTGGAATTCTAGCCTTTAGCAGCCTACCTCCCCTCTCCCCTAAACATGGTTATCAGGCCGAGGAGAGAAAGCTCTTAATCTGCACTAATTGATTGCATAACATTTTTTTTCTCTCCTGTTCTTCCTTCCTCTTTCTTTCTCTCTCTCTCCCTCTCTCCCTCTCTCCTATTGTATAAATCGCTGGGGCTTTGACAGCTACTCAATGAATGCTTGATTCATTCTTTGTCTTTGTGTACAGCTATTATCTGCAAGACTCCATGCTGTGTCTACATGGGTCAACATGTCTAAGCTGTGTATGTGTGTACGTGTGTGTGTGTGTGTGTGTGTGTGTGTGTGTGTGTGTGTGTGTGTGTGTGACCACTTGCACGTTCATGCGTGCGTGCGTTCCAGCGTGTGTGTGTGTGTGTGTGTGTGTGTGTGAGAGAGAGAGAACAATACCCTCATGCAATTAAGCCTCATAAATTGTCTCCCTAATGTGTGTAAATCAATCTTCATCTGTCACATCCAATCCAAGCCTTCCTGTTAGGACACTGATACTGTGCTGAAAAGCTCAGCTGGGGGTCTGGCAAGGATGTGGAATATTATAAAAGCCTAGCATAGCTGCCTGTTGAAAGAACTTGGCCTCAAAAGTACAACTTGGCAAATCACTTTAACAGGCACAATGCGTAAAAACGTGCTTCGTTGGTAAGTATAAAGGCTTTTTGTACAATTATAGCAATCCTTTTACACGAAGAAATCACCTGATTTCAGACAAGAAATTAAAATGCTAGTATAAAAGCATTTTAATATTTGTTTTGGATTAGGCTTTTGGCTGTTACTGACGGTACGGTAAGATAACACATTCTAAAAAGGGTGATAGGTATTTAACATTTTTTACAACACTAATTAAATCACAGACCATTGAATGTCTACTGACAGATCCACATTACATTTGTCACAGAGATCCATTTGAATGTGAAGCAGTTAATAACCACACACACTCAGACACATCTATCAGCCAACACCTGACACCATAACTCTGCTTAGGGGATGGCAGCCTCACTGGAACCATCTTATCTCTTTGCTGCAAAGAGAACCGCATCTAGACAAACCCAACACCAGACTACAAGAAAGCAGCCGCCACTATTCAGATGAGTTCCTTTCTCCTATTGGATTGTCATTGGTTAGATGTTTGGGGTAGCTACGGTAACCCGGGTACACAAAGCTGGTGGCTGAATGGGGCTGTGCTATCAGGCATGGCCAGCACTCTCTTCCTGATTAAAGTTTCAGAGGATACATACAAATACTCTCAAACACACACACACACACACACACACACACACACACACACACACACACACACACACACACACACACACACACACACACACACACACACACACACACACACACACACACACACACACACACACACACACACACACACACACACACACACCAGTTGGTCCATAGCCTAAGCCTAAGGCATGAGGTTTTATGAGCAACAGCAACAAAACGGCCAGCCGGCGGAAGCAGCCTTCTTCCCTGGCGCTGGCTTTGATCCAGCCGAGCAAATCATTTTAACGCCGTCTTACTACAGAAGTTGCTGACATAAGCGGTTAAACATTAACGCTCTTATGGCATCTGGAGCGGATCTTCAGCGCAAATTGAAGTGCAAAGGCTGTCCCATTAAATTGTTTAATTTTCCCATCAAACCCCATCTCTGACCTCTTTATGGCTTTATGGCCGTCGACTGCTGATGCTAACGGTGACCTGTGGATGGTTTAAATGTGGAACATGGTGATCCAACCCGTCGCAGTGAAGTAAGCCTGCCGGTTCAGTACAATGATGAAAGGTCATCCACATCCAGATGGAGACAATACACAGGCATCTTCCTGAGACTATGAGACTCCCATACCGATCTAACGCAAACATCGTCCTTTGAGACCAGTTTACTGCCCCCGACAGCAGCACAAGTGGAAGCCTTTGACACTGATAACGCTATTGCTAGAGAGATTACAGCTGTGTATGAGCTGACCACCATGTTTATGTGACAGTAATAACAGTGCTGTGTGTGTGTGTGTCACTTTGTTTCTTATCAGCTAACGCTTTGCAACAGGTGTCTCTGGTGTTCTGCTGATTGGCTGGGCTTTCATATCAGAGTTACAATATAATGTAATTCCACGATATAATTCCACAAATAATTATATGTGTCTTTATATGAATAACCCTAGTTAAGGAATGAAAACACTTAGCTAATTGAAAAGACAAATTGACAAAATGATTAGCTATTGAATACATAGCTTTGTAGATAAAATATATTTGCCTTTGACACTGTTTGCACAGCTACCATGCCATTTACCAGACAGGCAGCCCACACTGTGCAATTCATAGTTGCTACCCACTGCTTTTATGTGAAGAATGTAAGGAATCAGAAGAGTAAACATGTCAGCCAAACAGAGCAATTTCATATTGTGTATGTGAAGAGAGTGGATAATGGAGAGTCTAACTTGAGGAAACAGTGGGCCTATGTCGTTTTAATGTTATAAGGCTTTTTGTAAGTTTCATTGACAGTGGACGGTCATGTGAAGTCAAGATAAACACAGGTGTCCTTCCCCCCTTGCCACCAAAGCTATTAAATTGAATAGCATTTTTGTGTTCTAGAGCCTCCATGCCACCTGAACTTAGCCCCACCCACAACATTTGAGATCGAGAAGTTTGATTTGGACGTTCCATTGTGGAACAACTATGCTCGAACCGGAGCTGTTAGGACCAATCAAGCTGGGCGTTGTAGGATGATGGACAGATGAGCAACAATGCTAGCCTGACGACGTCATACTCAATCCCTGCAGAAAAAGAATGGAGGCGGGGCTAAACTTCGGTCTGGCATCCAGGCTACAACAATGCCTCATCTATCACCAAATTATTTCTAAAAACAAAGGAGGAGAGATATATTTTTCTGAGCAGTGTACTCTGCTGCGTTTTTCGTGGTCTTAGATTGCGCTATCGCAATAACTTTACAAACCGACCAGAAAACAATGTTGAGGTATTTGTGGAGAAGATGGTTCAGGAGTTCTTCCTACAGCTTATGGTGAACTTTTTTTAGTTGCTCTGATTGCTCGCATTTTCCCCACCTGTATCAGTTGAAACGTCCCATAATCACAAGGAGCAGTATCAGACTCAAACGTCCCATAATCACAAGGAGCAGTATCAGACTCAAACGTCCCACAATCACAAGGAGCAGTATCAGACTCAAATTCTGACTAGAATTGAGAATGACGACGTCAGGCTGGGTCTATCCAAGAAACTGGGCAAAAATGCATTTAGCACTTGGCAAGACCCCTACTTAGCTTTCTAGTTTGAAACAAAGATTTAGATTTCTGGACACAACTATAGAGCGTGGCCTAGTTATTGTTAAGTCACATTAACGATGGATCAATAAGCATATGAGCCCTTGTGGGTCAAATATGCTAACTGTGTTGCATTACAAATGGAAGTAGCTGTCTATGTACTGAAGCGTTGCCCTCAGTGACTGCGGTGTCACTTGCACGGGACCACTTTCAGAGGTGCGGCGTGCGTCGCTAACACTGGCTCTACCACCCATGGCGCAGGGCAGTGTTGTGTTTCTCCCCCAGAGATCTAGTGACCATATAAAGGGGTTACAGTGCAGGGGTGGTTGCAGCTTAAGGCACAGGAGCTGCTCCCCATGTTGCCAAATACACAAGTGTCAAGTGCCCTGGCACAACTCACTCTCCAAGGTAATCCCTACTTGGCACGTCCCCAAGAGGGGTACGAGCATCTTAGAGGAAACAGTCAAATGCACCACTCTTTAAATGCTCATGGCAATACTCACACCTCAGATTACAGCACTCTCTAATCACCAGAGACAAACTCTCTATAACTATATCAAGCTTCTGTTCATTTTGGGGTAAAGAAGCATGATTTTGACATTAAACTTTGAATTTATGAGTGAATGAATGCATTTTAGTTCTGTGTACAGTGTGTGTACACAGAACTAACTTCTGAACCACTTCTTCTCCTTGAAAATGCACATAAAACAAGAATAAATCTTCAGGGGGAAAATGCATCATTACATTTCTCTTGCATTAACATGAGGATATACTGTATGCATGAGAACTTTTCTCTCACTCCACTTGAAAAACAGTGATTGACTTAAGAGCTTAAAAGACAGGCCAAAGCATCCAGGAAAAAGGGGACGGTAGCGGCATCGGAAATGGATCCGTCTGATGAGAAGGTTAAAGAGATGAAGATAAGCTGCCTGGCTGCGGTCAGCTCTCTGCTGAAAGTTCTCCCACCTGCTGCTACCAGGCCGGTCCTGTGACACAATACCGTAGGATCCATGCACACTTTTTGGATTGGAAAGGTCAATGCAATTAAACTACAACCGACACCCTTTCAACCACTTGCTAACCACCTGTAAACACAAGTTAACCACTTTCACCCACTCACAAAACAACAGCTGCCAACATAAAGAGTAAGATCTGACAAACTTCAACCATTATCAAAAGACACTGCTGATGCGCAAGCATCACACAAGGCACAGAGCATAATTAACTGACAATGGCAAAACGTCAGTGAGGAGGAGAGGGAGGCATCCTTACTTTGGGCTGTGGCCCAGCAGCAGTCGAAGGGAGGGGAGGTCACCCTTGGCAGCGGCGTAGTGCACGGGAAACGCGCCGGACTCTGTGCACAGGCCGGGGTCACCCTCGCCGCTCTTCAGCAGCCAGTCCGTGATCTCGTGGTGGCTGAAGCGCGAGGCGAGGTGGAGAACCGTGGCGCCTGAGCAGTCCTTGTCCTGAGGAGAAGACAAGCACAGGTGAGATTGGTCGCGCAACGCAGGTCGGGGAATCCACCTGGTATGTTGGTGGTGACCAGAGGAGTGGAGCTAGGGGTAAAGCCATCACCTACTGTACACACCTGACACATTTTCATCATATCTGTGAGATTTCATTGGCTGTTGAGGTCGATGTCACCAGCCTTTCCCTAGACTCATAAACTCTGGGCCCTATTCTGATAATCTAAATGCATGGCCATTGGTCAGTCAGTGGCAAAAAGCTTAAACACATTTAAGGGGGTGTCTAGTTCACATTCGGGGTGGATTTTTTTATGAAACGTCAGGCGCATTATTCAAAAAGTTTGCTCTTCTGTTTCTTAATCAGTCATGGGTGTATTTTGGGCTTAACATCCTGTCAACCAATGAGAGTGACATCTGTCACTCCCCACACCCCTGGGAACAAAGCTTGATAAAATTTAAGCGAATGGTGAAAAATCCACCACTGACTGCGTGTAAGACAAAAACAAGCTTCGCGTCGGGATTGGCTCCGCATTTCTGATGATCAAAACAGAGTCCGCTATGTTAAATTCCTTATTCCTTTATTCCTTATCACAAACTGAATGATGCTTTGGAATAATGATTCTGTTTTATCTTTAGTCTGCGATTTACTTTATTATGCCTAGCATGCAAATCACTTTAATAAATAAATCAACATACAATACAAATATAAGTACTGTGATATTTCTTGCTGGAAGGGCTTGTGAAGCTATTGGGGTATAGAACATTTGCATAATGACACAGTTTTGCTACAATGCAATTTCATGACCACATCAGCAGAACAATGTCAGGTGAGCATATCTCCAAACTGCATCAATCTATGCAGTCCTCCAAATACTGTGCATCTTCCTGGTCCCAAGTTTGGAAGAGAGCCTTTGATACTATACTCGACAGCTTCAGCACAGGAAATACAAGTCATGCTATTCCAACCCACTACTGACTGCTCATCCATACACTAGTTACAGCACCAACAACAAATCCTTATCTCTGTTGCATTATTTATGATTCCACCACAGAAGCCTACTCAGAATGCCATCTCGATAGTCCTAAGAAATCAAACGCAGAGTTGGACACAAAGCCTGTAAGCTGCAGTGTGCACTGTCCATTCAGCCTCTCCACTCGGATGGTGAAGATAATTGGCAATAATGGACACAGGCAAAGGAAAGAGAGAGGTCTCATTACATGGCAGGCTCTGCTTTTTCCATTTTATTACAGAGCATAAAGTCACGGAGGCGACATAGCTGAACTGACTGGCTGACTGACAACTGACAAGCATCACTGAGTTCACATTTCTCATCGAGGTCTCACATGGCCCTGGTTGCTCACCACACACTAGCAGAGAAGGCAGTTGCATGAATAATGCACTAAAACTAATACAGCATACTGAGAAACATCTTCTTATTTGGGAATTTATTCATTTCAATAACATAGAGTTTCATTTAAATTTCTAAAAGACATCATCAGCCAAGCAAAAAAATCCTCTCCGACTTCTGAGTATAGTTTTGAAATTACATAATCTACTGATGATCATTATTTATTTGGACTTATTGAGAATCCATTCACCTGGAATGTGTGGCAACATACCTGCCATAATGTATTTAGCATTGTTATTTTGTTATTTTTAGTCATGTTGACTTTTTATCATCCCGTTTACACTGGGTTGTTGTGGTGTATGTTGTGTGTGGTGTCTTAAGCTGCTGGGACCATGAATTTCCCCTTGGGGATCAATAAAGTATTTATCTATCTATCTATCTATCTATGTAGTAATTACTATAATGTAATGTGAGAGAATGTAGCACTGTCTTAATCATTCATGGGGAGGCTAGAATGATCACAAAAATCACTCATGCATCTCTCAGCCTTTCTCCTTCCCCAGACCACTGAATGACTAAGAGATCACTTTCTCCAGCTTCTCGAATATTTGCTCCCAGCATCTTGGGAACAAAGCAAACAGATCCTATGATCCGAATCACAATTAATTGGCCTATTCATTCATGAGGAAGGGGAAGCTGAATGCTTTAAATATCTCAATGTGTAAGGAGCATTCAGGAGTGAAGGTCAAAATGAACCAGTCATATGTCCAAGACTTTTGCACAGTAGGCTATGCAGTATATGGCAAAGTATAATATCTTACCTCTAACTAAATCTAAACCTCCATTTTTCCTATTATGTGAGAGGGAGACCTACATATTTGCAGGATATATATTTTAAATTGACACAAATTACAATCAACAACTCAATTATTTGAGTTTCACTCAGTGACACTCCTCTTGTTCTAAAGGATAAAGAATTATCATTAAAGATGGCTGAACATGACTGGTCTGAACCCCAACAATGTTGGTTGGTTTATAAATCGAGGCCAACGCAATGATGCCATTCTGCTTCTACTATTCTTAAATGTTGACCTTTTGGCAAACACAGCGCAGTGCATGACACTGCGTTTTCCACCCGGTCAGCTGAGTGCCCCATATTGCTGCATCATTCTTCATATGCTTTAATCGTCTTTCCTCGGCGCTATATCTGGGAGCTCGAATCATGCAAAGCCTTTAGAGTAGCACTGGGGCTCACACTCACACGCCGAGAGAACACCACTCGCTGCTGCACCAGGTAGCCACACCTGAGCACTGCTCGATCCCCCCTCCCCCCATGTGCACAGCGGGTTCCAACCCAACTGGACTGCATATTGTGTGCGGGACACAATGCATACATTTCGCTATATGTTTGTTTTGGGAATCAGCCTGCGCAGTGAGTGGGTCATATTTCATGTGGATTAATGGATTACGCCTCGGAGTAGCCTTCATAACACTAAACATGGGAATTCATGGGAAACTCAAGGTTCCCATGCATGGCACGACGACGTGCCGTTTACACATAGACATAATCCAAAGGTATGGCAGTCTTGGGAGTACCCAACCCCCCGATCTGACTGACCAAGAGTTTGCTATGGAAGACGAAACAAAGTGGCCATATTAGGGCTAATAGCCTTGCCCTCCATCTCAAACGAGGCTCAGGCAAAGAAATAAATAAATGATTTCACGCCACACATCACAGAAATCTTTTCCCCCTGCCACTGCTGTTTGAAGTAGGCTCTAGACAACATACACAAAGCCACAACAACACGGCTTCACATTAATCTACTTACAGGCTCTCTGAGAACTGAGCGTTGTACCAGTATACCACAGTACACCCAGTATCTGGGCGCAAAACAGATCAGATGGTTTAACCCTGCCTGACCCAGGCCAGCGTTTTAGGACCAGCTTTGTCTGAATGGAGACTTCAGCAAGCTTTTTCAGAGCGTTCTCTCTAACGCCCCTTTCCTAATTGAAGTGCTGGTGCTGGTGCTGGTGATGTGGTATTGTAATGTAACTACACAAGATTGTGTCAAGACTAGGCAGTATGCGGTCATATGCCTTGCCAGATAAGAAAGGCTCTTATCTACACCTGTAAAGATAATGGGCGGTGCACACATTGCTGATATCTTGACAATTCTGGGAAGCTATAGAGGGAAAGAAAGATTTCCAATTAGGTAATTGGCCGTGCTGTTTGCAGGGATATTACTCGTATGGCGGAATAAAAATGTTCAAGAAAGAAGTCAGTGTGTCTCGTCCTGTCTACATTATAATCCATTGACGATGACCAACCACTTCCTCAGTCCTGTCTGTCACTGTCCAGGGTGGACACCGACAGTTACTGTCCTATCCAATGACTAACCACAGGTTTCATGCCTTGTATGACTGCATCTACAGTAGGCTACTTCATACGCAGTTCTACAGTATACTGACTCCATTCTTTGTTAATTGTTTGCACTAGTCTGCAGAGAGTCTGGGAAACCAGTGTCCGCAAATGTTACACAATGCTGTTGGGAAGCCCATTCACATTATGGTTGTTCCTTTGGTTGTGGTTTATAGCATAATACAAATGAGATGTATGGACAGATGATTGTTTGATGGCAACAGCATCAGTCCTTATGAGACAGAGGAACAATGAGGTAAACTGTCACAGTCATGTTGCTCAGATGCTTACTCACACTTCATATGATGCACAAGGCTGCTCTGAACTATAAAAAGAATATTCCAGATGAACACCCATCCAGAGATTACAGTACCGTGACCAGGGTTCTCCTCCCTAAGCAGATGGACTTAGGAGTGACTGCAACAGAACGATTAAGCCATGAAAGCAGTTTACCGACATAGGCTAAGACAAGTGCAGAGGATACATTTACTGCGAGGAATTTCCCTGGATAACCCTACGTATGATAATTGACTTCACTATGTTAGGTCAAGTGACACCATACCATCTTCACACATTTATTATATATTTGCTCAGCAATTTAGCAGGTACTATCACACAAAATAGGCTATACTCAAAAGTGGGCATGCAAAGTTCATTTGTTGACAACACTTACCGTGGCGCGACAGCCTCCTTGGGTAAGTAGCCATTGCAAACAGGCTAGGTTGCCCGTGGCAGCAGCGTCGTGTGCGGGACTAGCGCCATTATTTGCTAAACTGTTCCCAGGCAGAGCCGCTTCTTCCACCAGGTAACGTAGGCATGTCAGCTTCCCCGCCCGGGCTGCATGGTGGACCGGGGACGCTCCGAGCAAGTCTTTCACATCACTGTTGAGAACTTTTTCAGCCAGTTGCACTTTTAGAGTTTGTACATCTCCCTGCCGGGCGGCAAGAAGTGTCCGCTCAACCACCATGTTTAGAGCTGCTCCGCGTCTCCTTTGAACAGTTTATGAGTTCACCATGAAAAGGTTAGGCCGTTTCGAACTTGTGTTCATCTATCAGTAATGACTGCTGCGAGATTATCTCTTGTTCATGCCCCTACCTCCAAACATATTATCATATCACAGGGCAAATTAAATGGCTCGCCGGAGTGCGACAGGTCACAGTCTTCATTACACAAATTATTTAAAGGTAACCCTCATGACGAATAAATGTATAACAAATTAATGGGTTTGAAAGCAAATAGTTGGAGGACCTCTTTACCTCCGAGGACGTTAGCACTAAGATGATCTCCAACTAATACAACCATGGTAAACCCACATTATATGGAGGTAAACTACAGTAAATTGTTATGGATTGGTGTGCATTCCAATTGGAACACTCAATCCAGAATATCAAAATAATGTGCGTTCCGTTTTTGCGCCTCTCGACCTGCCCAGATTCTCCGCTGCGTAGGCTAATTCAGCAGAAGATAAGTAAATTCACCAGAGTGCTCCTGTATTCTTCCCCGTCGACGCTCGAGGAACGCTACTTCACCTGGTGACGATCCTGTTTTTACGTTTCTGTCACCGCACTTCTCTCTGCTCCTCAAAAACGACTTTGCCAAGTGCGCTTGCCGGTAGAAAACACAAGATTGCCTAGGCTATCTCTGAAGATGAATTCGTGCCTAGTGGAAGCGGCTGCCGTGGATGGCCACGAACTCAACTTGTTGAATAATCCATAGAGGGGAGGAGAATCGGTCCGGCAGTGAGATATTTGTCCCTTTAACGAGCGACTCAAATGTTAAAGGTACAGTGCCGTATATAACCCACATTTTCGATCCATCCTATAGAATTGCTCTTGATTTGTGCGCATTTACTCATTCACAGGACCGTGTATTGAAGGCGGGCATTATAATAATGGGTTTCAAATATACCAAAAGTCTACAGGTGGCAGGCAGTGTACAGGGCCAGCCTACATAACATTTCTCCCGCAGGTGCATTGATCCTCATCATTGGTGTGAGTCAGGATTCTAGACATTCTAATCTAGACATTTACCCACTGTCTCGGTACCAGAACTTCATATGCCATTGAAGTGCAACTGTAGTTTCATGCATGTTAGGCTGTGACTAAACACTTTTAATTATCAATTTGATTAATTGTCTTGAATTGTAAAATGGCAAAGGCACATTTTAGGCGTTCCCATTAAAAGAGTCGATTCTGTGCCATGGTTAGATTGTTAGATTAACATGTTAGATTGTGTTATCAGCAGGTGTATTTGATAAATTAGTAGGCTAGGCTACAATTTCTTTGTAGAATTAGAGCACCAGTTTATTGACTGTGGGATTTATTTCAGTAGCCTCTATTAATGCAATTGGTGAGTGATTGAACGATTGAGTAAGGATTGAAGGCTACCATTGACAAACATGTCACTTAAGACGTCACCACAAGCAGTAGACTGCCTGCTGGCCATAACGTGCCATTACGCTGCACGCACCATGATATGACAAATATCAGGCCAGGCCTACTGTTTGCTCGCTGAAACCCCCACATATGTATGTAGCATACAACCTATAATTATGCTAGACTCATGTGCCTATCAAAATTAGACCTACCACTGCGCATGTCGCAAGTAGTACATCAGGGTCGGACACAGGATGCCTTGCCTTTGGCTTACTGTTGCCATGCAGTATGCTGTACTTTCTGCGACCAAGAGATGGCAGAGAAGCACAGTATTTCACATCAGAAGCACTTGTTGCGTTAGACTTTATACATGTAAGGCTGGGATTATACTTGCCGTTAGACCAAGCGTAAGCGTATGCGTCCGTGTGCGACCTGCTGTGTCCTGTGTACAGACTCGCTGCAGCATTACGCACCTTACTGGAGGTCTTCACCAGGGGGAGACTAGTAGCCTAATATCAGATGTGGATGTGGCCATGTGCCATTGTTTACTCTCATGATTGCCCCCAGCTTTGATGTCGATAATGCATCTTGCAGTCACTTTGTTTTGGCAATGATCGCCCCCTACTTTCTTGTCAGTATTGCATCTCGCGGACGCGTCGTGTTCGCTTGCGACGACGTGCACGACCGACGCACCAAACGACCGCAAAATACGCGAGGCAGCCATGATGCGTACACGAACGCGTTGTCTACAGCAAGTCTAAACGTGCCTTAATAGGCTGTGGGTGGGGTGTAAGGTGGATATCAGCTGTCGATGACCATTTTTCGATCTGGGGTGCGTTTCTAGAAAAGTTAGCAACAGCGTTGTTTAACCACCGTGGTGCGACGCAACTTGCTATCAAACAACGACAGTGTTACACCTGTTTCCAGAAAGCATCGTACCTGTGTCGCAATTCGCTACCTCCGTTGTTCGAACACCGTTGTTCCAACAACGTTGTTGAGGACCCAGCGGCACATTTCATTGGTGGAAAAGGTGTCAACGTATAATACCCCACCCACTAGAAATGCTCCGTCACTGGATGCCTATCACTTGTCTTTTATAGATTCTCCTTTCCTTCCTCGATCCTCGTCCTCACTGAATGATAGGGCGGCAACAATGGGATAGAGGACCGAGGATCGAGGAGGGATGTTGAGAGGCACCCACTATGTGTCGACGAGTCTAATTTAAACCCAAAGTGATTCATGCTGGCATTATCATTGCTATCAGAAAAAAACGTAAACCTATGCAAGCACATGAAACAGTTTGCTTAAGCTGTCCAATATATGTACTTATTTGTGTGAAATATCTAAAAAATATCAGTACAAAATATATATGGCCTGGACTAATTACAAATTATCACAATACTGAATCGGTGTCTGGTGGTTCAGCTGTTGCATGTCAGTACATTGCGCGCGCGGCACAAGTTCGCATCTTACCTCTCCATGTCACTTTTGAGTAAGAGCAGGCATACCACACACACAACAATAGGTTATACCCTAAATATATTTAATTGCTTTACATCGAGTGGCCAGGAACACGACATCAGTTTAATAGTTCCACGACATTACTTATTAGGGTTATTTCCACGTTTCACTAGTCAGAAACAAAAGCATGTGTGATGCATAGGCCCTACGGGAAAAGAACCTACGATGTTGAGGTGATAAGCCACCTGCCTTAACCACTACACTAATGAACGGTGTGATTGACCCGAGGGTTAGTCAGTATCATAACAGTAGCCTACCAAAACGCAAACCAACACGCAAATGAACGCAAGGTAACACACGTAGCAAGAATGAGCCCAACGGTATTTTACTTTATATTAGCCTACAGTATAGCGCAATCATTGAGTCACGAGAAAACAACAACTTAGTGATTTTTGGTTGGGCGCTTGTGATTTTTGGTCAGGCGATCTTGCACTGACGACATCACCAACTGGAACTCCCAAGGTACGACACAGGTGCGACTGCCCAGGGGCAGTAGTTCAAACGACCAAACTTTGCGTCCTTGTTTGCGATTGAGAGTTTGAACTACCTTTTCTAGAAACACCAAATTCAAGAACGACGGAGCGAACTCCCAAGATTGCGACGCAAGTTAGCAAACGACGCTTTCTAGAAACGCACCCCTGAATAGCCTGCTGTGCACACATTTAGTTGAAATACTGATCTAGTTTATTTTCCCCTTGAATCTTCCATCTAGAAGTCACTTTTGACTAATGTCAGGTTCAGTGTGTGGTGTAGGCTAGTATTATTCAGTGTTCATTAGAAGGCTCACGAATGTAAACTTGTAGCCTATTTAAACTGAAATAACACATATTTCTTTCACCCTATTCGAATACAATTGCAATATATGTTGCCATTGCCCGAGCATCACCCATTTGTTAGGTCAACAGCAAACCCCAACCTAATTAAACACTTCTTATCGTCTGCTTTGTCTTTTTTCCGCTCCAATGCGTTTCATATGTCCAACGGGTAATACTCCCCAGAGAATATAATGCCTCGTGCTTGACGCGTGCACTGCGGGCAATCTGTCACAGTCCGAGTGATACTCTAGCACGCGCCACATTTGGTGACGCATGACGCGTGCGCTGGAGTCCCAGAGGAGCAGCGTCTGTGTCATGTTCATGATCATAGTATAATGTGTAGAACAGCGCATCAATCATTTCTCAAATTTCAATCCGTTTGAGGAAAAAATGCCGGTCAAATTTTACGCTGCTCCATGCGGCTCTACAAAAAGTAAAGGACACTAGAACATAAATGAATGTAGGCATAGGATTTCAGGATTTAAATTGGGAAGCTTGTTTTTTTGTTGTAGGACTATAGGCTACGTTTTAATATAAGGCACACTCTACTATCAAACTCGTAACCAGTAGCCTAGTCTTAATGGTTATTCTAACTTGACTGAAAACTTTCAAATATGACTTAGGCTATGTTTTAATATGGCCTCTTTCTT
Organism: Sardina pilchardus; assembly: GCF_963854185.1. Lineage (NCBI taxonomy): Eukaryota > Metazoa > Chordata > Actinopteri > Clupeiformes > Clupeidae > Sardina > Sardina pilchardus. The sequence goes on along the minus strand of NC_085000.1, from coordinate 22,682,460 downwards.
AAGGGCATTATATTAAACCTTTACACCCGTCGCGTGGGAAATTCCCACGCCGTATAAAGACACTAACTGTCATTCCCAACACAAGGCACGAAGCCTGGGAAAGCACTTTTACCCTGCACGCGTCAGGCGTGTGACAGTTATTCAAATTCACTCCCATTATATTCAAGTCTGTCCTAACCGAAACCCCATTGTGTCCACCATCTGGTGCCTGGCCCCACTTAGAGCAGAACAAAACTGAATTGTCTCTGTAGGTTTCATTAAAGGCTTTCAGATTCATAAAACGTGTAGGTTTATGGCGGGAAGTTTGAAATGGGCGCTCGATATCCCATGTGACATGAACAAAAGCTGTAGAAGCACAAAGGCACCAGCTAACCAATTAGGTTGCACCCTTCCTGCCTTAAAATTAAGGGTTTTTTTTTGTTTTTTTTTACTCATACAAAATAAACAAATAAACGAAATAGTACATTTGATTTCGTTTGAATAAGAAACATTGTGAACTGGAGCTATTTTAACTGATAGGCTATTTTTGCCTCTGGCCAAATTATCCCAACTTTAATTCTAAATTGGTCACAAATAATAACATTTTAAGACAAAAACGTAATGCTTAAAAATATTGAAAAACGTATTTCAGAACTGTTCCTTTCGCAGAATTCCTGAACTGTCAAGTAGCCGTTCCTTCACAGTGCCAGCTTGGTTAGGAGACCATCTGCTGCACTAGCCCTCGCTCGCGCCTGCTCGTGCCTCCAATTAGTTCAGCTTCAGTGAGCACCAGTCAATCAGAAATCAAATGACAACAACTGGTTCCGCCTTTTTGGCACAGGCAACAACATGGCACTTGCTGAAACAGGAAAAATGAAATAGCCCAATATTTCGAAACATTAAAAATAATTTATGTTCACCTCTTCTTCAGGACGAATTCCTTTTTTTTTGCTCTTAAAAAGACAATCGTTGACGTTTACTGATTCTGATTCAATTGTGAAGGCATACTGAAGACAGAAAATCCCATGCTAGTTAATAATGTAGATATAGATATAAATTAGGATAGATAATATCCTAATATTGAAATATTAGGTTACTCATGGAACATAAACACATAGCCTAGTTGGGTAGGCTTATAAAAGTTACTTGGTTATGTAGGTCATAATGTGCCTTTCTTCTTTGTAGGCCAACTAAATTATTATAGGCCTACATTTCATAATTGGACTTATAGCCTTTTATAATACCCAGCTTCATAGTAAAAAAAAACACAACACAAGGGACATAGATCTTTATTGTTTTTGCTTGGGAAAAAGACACGGAGACCAACGCGCTCAAATCTTTATTATTATTGATGAGCAGACCAGCAATGTAGCCTAATCCCGGCACAGTCTTATCCAATCAACATGCGTCTGTTGGCGTTTGGCGTCAAATACCAGCCAATCGTCATCCCTTTGTGCAATTAGTGTAAACTTGTCTGAACAATGACATTACAGACAGATTGTACAGTTCACTTCAATAATCGTGTACCCAAACTAGTTAGAAATACCTATACAATATTTAGCATGTTAAGAGTAAAACAGTTGATTTGTGTTTATGCAATGCACACCAATAACATTAACACATTGAAGAGATACAAATCTATGATATTCTTGTAAACATAGACCAATGAACAATACTAGGCTGTACAGGAAATGTAATGTTCATCTGTTCATCTTACATTTCATGTGATTTCATAGTAATACATATCTCTTCCCATCAAAGAGTAAATATTACAAACTCAGATTTTTAAAACTTTGGTTAGCACTCAAACAATAGGCTAGCCTAACTACCTGTAGAGACAAAAGACAACTGCAGAAGACAAAAAAATCTAAAAATGTATTTGGCCACGTCATTTTTCATAATATTTTCTTTCTTTCTTTCTTTTGTGCTTGCTTATGTCCCACCCTGTTACTTTACATCAGGCATGGAGGTAATTTAGATAAATGCATTTATCTAAACATATATGTTTATGTTTAAAAGCCTACCACTCCTTTCTTTGTAAAGACCTGTTTTAAATATCATTATTAGACCAGAAAATGAATTGTACCAACAGATGGACTGTAGCATGTTGTTCAAACCAATCTAGTCTAAAAGCAATTCACTTAGTTATTAAATCAGATGTCTATCAATTGCCCATGGACATGTGCACTGTAAGAGTGCGGTTCTGCTGCAGCAAGGTGAGCATATTCAGCCTGTATAGTTTATCTGCACCTGGAATGGAGTAGCTTAAATGCTTGATCTCGTGATACTAGACAACACCTGTGTTTCATTTCTTGGTATGTTATGGCTGTTAGTAATATTGCTTTTACAGAATGTTGTGTCTGGATTATCAGGTGAATTTACCCAAGTGGTCTCAGGTAATGTTAAATGAAATGGTAGACTACCAGGCACAAAAATGTCTCATTTTCATGGTCTTATTAGGTGATCAAACAAACAAACAATGGTCTAAGTAGGCTACCCATCATTTCTGTAGTTTCTGTACTGTTTATCTCAACTGTTGGTATTGAGAGAACTGCCCAGTCTTGCACCATCAAATGAGGCAGACTAATAAAGAATTCATTTTACAGTTACTGATATTGAACTGTTTGTAAATTTACCTTAACATTTATTCATTCACTTGAATGAATAAAAATAAATTCACTCATTGCCTTGGTTGCTTTGCTTGTTTTTACAATAGCCCTGTTGCACATTAATTTGATTATCCATAATTGATTAGGCTAAATCTGCTTCATTTTGAAAAGACTCAACTCATTATAGAGCACTATCAAAATAATGATCAATGATAATGATCAATATATAGGATATAAATCAATTAGCCTACTGTAAAATATGCCTCAAATTATTATTGGCAAATATTGGTATTGCATGGCCATCAAGACTGAAAATATGTAGGTCAAAGGTTTTTCCTCATTTGATTTCATGGCAAGTGCATTCTAAATAAAAAATGCACTTGTTCACCAACTTCGCCTCCCACAATTAACTCCCACTGTTGACCTGCTCCTGTATCTGCGCACCCACACGCTTCATCTAGCTGCAGAGGGATGAGCAGCGGCAAGTTTTGGTGAGAAAACTGAAGTCTGACCTTTCCCACCCTCCGCGGGTCCTGTCTTCCTCAAGACAATGACAGACAATGACTGCCATTAAAATACACTTATTTGTCTCTCATGAACCGTAATGAAACGTGGACATAGACGTCGGGGACTTAGACATAGACTACTGCAGGTCCTCTCATCACCACTTTCTTCATCTCCATCTTCTTCTTCTTCACCTGATTATCTTCACATGAAATAAAAACATGTGCAGCCACTCACACCTTAATTGTCTCCTGTGATGTGACACAATTGTGCACGACATATACAGTTTCGTAAAAGAATATATCAATACTGATACATTTCACATATATTTACCATTTAATGTTTAACGTTGATTTATTTCAAACATCTTGCTTTCGGCATGATGTCATATCATTTCTATATGCAGAAATACGTTTTTTCCACAAAAGCCACCAATGAATGAAGCTTATGGCTATTCAGAGATCATGCTGGCAAATGGTGTAGCTGAGGCTACATCTGTAGTAGCCTACATAAACATGACAATTGTATTGATGAAGCGGTGTCTTGGCTACTGTGTCAAATAACACACACATATAAACATGTAGGCTACAGTAACAAATATTTAGTGTCTTATTAGAAAGAGAACATAAACGCGGAACTTACCGTAACCAGGGCTCTGTGCATCCAGGCCAGCTTGTGAAAGATAGCAGAAATGTGGTACACGCCAGACGCGTGCAGTTGAATCGACCGCCCTTTCCATCAGAGGGCTTGTGCGCAAATGAGAGCGGGGCATGCGCGCTTGTGGGCGTGGATCTCCGCCTCCAGCCCGGCAGAGGAAACCTCTGAACACATGTCTGATTATAACCTCAACACCCATTGTGTCATCGCAAAGAAAACAGGTTTCATAAAACCATAGGCCTACATGGAGAAAAGTCTAATAAATTATATATTGTTCCACACAATATTAAGCAATTGTCTGTGAGCATTTATTAGTATTAGCTAGTCTAAGCACATGTATGTAAACAATGTAATGTATGTACACATGTATGTAAACAATGTATGCAATGTAAACAGTTTAAACTTTAAAAAAAAAAGCATAGCCATGAATATTATCGACATTTCCATATTAGACTATATGGAAATACATGTTTCAACATAAATAATACTAATATACCATAACCAAAGTGTACCAAATAGTTGATTGTACTGATGGTGTCCTTCTCTCCATAATTCATTCCGAATGATGAGCCATCTGTCCCTTTGTCCCAGTGGCTCGTGCCGTTCTCGTGCGCTGTCTGAGTGCAGGTCCCCGGCCACGAAGCAGCTTGGAGACTTTTGACAAATACTTTGCTGCCACTATTTGTCTAGTAACATTTTCCTGAAATTGTCCCAAATTGTTAGAGTAAAACTCCAATAGACCGCGTCTGATGATTGACGCATAGTCTACAGAGGTACCCCTGTGCTCTGGTTGGGAACATGACGGCAAATGATTAAAAACTGATTAAAACACAGGTTGGACTCAAGAACTGATAGATTATACGCTAAGTAAGTTTGTTGTGGTGTTTTCGTGAGACCAAAAGCTTCGTGATTGGTTTGGCACCACAAGTTACGCGACGCCTTGGATACGTGTTTGATTTGTTGAAAGAAATTACTCTGTGGACAAAGTTACTGCACCAGATGTGTGTCTAACATGGCTTGGGTTTTAGCGTGGGTATTTTAATTGTGACCAGATCCTGTTCATGCCATTAGTGGCGACTAGGCGACCCCCTGGACATGTGCGTAAATGATATGTAATACCTGTGCGTGCGCATGCTGCGTGACGCAAACAACACTCAAACACTTTGTTTGGTTTGGTCTGGCTTTTCCGCCAATCGGAGTGTGATGCAAGCACAGAAAACTACATCAATAGTTTATATTTGGCCATCACAATTTAAATATTTGGCGTCGGCGTCTCAAGCGCAATGACTGCTATCCATATGTTGCAAGCTTACATGGAGACGTCAATGGTTTGGCGTTCCTGACTGAATATACCACAAACATTGGGCTGAAGTCTGAAGAAAATGTTAAGCTATTGTAGTTGAAGCACAAGATAACATTTATTTTATGCTATATTTTAAATTAATAGTTGAGTAAACGCATTTTTGCTTCAGTCCACGGACTGACCCGTCAGCCATCTGGTAGGCTGTATAGCCTATATACTCTACGCTCGTGCCGTTCCCGTGGCGTGTGTCACGCGGCTGCCAAACTCCCCAAGCACCTCAGGACAAGCCCTTTAATTTATCAGCACACAATAAATGCTTACTCCAAATGGATGTCCAGTTCAACAAAGTATCTCAAACACTCAGAAGTCTTCTATATCTATAGAAAGGGAAGGGATAACCACAAGTAAATGTAGCCTATAATGTTGAATACAAAGAATGTTTATCTACATATATCGCACAAATATATAGACACAACATCACAAAAGAGAATGACGAAGTCGAATGGGCTTTGCATTCACATTTTGCACATTTTCCGGGAAAGGACAGCAAACTCTTTTCATCAGGATCCTGTAGGCTTCATGTGAACACAACACAATACACAAGTGTCTAGTTGTGCTGTGAAAATAAATGATAAAAGTCCGCACACTGCTAGAAGCTCCCAAACGTTTATTTAGCACAACGTTTCGGACCAAGGTCCTTGGTTGCACCTTGATAAAGGACCTTGGTCCAAAACTTTGTGCTAAATAAACGTTTGGGAGCTTCTATCAGTGTGCGGACCTTTAACATTTCTTTTCACTTATTTTTGTTCCAGCACCTGTACTGCTGAGATGTGCGCGCATTCTCTTGTTTTTAATTGTCCTGTGACATATTATTTTGAGTCGCGCAATAACTGATTGTATTTTAGGTAAACGGCACTGACCAAATGCTCAGTAATGATAGCATTCAGGCCCATGATATAACACCCCATAGATAATAGTTGGCAATACATTTTAAATATATTTTTTTATAATTTCATATTTGTCTGCGTTGATGTAGGGCTGTAGGTAATGATTTCAAGGAAGTGGTCCCTTTTAAGGCTGTTAATGAGTTAGAGATTCACAATGTTTTACCATACTGTGTTTGAGTTGCATTATGCAGAAGGCAGACGCGCCACCTTGCTGACGTGGTACTGTCTCTTGGGCGTCAAAAATACGCAAATTCTGTCGGGACCCAGTTACATTTCTTTTCGGTGACAGATGTTTTCTTTCACGAGAGCGTTGTTTGGGCTTGGGAAGCTGTTTACCGATTTTGGGCTTTCACCTTGGCACGATGGTGCTGGAACAGCTGGGCACCGCAGTAGAAGTATCATCGCCTGATTGTGATGACCTGTGGCGAATATTTGACAGCTTTTCAGCCAAGTCTGTAGCCTATGCCAATATTCATTTGTTCCAGCTATAAGTTCGCATCATCGCATGGCTATCTATCCTTACTTTAATTCTTTGGACAACTTTGTATGTTAGAGGATATACCTTTGACACGCTCACATGCCAGTTTCTGAAATGAGAATTTTTGTACAGTATAGATGCAGAATGTCATATGCAAGATTATCATATGCAAAGCAGTCACTCGTGTTTACTTATGTATTAACTTTGGATGAGGCTGTTTCATCAATGCCATCAAAGTTGCTCTCAGAATGAATGTATGTGATGGTTAGAGTAGAGTATACCAAGGTGTTACACTGATTATCATCCGTTGAATCTACACATTTAAGAATAATGTTGAGATTTCCCCCAAAAGTCATAAAACACTATTTCATGAATATAACTTTCTATTCAGTGCAGAATACTGTTGGCCATATCAAAGCTCCATTGGTAATTGCAAAGGGCTACTACATGTGATTCACCTGACATGTGTTGTTCACATAGGCTCTTTATGTTTGCATTCAAAGAAAATGTCTTCATACATGCTCAACAATGAAATGGTTGTAAGAATTCATCAATCCAGACGCTTTTGTGGCTGAAATATTGTATGAAATGTGGAAGCTTTTGTTTTCCTTGTTGTGTGGATACACATTTTGTTGTGGCAGATCTACAATACAATCAGATCTGTGTTTGATGTTTTGCTTGATACATGCTTTACGCATGTATATTTCAAGATCATGTGTGTTACCTATCCATTATGGTGTCACCATTGCTTTCAGATTCTTTAATCTGCTGTCCTAAACTGTCAACTGTTACTTCTTCCTTCACTATGAAGTCTCACTATAAAGATCAATGGCTTTTCAACCTCCTAAATCTCTTTGCTTTCTTCTTGTAAGAGGTTTCTTTTATAACTTCCGCAATACACATGTATCTTTTGTTGGTGACTGATTTCAAAAGAGGACTTTTTTTCATCTATTTTTCAAACCATTCACAGGATTTAATCTTCACAGGGAGTCCTTCAGGATGTGTAATGGCCCCAATATTGTTCTATGTACACAGCTGCTAAATGTGGTTTTATATTCTGTTTGACTCTTGTAAGATGTTTTGCCTACATCCATTCAGTGAATACTGACTCATGTGACTCAATATTACACTCCCCTGTGGTATAAGGGTAAGAACTGATCCATCACTATGTTTATCAGCAGATAAAACACCTGGATGACCTGGATAACTATCCTGTGTATCTACTCACTTTGGACAAAGGCGTCTGCTAAGCAACATAACCAACCATAACCATCTAACTTTTCATAAATGGAGAGGTTGTTCATCTTTGAAATCTGTACCACCACGATACAAAGTCATCTAAACTTGTTTGACCATTTTGTCCATGCAAAGTGTTTTTTATTATAAAAGGATTTACACAACAACACCACACGCACACACACACACACACACACACACACACGCACGCACGCACACGCACATGCACACACACTGAGATATGGCAATAATATGTGCCAGTGACTGAACTCCAACAAGATAAACTATACATGTTTTGTAGATTGGTGTCCAACAATGAAATACAGTCATTTTACACGTGAAAGAAGGGAAGACAGGATTTAAGTTCATGATATATGACAGGTTGACAAAGTATACAAAGTATTCTGAATCTAAAACTAAGCTGCTGTATTTCAGGGGTTTAGTGAAGTGGAAATCCTTGATCCTTGGGATAATGGGACTACATAGAATGTTTAGATGATACGAGGCAACATGACAGCTAGGTTGTTTGAAAAACGGATCGGAGACTAATTTGGATTTTTCTGTAGAAAAGAATAGCCAAATATGCTTCCGAGTAGCCTAGACAAAACGAAGGAGGAAAGGCCATGCTACCCTAGCAGTTTCAGCGCAGGGAAGGCGATCTCGGACGGAGAGGCCCCTGTGGAGTTCTCCGCTTCGCTGACTCTGACCCCATCTGCGCTGAGATGTTGGCTCGTGCCGGTCTCATGCCGTTTGTTGAGGGACATTGAAAGGACCAAAGAAGTAAACTAACTTCGAGACATATTTTTCTCTGTATCTTCTGTTTCGGGAATTTTCAGATGACACGGTATAATAGGGCGATTTCAGCATGGTGTTTATTATTTCTGACTTTCTTATTTTTGCTTGCTTTAGACAGTGACCTTTATAAATATAGGATCTCATAAATAGGTCTACGGCTTGGTGCGAAACAAAAAACAAAAAAAAATCATGTAGTCGTTGAGGCTTAGGCGATTTCTTGGTAATCATGACTGACACTAACAAGATGTGGGGCTTTCAGAGTTCACCATGCTGTCCTCCACAATGTCTGTGTCTTTACTTCTACCTTTAAAGTGTACATTCTTAAACAAAGAGACTTTGTTCAGCCCGCTGGCGCAGATGGGAACCCACGCTGGAGATGTAGACAAAGACTGCTCCAACCGAAATCATTCTTTGACTTTTTTTTCTGGATTCAAATCTCCTTCCCAGCGATGGGGCTGTGGTCGACAGTTAATTTGGGGCCCCATGGGACAAGAGAACGCGTGCTAGATGCACAGCACCACTAGACGATCACATTTGAGCATCAGCAAAATGGTGCTATGCATGCGCATTTGTAGGCTAGTTGTATTTCAAATGTATAGTCTTTGAAAGTGTTCCTCTGAGCATGCATTAATTTGAAACAAGGTCATATGTTTATTTATATACAGTATATATATATAAAAAACGTAAAATAGTATTGTGCCTCATCCTTCCTAATGTGCTGTTTTCCTTAGTATAGAACAAAAGAACAAAAAACTGTTGATTCATAAAATGTCCAGATTATAGCGAATACGCGTTGGAGGCTAATGGCCCTGGGAAAGAGCGTTGGCTGGAATGTTATACCGTTGGAAACCCAGTGTGCAGTTTAATACCCTTTTTTTCTCTCCCAGCCCCCCATTCCAGATGGGGGAGTGACATCTGAAGTACACACAAGCAAATCATAACTAATGATGGCGCAAGAGTCGGACAGAAGCAACGGGGAGTGGTGCAAAATGAGACCAGGACGTGAGCAGCAATGGGGGAGGGGTTGGTATGGTGGCGAAGTGGTTTGCGTGACATCCATCCATCTGTTGGACATTCATGGCTCGTGCCGCGCGCGTGAGTTCAACATCGATTTGAAAGGCAAATGCTGTCATGGGTTCATGGGGTAACTCTAGTCCCCATATAACTTTAGTCAACTATGTCCATCATTCACACCATACAATTAAAATAACGTAGAGCAATTCAGAGTGTGGAATATGAAATCATATATGATGTTGGCATAAATTCCAAGTTTGAAAGGGCTCACATTACATTATAAATAAACCATAAAGTGGATAACAAAACAAACAGATCTGAATATTTAACAGAAGACGTTTGGCACTGAACAGACCCCCACCCCCGCCGCTTTGCTGTTGCAAAGACCCTCCCCCCCATTTCAATAGTGCCCATAGTCCACAGGTGAATGTAGGCGAGATGCGCAGCGCAGGCGGGTAGCATGAATTTGGAATTTACAAGCAGGTGTTAATCCATACATAGCGTGGCTTGGGAGGCTTTAATACAAGCATCGTTATTATTTGCAAAGCAAGCACGAAGGACCCCCTCCTCCCACCCATCCAAACCAAGTTTATGACCAGGCCTACGCTTTCCAGCCCTACAGCTTTGCATGAAGACAAAGAAGGCGATATGCCTCGCAAAGATAAACTAACATATATAATATATAACATACAACAGCTACAGTCCCACATTTAACCTATCGAAAAACTTTTTGAGAACGGGAAGTATAGGCTATATTGTTGAGTTGTATATCTGTTATAAGAATATTTTATTAAACGCTAAGTTTATAAAACTAACTAACAATGGTGTAAATAAAACAATAAGCTACACTGAATGTATATATCTATAAGGACAATTAATGGAATCAATTAATTAGCATTACGTCAACCTAGGCCCACATGGGGAATATGCAGTGTCATTTCTGAAATACACTTCTAAGAACTGAAAAAAAAGTATGAAACTATCAAGGTCTTCTACTCTTAATCTCCCATCCTAACCATCATTTGTAGTTAATCACCGGCGCATGCCACTGGTGGACGCGTCAATATCACAACATGTACTTAACAGATGGCAGAGTTAGTATCGGCGGGGTCCCCTCCCAGAGGTATTCCTCTGTGCGTCGAAAGTGGAACACAATAGACCTTGGACCCTCCCTCCACGCCACGGTCCACTATAAAGAGCGCAGCCTTGCCCCTCAGCTTCATTCCAGCTCTGACTCTCTAACTGAGCACACGATCTCTAAAGAAAGACCATGGCTCCCAACATGATTATCGAAGCTGCCCAAACGTTCGGCTCCGGCTCGACCGTGGCCCAGCGCAAAGAGGCCAGTGAAATGAGAAGAACTCTCAAACCTCTGATGGAGAAAAAGAGGCGCGCACGCATCAATGACAGCCTGAATCACTTGAAGACTCTCATTCTCCCGCTCGTTGGCAAAGATGTAAGTATTTATGAGAATCCGTTTTAATCTTAAATGCTGAATACTTAAATACTGAATGGGAAATGTCATGCTTTCCGGAAAGTCAGAAACTAATGTTTTGTGCTTTTCTATTTTTTCAGAATTGCCGCTACTCCAAATTGGAAAAAGCTGACATCCTTGAAATGACCGTTAGATTCCTCAGTGATCTTCCCTCCTCTCCTGTCAAAGGTATGTTCATTTCACATATGATTTAAACATAAATTGTCCTGTATTTTCTTAAACATTTATCGTGATTTAACTGGAATTGTGGTACTAATGATTCTTATTATTTTTTCGATAGGTTCAACTGACAGTTACAAAGATGGCTACAAAGCTTGTCTCCAGCGCGTCTCAACGCTGCTCCCTCAAACCAGTCTCGATAAAGACGCCTGCCATCGGGTGAACGACTTCATCAACAAGTCCATGCCCGCAGTGGCCCCAACGTGTCAAAACTGTTGCGGACAGACCTCCAAGATGCTACCACAAATCCAAGAGAAAATTCAGAGCATCAAGTCTGCAGCGAAACTAGCTCAGAGCCAGACCAGCAACATTGTCGCTCCCCTCGCCAACTGCGCACAGCCTGCGCAACAGGCAATTGCTGCCAACATGTGGAGACCTTGGTAGAGGCAGCTAGGAGAAGACTCTGTATTTATTTTGTACATAGGTGTATTTGACATGTTGTTAAATGTTATATTTATTTTTCGTGGACACACACGATTGCAATGTCTTAAAAGACGCCTGCTGTAGAGATTAACTGTAAAAATACGTGTTTCGCAATATTTTTGGCATACAGATTACTGTACTTATACTTACAGATTCTAGCCAAATGCACAGATCAATGCCTGTTCCGTTTGTGAACGTTAATGCAATCCTCTTTGGGGTTTCAAAGAAAATGGGTTGAACACAACACAATTGTAAACCCCACGGGTTATAATGTTTTTTTTTATGAGGTTTGCACGTTTGACTTAAGTATATTTGGTCTGTGCAAAGACGAAGCATGTAAACACTGTGTGTTAAAGCAATAATGCTACACTGAAACTGTTTTTGTAAATGTCAAATCGCAATATGTTGAGAAACTAAATGACTCAATAAAACATTTTGATTTGAAAACTTGTTGGTACATGTGGCATTAATTTTTGAATGTAGAAATGGTGTGATCAAGTCAAGTTTTCCAGAGGTTTTAACGGTCAGAATATTCTCTGACCCATCTTTCACATATAGGCCTAGTGGGGTTTTTGCATAAAAGAGAGGGAACTGCACACAAAGAGACAAAGGAACACTGCCAGTCTATTGTATGCTTAACCAATCGTCTAATTGTTGAAGTTTAACTGTCTGGACAGCTACATCTGAGAGTTTAACGACCAATATTACCATGAACCGAAAAATATTAGGCCTAACACTCAAAATTGAAATGCAGCCTTACGATTCTGGCATTTCATAGCAAGAGTTAGAGGTGTATTTTGCCTGACTTGCTGGTACATTTGCTTGTCAAGTGTGGAATTCTTGAATATGAATTCCATTCTGCAGCACAGTCCTGAACAAATAGCAAAATAACACCATCAAAGAGTCATGGAAACAATACTTGTGTTGTGCTTATCTCACTATAAAAGCAATAATGCGGAGTCCTCTTTAGTGAACTACTCCTTATAAGCACAAGCAGTTGTAAAGTGAACCCACTGAAACTTGCTCTGTGGTATACTGAACATACTGGCCTAATTCAAATGTCAGGCGAAGAGCATAGTTTAAAACGTACCATGAGCAAGATCCTATATGCACAAAGACTGGTGGAACAGCTCAGTACTCCCACACATCACATGACACCACAGTTCATGCAGTCAGTATTTTGCACTGAGTTTGCACATTGTGCAGCACTGAAATTAGGGCCCACCATATTTAACAGTCTGAAGTGTGATCCACAGTACCCAGGTAACACAGCACGGATGTATGTATGTTCAATTACACGCACTTAGATGTTGGCTTTTTGTTTGTTGTTGGATCAGAGGTTTTTTTTCTTTTACAATAACCATTGTGAAAAATACACACGAATAGATCATTGCATATCAAAAGAAAAACTAATATACTTTCAATCAAGTGAATTCCTTACTGGCCAGAATAAAATAAAAAAAAGTCTACACAGCCATGATTTAAGCGTGGGTGAACTTCATTAGCGTCCAGTTAGCAACTAGTCTAAGATAAAAGACATATTCAGTGATCCTTGATCATCAAGCTAAAACACAATACACAATCCAGATTTGTGCAAAGCTCTTTGATGATCAGCAGCCGCAGGAGGACAGACGGTGTTACCTCATAGGTGGCATGCCAGTTTCCACAAAGCCAAAAATCCTGTATGTGATTTTTTGCAAACTGGCTCCTTCTATCAGCAGCTGAGTATTAAGATGTTCCTTGTGTTACAGATAGACCTCCGGTATGAAAACAGTGACCTTTTGTATGCACTGCACATACAAACAGGGTTGTGGTGGAGGCTAAACACAAGTAGATGCTGTTTATTTCAGACAAAACTGAAATAATGTTTATTTGACATTTCAGAAACAGGTTTATCCACTGCGTATTACAGTTTATCCACCCCTCAAAACAGTTTACTCGCCAATTGCAACTTTTAATATGCACTGTATTATCCACATTCATAATATGTACACTCATCAACACTCGAGGAACCATTTAACACCATGGTATTGTTACAAACACTGGACAATAACCTCCAACATCATCAAACATGTTCTGAGTGCCCTTTAAAAAAATAAATAAATAAATAAAACAAATCCGAGACTGCATGGCACTGTCTACCGTGATCACAGAATTCATAGTATTCATAGAATTCCTCTAATTTCACCACTACACTCCTACATACAAATATGCACCTCACGTCCTTGATTAGTACACTATTAAAATATGTTCTCCAAACGTCCATGTCCTGGGACACAAAGACTTGGGCTTTAAGTCACAAGTTTCATTCTTGAATAAATTCAAACTAATGCTTAGGGCATGTACAATGAACTATGAACATGAATGAATATGTTTATTTTCACTGAGTAAATCTATGGAAAATGTATGGAATACACCTTTCCCTTTTGGGATGTTAGACATTCTTAACTCTGTCACATCACTGTTTGGTCCTGAAAGGGACATTTCATTAATTTGTATTCAGCAGTTAAATCTTTGTTCAATAAAACGTTCAATTAACCATTCATTAACAATGTTCAGTGGTTAAGGCTTCCGAAAGCATGAGGCAGGGTAAACATTTGCAAATCGATTCTCATTGTGAGAAGCTTTCATATAGAAAGAAGATGATCTCGCCAGGGCCCATGGCTAAAGCAAACCAAACACTGAAAGCAAATTTAGACCCATAACAGTGATCAATAGCAAACAGCACAGTCAAGCAGGTGCCAGGGCCAAATGAATAAACATTAACCGCAGTATATAGGCTATGTGTCTTTATGCCATGGGTTGACAAAAACACTACCCCAAAGAACACACACACAATCGGCCCAAACACCCTGTCCAGCCACCACTCATTCAGCGCTCATGGTGTCAGGACTGGGAGGGTAATGAGACACAATTGTAGCAGAGGTCTCCATGTCCCCGGTCATCCCATTTACTGAGGAAGCCCTGTCCACTAATCACCACTAAAATGAGGCGGCAATTAGGCTCAGTAACCTATGACATGTCCAGGTTAACCTTCATTGGCCTCAGTGTCTGGGGCTGGGCACACGACAACAACGGGAGGAAAAGTTCTGAATCCACCGAAAAGCGTAAAAAAAGTTCTTTATCTTGCATAACCATGCTACAACTTAGTCGACAATTAGACAACGTTAAGTGTCTAAGCATGACACACTGATACAAGATAAATGATGTCATCATTTGGCCCAGGGCAATATAAGGGTTGTGTTTTCAAATTTTACATTCTGGAGCCCCTTTTCAAGTCCCAATTTTTGCAGTTTTCCCTGTTTGTGGATGGACAAGCATATACGCTCACAGTACATTTTATTAGGTACGCCTTAGTAACTGGCTGGCCTTATTTCTTTGTGGCATAGATTCAACAATGTCCTGGAAACATTCCTCAGAGATTTTGGCTTATATTGACATGATAGGATCACACAGGCTTCAAATCCATGATGTGAATCTCTTGTTCTACATTCTCGCAAAGCTGCTCTGTTGGATTTATATGGCTATTGTAGAGGTGATTTGAGTACAGTGAACTCATTGTTATGTTTAAGAAACCATTTTGAGATGATTCAAGCTTTGTGAATTGGTGCATTATCCTACTATCTCCTGGAAGTAGTCGTCAGAAGATGGGTACACTGGATGATCCCATAAAGGGATGGACATGCTCAGCAACAATACTCAGGCTTTGGCATTTAAACAACACTCAACTGCCATAAGTGTGCCAAAAGACCTCCCCACACCATTACAACGATGTTACAAGACAGAATGGATCCATGATTTCATGTTGTTTAGGCCACATTCAGACCCTTCCATCCGAAAGTCGGAGCGTAAATCGAGAATCATAAGACCAGGCAACATTTTTCCAATCTTGTATTCCCGGTGTGGTTTTCTTGCTGCCGTCGCCCATCTGCTTCAAGGTTTGACTTTCTTCCTCATTTTGATGCTTGGTTTGACCTTGAGCAGATCATTCTAGGCCATCTCTACATGCCTAAATGCATTAAGTGTCTGCCATTTTATTGGTTGATCATTTATATGTAACAGTAATGAGCAGGCGTACCTAAGAATATGCTAAGGTGTGTTGGCATTATTTTTTTTCCCAGAAATCCAATCCTTCCGATGCATTTAAGTGACTGCAGGTGAACAACTTTATAGCGAGCATACATATCAGAGTCGCTCCAGTCCTGCCAAGCACTATGATCACACGATGATCCTTAAGAGGTTGATCAGAATAGCAACGGTGAATTCACTATGCATGATATACTGTCAAAGTAGATCATTTTGGAATCAAAAATATCAAAAGACTTTAGACTCACACAACACGTCCCGGAACATTTAAAAATGCTTGGATGTTCCTTCACTGATCATAATCATATCATATAAACAATCATATAATAAACTAAGCTATGATAACTTGGTCCTAAGTTCTGTTTAAAAGTTGACTCCTGGAGAAGACCATGTAAGCATCTTCCATATGGCCTTCCTAAATCTAAACCGGAATCAACACTAAACACTGCTGTGGAATATTAGGATTATGGACGGCTCAAAGCTGGATATCTGTAGTGATACGCTATTTGATTTTGTGTCAGTTTATCAATTTATCTTTTCCATCATGCTGGTCATTTATCCCCCCAAAAAAAGGAACCTCATGCAGTTTTCAGAACTGAAAAGAGTATATACAGAGATTTATACAGAGTATATACAGACATTTCTTTCTTTGCCCAATTTACCAGTTTTATAAAGCCCAGTAGTTGAGCTGTTAAGGATCAGAACCACGCTATGTCCTCTATTTACCAAACCTGGGCACCAGTGAATGGTGCGACAATGGGAACAAGTCCGGTGAAACTGACGTTGAAACAGTGAAAGAGCAAAGTGAAAGGCTGCATTGTACGCCGGGTGAAAGCAAGAGGCCAAGAGAGTCCAGACAGAAACCCTGGCTTTCAGCCGAATAAAACAAGACAACAAAGAAGCTGCCCCCCCCCCCCTCCACACACACACACACACACACACACACGACACACACACACCCATCACCTCCTCGAACAGCTTCCCCACCCCCAACACTGAGAGGAGAGAAGAGAAGAGAGAGGGAAAAGAGGCTACTGCGCTCCCTGGCCGATCTCTCTCCCTCCCCATCCCCCACATGTCACTGGCCACTACAGGGTGTATAGCCCTAGAGAAGGAGTCCAAAAAGGCAGATATCTTGATCAATTCAGTCAGCCAAATGGATTCGGTCAGTGTCTCTTGATATATCTGCCAAACTTTGATGATTAATTTGTCATACTTAAGAGGTTTTGGGTAACACTTTATATGAACATATATTCAAAAACACATAAAACTACATTCATAGAGTTATAAACTGTTCATACATTTCCTTTCCAGCTTTTGTCACAACGCATTATAACGTTTCTTTGATCTCGTCAATCTTTGAAATGAAGCTTTATAGCAAACTCTGTTAATTCACCATACCCTTATATAGGCAAGGTGTATTTTATCATGCAATGATCATCCTCTATTAAATGAATTTGTTCTTCTCCCATCTGGACAGAGGTATAGGCTACCAAGGGCAAGGTGCAATAGATAAGTTTTCTTTTGTCCCTAGTGCAATTACTACACTTAACCAACACAAAATCATTCATGACACTTAAGTGCCACCCAAACATATTCACTACATTTGTACTTGTGTCTTATGTGTGTTATTTTTAACAACTGATGCCAACCAAATTTCCCCTAGTGGGACAATAACTAAATATAACAATTATATATAAACCATACCTCTTCACTAATTGTCTGTGATGGTACCTTATAGCATTTAAATAGCTATTATGTCAACATCTTACTTTACATATTATGGACGAAGGGCCCGCAACTCTTAATTAGTTGAGCACTAGATGGAAATGGAGAAATATAAACAAGGCACATCTATCAGGAGCACTTGCCTGAAACCATAGAAGGCTGTATATAAAGTCTGTTTGGTGAAATGCTTTATGAATGGTTTATAACCCATTATGTATCTATATTGTATTATGAATACTGGATTCATAAAAAAGTGTTACCAGATTAATTTCAACAATGTCTTTCAGGCCCTAGAATACAGTTGAATTCTAGTCATACTCATATATGACTTCAATAAAAAACAGTCTCTGAGGATCACACGCCAGGGCCACTACAGTCTTCAGTGAGCTCACTTTGTGTCCTTGTCGACTAAGTGTTTGGAAGTGCAATGCCTTCTCATATGTAATAAGTTAACACACCACAAGCAACAGCTGAGAGTTTCACTTTATAATAAACTGAACACAGGTATAGGGCAAAAATATTCAAACAGTTGAGAAGGGAGCATTAAGACACAGTTATCTTGGAGCTGCTAGGATGTGTTGTTGACATACTGACATACTGTATTACGATACGATTTGGTGGATCAATAATAAATGTGTGTCTTCATCACACATTTCACAGAAGGTTTAAGCAAACATAATTTAAGCTTGTGAAAGTATCTCAGAGATGTTTTAGCTTTAATTTAAGCAGTTGTTGGAGCTCCTCTTTGCTCCTGAGTGGACAAGCTCTTGCTTTTTTTGGAAGCTTGCCAAGGATATGCATTTAGTTTTGCAGCCTAGCTTATTGAACAGGATATAACCCACCTCCCTGATAAACTGAAATGCATTCATACATCTATAGCATACTGCTACATCTCCAACTATACTGTAGTTTAATGCTTTGATGGAATACAGGTAGGATTAGAATAGTGTCGTTGTAGTTACATTGATACACTGTCCACATTTCACAGTATTTAATGAACAGCACCTACATTAAGCCTGTCAGGTGTGAGGGAGTGTGCATTGTGGCAGCATCATGGACTTTCCACCATGCCACTTATATCCATGTTCTTGAACAAATGCAGCAATTTGTTGTCAGTGAAGCTGCTAAATATCATGCAGCTTGCTTGCTTCTGTACACATAAATGTGATACAACACAATATTGACCAACACCATGCACACATCACTTCAACTACACTGACTATAAGCTTACATTGTGTAAATAAGTGTGTGATACCAAAACAAACAAAAAAAATGCTATGTATGATCCATGGAAATGGCTAATAGTGCCTAAATCTTCATTTAATTCTAGACATAGCTGTAAGGAAAACATTTACAATAGGCTATATACAGAGTTTGTGATGTTGCAACATGAAACTATGCTGTTGGACAATGATCTTTTCAAAATGTATACCTAAACATAACATCTCGACAGTAGTTTGCAAGTCATCCATAGTTTGATCTCAACTGCTTGCATCGAGACTTTTTGGGAAGTTCATATTTTCACTTTGGAGAAGGGTGTGTTCATGCATCCAAATAGAACGAAATTCAACAAACGCGAACCCAACGCCTGTCTCTCGATATTGGTCTTTGACTCTTTGATATGATGTGTGAAATGAGAATTATCTATTAATCCACTTGATCTTGAAATTGCTTTCATTCATTGTTTGTTTGTTGATTGGGACCCCAAACTTTGTGGATTGCGCAAGGCAGTTCTTTGAAGATCAAATACATGCAAAGTCACAATAAGTGAACTGCGTATTAAAGACGTAGAAACTCGTTTGAATCAAAGTGATGCTCAAAGCAACACCGCCGCGTGTCAAAACATACCACACCTAAACTTAGTACAGTAGTAGTAGAACATACACACAGCTAAAGTTAAGTAATTGTAAATACAGAAATAGCTGTGCGTAAAATATATTGGATCATTTGAAGGAACGATACAAATGTCCTCGAACTGAAACACCTGTTGCGAGAACAGACGCATTTGCAGTCAGGCTTTGATCTCTGTTGATGCATGGTTTATCCCAAACAATGAATGTAATCCACTTTACCCTTTGATTTACAAATGATCATTATTGTAAGTGTAAAATAGTTCATGTATCAAAACAAATATGCTATATATAACCATCTGCTTCAGCTATGATATTCGTTCCCTGCAAGAATAAAGGTCCAAATAGTTTCAGTAGCCTACACTAGATTGATTTCTTGACATTCATCTTGTTATTAAAGGGGATCGCTTCTATCTTAATAAGGGCGATAGACTCCAGCAGGCAACTGGCAGCAGGAATGATATGTTTGCAATTCCTAGCTATTTTGTAGTTTATAGACATCGAACATTCAATTTTGGGTTATTTTTCGTTGGTGACTACACCATCAGTTGCGCAACCTTATAGTAGGCCTACCTCATCTATAGTATTTCAAAATGAATGCTTATGTGCACTTTTGTCAATAAACAATAGCAAATGTCTAACAAAAAACACAATTAGCAAAGTGTTTAAATGAGTGCACGTGGTTGTTAACAGAAAAAACATTATGCAAAAAGAAACGCATTTCAGGAAATAAGTTGGTGATGGGGTATTGTTCAATTGAATGAGGAATTAAAAAATATTTGAATTAGGAAAACAAATAGAGCTCACTGCTAAACAAAAAATTCTGATCAACAACATACATAACCCCAGCATAGTGTCTATTCCCACGCACTGAGAAGTTAGACAAAGGGTTTCTGTGCTGTAATGGTCTGCCACAGATGGGAACCCCACGCTAAATATGTTTTTTAGGACAAAGGGGAGTCTAACCGTACGCGTTGCAAAAATGTTCCTGATTCTAGACCTCCAATACGGTCTGCAATGGACGCATAGCATAGTTTAATATGGCCCTTGGGGACTCGCGGGGCGCGTGCTGGGCACGTATCAGTTACCGCGCCCTTGCTTTGTTCCAGTGTCACACAGCGCTCGCTTGTGGTCGGTCAGTTCCATCGTCATGATCACAATCTACTAAGATGTACACAGAAGAAGAACACATTTGTTCATTGAATCAATTAAACATCTAAATATTAAATAATTAAAATACATGAATTCTGGCGCGTATATTAGTGAAATTGTGATTGGGGGAATGGATAGCTGTTTTTTGTTGCTTTGCTGGTGTTGTTGTTGTTGTTGGTCTGTATTCACACAACATATGGCCAGAGTATAAACATATACATAGCATCTCTAAAGCAACATACCCCAAACTGCTGACGTAAAACGAGGCAAGCCAAAGTTCTAAGCCAATGATACGCGTCAAAACAAACTAAGGGGCACTCTTTTGTATTATTCAGAAGCGACCAAAGGCCATCGGCTGCCGCTGGACGCAAACAAGGACGATGCTGACGCTAAATACGTATTGGCATTATGTTTTCGAAAACCTGCTGTATAGAGAAAGAGGAGAGGAGAGCAAACGACGGGATGAGATATGGAAAGGGAGGGGTGGAGTTGTAGAAGGTGTGGGCTAACAGACGCGCCCATCTGGCCCCGTTCCCCATGGCGCGTGCGGGTCGCGTGTGTCCCATAGGGAGGCAACGACAAGCCTGTCACATAATTTAGATGCGAGTAAAACTGGGAACCAAGAGTCAAACAAAAGTCGGATTCAAATGTGTTTCACAACTGCTAAGGTTCATGTTTTAAACGTTTACGCACACAGCCGAGACGCAGTCAAATTGAAGGTAATGCCACAAAACAAACAAACAAACAAAAAAATCCCGCCTTTAAACGCTTTCAGCGAAACAGTAAAACACTATATTTGATTGCAAAGCCTGAGGGGGTAGAGATTTGACAAATTTGTTGCCATGGTTACATGCCTGAAAGGAGTTTGACCCAAGCCAAACTTTGGCCGCGCCTCCACCCCCACCATGGTCCAATCTTTACGCCACAGGTGAAGGGCTGACGACACGAGGGTGCTGTGTGAGGGTGCTGTTGTTGATCAGAAATTACAGGCAGATGTTTGATGAAATGTAGCGTGGCTTGGGGATCTGTCTCCTGAGTTAAATTATACATGGTTATTCCCAAACAATCTATAAGCTCCACCTATCCCAAACATTGAAACTACCCCCACCCCCAATCTTTAGGTCCCAACAAGGGATTGAAGATATTGTATTTTATATCAACATAAAAACAAACAAAACTAGAAAACAAACCATAATGTTTTGGAACGTTGTAGTAAATTAATGCGCACAAAGCATTATGCGCTATTGCGCACGTACATGTGTTGGATAGGGACATGTCTTTAAATATATTTATACATTTTAATAAACGTAATAAATACTTTTTTGGACTATTGTCCTTAAAAAACGGTTATAGATTCGAATTAGTCGTAATTTCAGTTGCAAAGTTTGGTTATCGTGCTCTGGTGCATGGTGGAGACATAACCATTTCAGATTAAATATTTGTTTGTCAAAGTTTAAATACCAAAAATTATTAGTCTAGTCACTATAGGGTACTAGGGTAACTCATTAACAGATGGTTATCATCTTTGGAACGCTGTCTATTGTTGTGGACACCTCAGTTCCTCACTCCAAACGCTTACCCGGGCGCGTGGGGGGCGTCACCATGACGCACAGGACCAAGATATAAGGCGCGCTCCAGCAACAGAGAGGACACTTCAGCTCCCTTGAACCTTGGTAGCACATCTCTCCTCATACTCTCTAGATCTCATAATGACTCCAAGCACGACCTCCGAAACGGCCCCGTCTCATTCTCCGAGACAAACAGTGGCCATGAGGAAAGAAGCACTTGAATTGCGAAAGGTGAGAATCGTGAAGAGCCTTGAAGGACCAGTCTAATTTATCCAGACTTCTGCGTTGTATGTCTGTGGTTTGTAGCATGTTGACCTAAACGTTGTTCTTGTTTTCTTTGTAGACGCTGAAACCGTTGATGGAAAAGAGAAGGCGCGCTCGCATCAATGACAGCCTAAACCAACTGAAGGCGCTGATTCTTCCCCTAACAGGAAAAGACGTAAGTGTAACCTGAAATGTGTTAGTGCAAATCAGTTATGAACTGCATCAGATTGTGAAAATAAGCATTCAAAGAATGGTGGTCTAATCTATGATTCATTTTGAATTTCAGAATTGTCGCTACTCCAAGCTCGAAAAAGCCGATATCTTGGAGATGACCGTGAGATTCCTCAAGGAAATCCCAGCCTCTTCACCTAAAGGTAAATGTCGTTCTATGTCTCCTTCTATGTCTCATCAAATGCTTTTACAACTTCACTCTAACTCAAACAAACAGAACATCTTAATTAATGAAATTCTCATTTCTATTTTAGATCAGACTGAGAGCTTCAATGAAGGCTACAAAGCGTGCCTCCAGCGCGTTTCCACGCTGATCCCCAAAGCAAACCTGGACAAAGAGGCCAGCCAGCGGGTCAACAACTTCATCAGGCAATCTGTGCCTGTTGCAGCCTGTCAGAACTGTTGTCCCCAGAGCTCAAGGATGCTCCCGCAAATTCAGCAGAGACTGAGCAACAAGCCATCAGTCCCGACCGGCGACATCCAAGTCATCATCGCTCCCATCCCCAGTCGACCACAGCCTGCACAGCAGCCAGCCAATGCCTGCATGTGGAGACCTTGGTAGAAAACGAAACGGGAGAGCGATCCCTTTTGTAAAATATGTAAATAGTTTGCACATATTTATATGGATAGACACTTTGTGTTGTCCCTTTGAACGTTACTGATGAACTGGAATTCATCGTGATAAGCCCATAGTTTGGGATCAGTATTATATACTCGTGTAACTTAGCCTCTACCAATTGCGTTGTAATCGGGCTGGTTCTAAACCAATATTGTACTTAATACCTTTAAGGTTATTTCTTATTTCTACAAACGAATATTTAGTCCTCCTTGGGGGTTAAATGATAAGTGGCTGTAGAAAACGCCAATGTAAAACCCCAGGGGTTGTTCAATGTTTTATATTTGCACGATGGACCTCAGTATTCTGGGTCTGTGCAGAGTAATATGTAAGCACATTGTGTTACAAAATCTAAATTCTCCTTTATGAGAGTGAAACGTGTTGTTTCGGCATTTATTGTTATGCTGATATGAATTTTAATAAAATTTATGGGCAACACACTTCTGTCTTCCGACCTTCTTTCTAACCTGCTTGCATGCGTTATGACAGTGTAAGATGGCCTATTTCAGTCATCGGGATTATAGGTGTAACCATGTCATTGTGATTTCTTTCGGGGTGTCCTATTTTTGTCGAAGCTATTGAGCATCTAATTCCCCACAAAAACCGTTATGTACCGTCATTGTCTGGAGTCACGCTTGGGTTGAACAGCTGGAATTACGCGCAAAAGCGTCCGGAGAGTCAATCAGTTATCAGGTCTTTGTCTCCCTCTGCAGGTCAACTCCAGTATTGAGGGTTGCTCAGCATGACTTGATGACTCTACTAATATAAAATCATATAAAACTTTTCATTTTTGAGCACTTTAAAGTTGTAGCAATTGTAGGCAATGTGATGTGACATATGTGACATATAAGCCTATATTTGTATGTTACTCCCCAAGCTTTTCGTTAAAAAGGTTATAAAAACATAGGCTAAGGTGCAGTGTGATATTTCAGACCCCTTTGGATGTCCACTGTTTAAAATGTTCATTGTGTAGAGTAGACACGCCTCTTGGTAAAATGTAGATAGCGCGCATAGAGTCATAGCAAATGTCAAGACTGGGCTAGGCTACCTATTGCAGGCTATAAAACCCATGCGGCGACACTGAGTGCGTTTACATGGACATTAATATTCCGAATATGGACCTTATTCTGAATATTGACAATATTCAGGATAAGGTGTTTACATGAGTTATTAAAAGAATACTCCGTTCATATTCCCGTTTACATGACACGCAGCATACTCTGATTAATGAAAGTTCTAACGTGCCTTCCCTGAATGTTTCCATAGTAACTTTATCACTAGCTATGCTGCCACATAGCCTACTGTAGGCCTATCTAATGCCGTCTAACGTATTTCTTCCTCGCTTCAAAGTGTAGCCTACCTTCTTCTTCATTCTCGACATCTTTTCTGAGGCTCCGCTTATAAATAACTTTGAAAAGTTTGCCGGCAGAAGTTCTATTTCGTTTCTTTTACTGTCGCGACAGAAAAATACCATGGGCCGTCAAACAGATTGTTGTTATTTGCCATAATGCTGTGTTTAATTGTCGCGAAATACCGTGCATATTCCAATAGAACGTCATTATTCCGAATAAGGTGTTTACATGACTAGAGTGCACCTAAATAACCAGAATATGATCGGAATACTCCACCTATTTCATTCCGGTTATGCTTATTCCGAAAATGACCTTATTCTGGTTAAGGCAATCGGAAAATGATGTTTACATGGGAGTATCTTATTCTGAATATGGTCTTAACCAGGTTAATATCGGAATATTAATGTCCATGTAAACGCACTCACTGAGTCACTGAGCCTATTCCATCGAATATTTGGGGTTATTTAAAATGTCTCACGTGACAGTATAGATTAAAAGTTATACTGGGATGATTCTGGTCGCCTGCGTTAAGAACACACTTTAAACAACATTCTGTTTATATTCAAGATAAACTGACTGACCATTTTGAACGGCGCGTTTTGTTTACGTTGGCAAGGCAAAGGTTTAGGGCCAAATCGATTCATTCTTAAAAAAAACCAATTCGCTTCAACAAGGAAACCCGACTGCTGCTCTCCTGCGTCCGCCTGAGCCAATCCGCTGTGTGTCAGCTGCACCGGGAGCCTCTAACCAAGACGTGCCGCAGCTCCACATACACCGGCCAGCATGTCTGCTGCAAAATCATCGTCCACTTCGCCGTCTATTCAGATATGCCGGTAAGAATAAGACGTCAGTTCGTGATTATTTTATGCACAGGTAGCCTACCAGGCAGTTAATATTCAGTGTGATGTCCGCGCCATCGGGTTGCTAGCTTATCATGTAACGTTACCAAATGATCGGATAATCTGCAGCTTTCACTATAGGGACTTTGGTCCCCTCTATGTACATACATTTGAGTTTGTACAATAGCAAGACAGTAAGGTAACACAGGCCTTGCTCTCAAGGACATTTCAGATGGAATCCAAAGGCTGATAGGCTACCTGATAAGGACCGGATGCCGGTTAGGCGACATTTCGATGGGGAACCGTGAATGTCGCATGTCGTATGTGATGACCTCAACTATGATGCTGGCACGGGTAAATCGCGATGCGTGAGAGCAAACAAGGGCATCCAGGGGTCAAAATAACTTTGGATAGAGAACCTCCTAAAGTTGTGTTCTATTTACACAAATTGTGTTGTAAATACACGTGATTAGCCGTTAGCCATCATAGCGGAAGACATGCATGTTAATTCCATGTAGCCTAACGTTACTGTATGCATCCTCATCGGAGATGAAACTACACGCGGCTTAAAGCTGCTGCGTTAACGAAAAGAACCTGTGTTTGTCTGTGCGATGTATTCTGGATATGTTTACTCTCTCCAATAGCAATTCTTTACAGAGGGTAATCATTTAATCAGCCTTGCTGTATCGTCGTTGAAAATGACCACCACTGCTTTTTTCCACGGTTCTCTGCCTCAGCGATTTCCTGCCCTGCCTTCAGCGGTTTCCCCCTACCGGGCTATAATCTATATTGCACACGCTGACCCGCAGACAGCCTAGGCTACTTGCACGAAAGGTTCTCAGTGCGCTCGTTTGTTTCTCGGCAGAGCGGCTGTGTAATGGCATCTGTTTCTATCTGCCCCCTACATATTCAGCCAAACACTGAATATATTGTTTCCCTCTTAATACAAATGTTGCACACACACACACACACACACACACACACACACACACACACACACACAGTATCTTCTTTATCGTAATGTGCTTATTCATGAAGTGCAACACTCAACCGGGTCCTTATAGACAAGAATTACGACAGCGGCAGGTTCAAGTCATAGACCATTTAAGGTTCAATTCATGGGTTTCATCAGGTCCCTTTCCTCAGGTGTGTTAATAAAGCACCATGCTACATTTACAATCTATGTGCTTGAATTTCTATGCGGAAAGTGACCTCATGGAACCTCAGAAGTAGACTGCCTGCTTCCAATAATAGGAATGTATTATAATACTGTAATACTATTTAATCATTCTGGTAATCTTGTAAAGCATTATTGTTGCAGAACAACTTATAGTTACTTAGTTTACAGGGCATGTTTCTCAAACAGGACCTTGCGAAGTTGAGCTGCTCTGTGAAAAGGCCACGCTGCTTGGGTAGGAAAGGTTTTTCTTTGTTGATTTGTGCCATCGCTGAGGGGCTGTTGTGATCAAGGCATGAACTGATTCAGGCTCTTTCAGTACAGCTTTGGTGAATGCACTGTACATGATGGCCTACTTCAGTGTAGGCTACCGTCACACCGGTGTGTTTGGAATGTTGGAAAATGAACATTCTAAAGAATGTCTGGGTTCATTGAATTCTACATAGAATTTTAGAACGTTGAATTGTTGCGGAATGGAATCTTGGGTTAGAATGTTCAAAACCCACCCTTTTAAAGGTTAAACCAGCTGAGATTCAGTGGGACTTGTGTTTGCTCCCATGGTTGTTGTGGTTTAGGCCTAGCTTTGATTTTTTTCCTTTTTGTGTGCGAGTCATGCTATGTCACTGTTTACTCAGGCTAAGGTCAAGAGTTTACTCTTAATCGGCTGATCAAGAGAACTCTGTTTATAAACGGCCATCCAACACCTCAGCTAGACATAGACTATTTGGCCTGGCCTCAGTGATGTACAGTGGGACTTTAGCTTTTAGTGGTGTAGGTGCCTGGTCAGGGCAGTAAAGGCCAGTGAGAGGAGTGGACTTATGAGGCCGGGTTTAGGGTGAGGCAGGTGACTCATTAACTCACATGCTATTTACATCAGATACGGTTTGGCCTAAAATCATTAGCATATCCCTGTTCTTAAAATGGGTTTGCAACTATTGTATTGCCTAACAACTATTGCAATATTGCAACTATTGTATTGCCTAACAAATGACAATCTGATGTTGTACATTGCCAAAGCTTTCCTAGCTGCTGGTCCAACTGTTGTTAAGTAGTGGGTCACTCCACTCCAGCGTGAGATGGTTGCTTGATGGAGTCGTTGCATGGATACCACACATCCCTGATAAAGCCCAGTGTAAAGAGGTCCTGAGTCATTTTGTCTTTCCTGGCTGCGGAGCGTTCAGAGGAGAGGTGTTGTTAGATCAAGCCATAATGCTCCCTTTTTGTCTGCCAAGGAGACCATTCCTGAGAGAAGCAAAATGCTTTCTGCAGAAGATCCATGCCAATCTACAATCTCAGTAAGGTCTTGAGTTGTCTCCTGGTGCCTGTTGGGTTTAAATAGTATAGGCTATGCGAAACGTAGACTTACCATGCACTCTGTTCTACGCATTACTCTCTATACTTCTTAATGT
This sequence comes from Sardina pilchardus, assembly GCF_963854185.1. Lineage (NCBI taxonomy): Eukaryota > Metazoa > Chordata > Actinopteri > Clupeiformes > Clupeidae > Sardina > Sardina pilchardus. The sequence goes on along the minus strand of NC_085000.1, from coordinate 22,654,529 downwards.
TGTCACTTAAACAAATTATCTTGGACTTAATATGTGGGGAGTGTTTGTTGTACGGAAGGTCCCTTTCTCACTGTAGCTTTAATGGCTGTCCTCATGATCTGTATACGGTGCTTTGGGCTAAAAGTTTCAGCTAAATGGACAACTGTAAATGGACAGTAAATGAAAGGTTGAGCAATTTAGCCTATAGGCTAAACGAAAGGTAGAAGTGTAATGTCATGGCTGTTTGCTGAATGACAATCTGCCTTGCATCACTACTCAGTCCACTCATTCTGAAAGACTCTTTATGATGGATATAAAATAGTGGCTGTGTGGCAGAGAGAGCCGTGGAGCCAGTCTTACAGGTAGATGATTAACTCGGCTCTCATCTCTCTGTGGATACACATCTGTTGTGGGGCACACGCACCAGTCAACAGGGCTTGTGGCTGAGCAGCATCCACCTGACTCGTGTCATCTGGAATGCTGGAAGGTGATTCCGTGTCAAATCAGATAAGGTTGTTGTTGCTTGCCGCACTGTCTCAGAATTTTTTCAGACCTGGGCTATATCAATGTGTCCTCAAACCAAGGCCCGTAAAATACAGTGCAACCGGAAGGCTTTCAGACCCTTTTCAAGTTTTCCACATTTTATGTTTCAGACTGATCTTAAAATGGGTGAAATTCTTTAGAATAAATAAATAGATAGGTACATTTCTGAAAGCATAATCCATTTACGTAAGTATTAAGACCCTTTTTTTATGACGTTTGCAATTGAGCTCATGCATCTTACTTCTATCAATGGCCTTTGAGATGCTTCTACAACTTGAGTCCACCTGTGCCTAAATGAAGTCATTGGACGTTATTAGGAGAGGCACACATCTGTCTGTATACGGTCTTACAGTTGATGGTGTATGTCAGAGTGAAAACCAAGTCATGAGTAACTTTTCCATTTGAGAATGATGGAAGCAACCGTGCTCTTGGGCACTTTCAATGCTGCAGAAATGCTCTTCCCCAGATCTGTGTCACACAACCCTGTTTTGCAAGTCTACAGACAAATCTCTCTCGGTTTTCACTCTGACATACACCATCAACTGTCAGACCTTATATAAAGACATGTGTGTCTCTGCTAATATTGTTCAACAAATTAATTTAGGCACAGGTTGACTCAGGTATTGACTCGGGTATTGTTTTCAGGACCAATGACTGAGAGAACTGGAAGTGGTCAAAGGAAATTGTGAAACTTTCCACATGTTGTTAAAAATATATCAACTGATTATAAACCCCTATTGAACTTAATAAATCTCACTCTACTTAATATGAAAAAGTTTCACTTCAAGGTAATATTACTATCCATGGCAGGCTGATATAGACCTAATGTATCTAAGAATAATGCTGTAGGTCCTTTAAGCTGTAGGTCTATAAACTAGGCTAGATTTTTCTTTGATGTTTGCAATTCAGTATTGTTTACCGTAATTTCCCAACTTTTAGGAAAAGTCGCGGCTCATACATTGATTTAGCAAAATTTCTTGAACTTTGAGGTTAATACATGGGGGCAGTTAATACGGTATCAATATGGTTTTGTTTCTATTAACTTGCATAAAACACTATCCTGTGACTAATACACAATGTGGCTAATACACAGGAAATTGTTGTACTTCAGCTTCTAGTCTGACTTTGAGAGAATGTACTGATGATTCAGTTTTCTGGTCAGACTTGTTTTTAGTCAGTTGACCAACACAAACTCTTTAGTCACCCTTGAAGCTAAAGCACTCTCCCAGTGCAAGACAGTTGTTTCTTATCACAGTCTGCAGGGGTTAGATGCTGTGTTTGACTTCCAGTTCACCAGAACTCACCAATGAGTTATGGATGTGTGTGGCTAACTGCTAAATCGAAAGACACACTACCACTTCCTGCCTTTTTTCCGTCTCCGGAGTTTCCCATAATGGCCACATGCTGAAGAGAACTCTCATTGGTCGACAGGACAGTGGGCTGTCAGAGGGGCGTGTTCTAGCCTCTGCCGGTCTGTGTGCACTTGACGGTTGAGGCAGGGAGATGATGTCACAGGGAGTGTGTGTGTGTGTGTGTGTGTGTGTGTATGTGTGTGGGAGAGAGAGAGAGAGAGAGGAGGAGGGGTGATATCAGGAGATGAATGAACAGAGAGGAGTGTGAGCTGAGCATACAGACACACACACTGTGGCTCTTCTCCGTACTCCGCACACGCTCAGTGCCATCTCCTCTAGAGCTCTGCTGTAGGCCCATCTCCTCCTGACAACAATGAATTCGCAGTACCAGCTCAGCAGGTAGTACTGTAAAGAGCCACTCACTCTCTCCATCTCTTCTTCTTCTCTCTCTCTCTCTCTCACTTTCTCCTTCTCCCTCTCTCTCTCTCACTTTCTCCTTCTCTCTCTCTCTCTCTCCCTTTCTCCCTCTCCCTCTCTCACACTTTCTCCCTCTCCCTCTCTCACACATGCTCTCTCACTCTCTTTCTCTCCATCTTTCCATCTCTCATACACACACACACACTCTCACTCTCTTTCTCTCTCTCATTCTCTCTCTCTCTCTCTTTTTCCTCTTACACACACACACACACACACACACACACACACACACACATACTTTGTATATCTCATGTGGAGTATGTTAAGGACTGTTATATTATATGTAAATGACTATCACTATGTGAGGGTCAGATAAGTGGCTCTTATCTGTTCTCATCATCTGAGCTCAGTTCCCTACTATGTGTTGCAATGAAAGGGCATTCCTGCTTTTAGAGGAAGCTCACATGTCCACATAACTGTAATTGTGTCCTCGTGAGACTGAGGAAAGTCTTGGAAGCAGTGAAATGACTGCAGTATCACTGCTTGTGTGTATGAGACTGTATCTCCATGCTTTTTGTTGTGTCCAGGCTAACAAAGGCCACCAACAGTTGACTGAGTAACTGATATACAATAAGTGCATTACACTCGTGCTGTTGTTACATGTCAAGTTTGTTGTTTGTTGTTTAAAGAGAGTCCGATGAACAGGTTTTTCTCCTGCGTCGACTTTATTTACCATGACACATCAGCGTCTGTGAAGTTGAACGTGTAAGCGATTGTTTCTATCCTTGTTTCTATCTCTCCCTTCACCACGCGGCACAGAGGGCACAGAATGGGCAAGCAGGCGCGCTCCATTTCCTGAAACCACATCTGGTTCTGTTTTCCACCTGACATCTGTTTCCGCTTACCCTTCAGGATCATGCGGCCGGACGATGCCAACATCGTGGGGAATGTCCACGGTGGCACCATCCTGAAGATGATTGAGGAGGCGGGCTGCATCATCGGGACACGGCACTGCAACACGCAGTCTGGGGTAGGTCAGAGGGGGTCAACTGACCAGTCCTCACATAAACATAAACACAAGCTAATGCATCTTCCTGTGCAATCCATGACTGCGCCTTGATTCAAAGTAAACAACATCTACCAAAAGCACAAGCCTGCTCCCACCAGTGTGTGACTGGAGCCAGTGGGAGGCTTGTAAACGCTCTGTGACTGGGCCTGTGGAATTTTTAGTGAAGGACTGAACAAGAGGTTGCTGTATTATACAGACATAGACACAGAGGAACACTAACGGCTTGTTTGAGGAGATTCCCAGTAATGTGTCTAGCATGTGATGAGATCTAAATCAGATGAGCCGGTGCCAGCTCACTGATGGAGGATGGAATTAGATAGGCACACATCAGGTCATTCAGAGCGCTTCATTCTGAGCGGAGATGAGATGAGATGACAGGATTGCCTCAGGCTAAAAACCGGTATGATCAGAATATGTGCATGCCTACATACCTACAGGTGATTAATCAGTTCGTCACGCATTCTCTCTCTCACTCTCTCTCTCTTAAACACACACACACACACACACATTTACAAGGCCAAGTGCGTGTGTGTGTGGGTGTGTGTGTGTGTGCGTGCGTGCTTTTTGGAGTTATCTTTCAAGTTAAACCTGCAGTGACTGCCAGAGCCACAGGAAGCCTAGCATGCCTGCTATAATCCACCGCGTGCAGGATTACCTGCCTGCCTATTGTTATGATGGGAAAAGGGCTCACCGTGACTGTTTGACAAGGGACTGCTCCCTCCGTGGAGTCATCATGCTCACGCAGACGCCCGCCGGCGCGCATCTGTGGAAACGTGTGACGTCATTTGACATCACGTTCGCTGACGAATCAGTTCCTCTGAAGGGAAAGAACAACGCCTTGGAGCCTTTTCCAGAGACCAGTTAGCTTGGGTCGCAAACAATGTATCTATGTAACGTGACAGTGCATTTAAACTTCACAACGAGTTTGGCGAATTAATATTCAAGTGTGATACGGTCAAAAACAATGGAACTACTTCATAGCCGTGCGTATATCTAAAGTTAATGCACACCCTTATAGAACGCAGGACAATGGGGAACTCAACCGAGCAGTGGAATAATGGGCATTAATGTTACTGATAAACATAGCAGTATAACTGTAGCAGGACTACTTACCGGTGAATCAACTTTTGTGATAAGAACTTGGTTGTAGAACAAAGTTGTTGGCCTACAAGGGCTGCACATTAACTTTTCTTTTTCATACCACTGGTGCTACACAGGTTGATCGTTTTGTAGCACAATCCACAAAATCTCTAGCATTGTTACGGATACAACCACCTCATCTGTAGGCTACACTCTAGAAAACATTTTAAATAAGGTGTCACTGGTGCTAAGCTGGTAAATCATACTAGTATGCACATATTTTTTTTTTTAAATGTTGAACTACAAATATGTAGCACTCTACAGCCCTACCAACTGCTTCAGCTCTTAGCAGTGTTCCTCATAGACTCAAACAATGAAGTCATCTACATTTGCATGTCATGGAAATGTTTGAATGAGAGTGGATGGATGTATGGGTGAGTCATGTCACCTTAATTGTGTCAGAGGTCAGTCAACAAACGGCAGGAAGGACCAGTGAATTCCAGTCATGCCGTGGTGTCACAGATAAACACATGGTTGGAGTTGGTCAGGGGAGGCGGTGAGATGTGACTGTAGGATAAGCAGGACTTGATTGGCATCAGCAGGCAGGCGGCTGAGACACACAGTCCTCCCTCTTTCTTCATCTCTCTCTCCATCTCTCTCTCTCTCTTCATCTCTCTCTCTCTGATGGATATGTGTGTATAAAGGTCACTGCACCTTTATACTGTACACACTGTGCACCTTTATACACACTGTGATTGACTGCTGAGCAAATTTTGCACTAAGTGGTGGCTGGGTTTGCTGCCACTCAAATATATGCCAGAGGTTAGATATATAAGATCTGAGTCATTATTGTGACTCAGATCGCTTTGGTCAAAAGTGTCTGCCAAATAGCCATAGCCATATACAGTATATATGGTTATGGTTATGGCTATTTGGCAAACACTTTTGTCCAAAGCGACAATACAACAATAACAGTAATTTAACAGTGAACCATTTCAAAGTCAGACTGCAGTGAGAATATCAATATAAACTAGAAAAGCACTCTAGAGAGAGAGAGTAGAGAGACTAGAGAGCACACACCTCCACCAAGCGAAAACACAACCGCTTCCTGGATCCAGACGGTGATACGGATCACTCCCAAAATTGAATCGTTCGATCATTTGATGTTCGAACAGTGATTTCTGGTGACCCACCTGATTTGAATGAGATTTTGCTGGTTTTTAGCCTGCTGCCTGGCAGCACGGCAGAATGAAGGCAAAAAGATTAAGAGACATGTCAAAAAATACGGACTGGTGGAACTGGAAAGAGAACTGGAGTCTTTGGGAGTTAACCTTGATGAGGACATGGATGAGACTAAAAAGAAGAACAAAAAGGAACTACAAAAGCTCCTAATAAAGGAGCTGAAGAAGAGGACGGAGCACAGCAAAAATGGACTGGACAACAGGAGGAAGATGAGCTCCCTGAGCATGTCCTATCTGCTCTAAGTGAAGTGGAGGCTGGTGGATGAAATGAATAAGAAATACAAAAGGAAGTCAGAACTACAAAGATACCCAATAAATGAGGTAAAGGAGGTTGAGCATGGCAAAAAGTTGGCAGAAAGTTTGCGAAGAGGAATGCTCTGCTATGCCCATGGAGATCCCTGAAGTCCTAAATGTTCTGGATGATCTGGACACATTCTTGGACAAAGAGTTGAGGGTGAAGTGAACGGAAAGATGATGTGAAAGCCATGCTCTGGGTGAGTAGAATATATCTGCTCAAATTGGGTGTAAGGAGAATAGAATAGAATAGAATAGATACTTTTTTGATCCTGTGAGGGAAATTAGTTTCTCTGCATTTAACCCAATTTAGCCGAATTAGTGAACACACACAGCACACACACAGTGAGGTGAATCTCACACTAACCCAGAGCAGTGAACACTGGGTAAAAAGCGGGCTCACAATTTAAAACATAAAAATGGTTCAGAAGTTAATTTGAATGAAATGCTCCCACAGTTTGATTAGCTTCAGAAGGACAAATGAAAAGGAAGAGAAAGAGAGAGCATTATTGAGGCCAGAGACTGGAGACATGGAGGACGAGGCCGAGCAGAAGGCCTGTTGATGGCTGACAAGGACAAGGACCATCAGAACATCAATAAAACCCAAACCCCAAAGAAGGCAGACCTCTGGTGAACTTCACTGTTTGTTTCTCCATTTCTCAAAAATAATTCTGAAACCCAATGACTCAGGGCCAGTAAGGACCAGATGGGGATGTATGATCCCTCTCTCTCTCTCTCTCTCTCTCTCTCTCTCTCTCTCTTTATCTACACAAGCTCTTGGCTATGGTGGAACGTGATGCCAAATGCCATCAGAGCAGGGCCACTGTGCTTGATCTACAGCAATATCTTGAAAGAGAAGCACGTCTGGGAATACTTCCCCTCCTAACACTTGTAACAAGTCCGACATACCTGAGCTGCACTTACCTCACACTTCTCTTCTGCCTACCATTGGCCTTCCTAAATACACCCTCTGGTTTTAACATAAACATCTGCACTATCATCATCATCCTGGTTTTAACTTAAATTGCTATGATCTTCTATCTACTATCATCAGCATCTCTGTTTAATGTCAAGGTAGTATTTTTTGTTACTTTAAAGCCTGTTATTACACTGTAATTTGAGTGTTATTCCTCATTGCCTTGGTATGCCGTGTGAGGGTAGAATGTTTTGTTATTCTGAGGCCTCCTTATACTTGGCTCTGTAGCATGTCATTGGTCATTTGTAAGCTGCAGTGCTGAGAATCTTCAAAATAAACTGTCTGCACGTTTGACCGAAAGCTATAGGCTGCCTATTAACATTTGCATAAAGGACTGAAGTGTGCAGACAGTTTATTGAAGATTCTCAGTTTTTGTTTGTCTGGCACCTTCTTTATTGTGAGTGCGGTGTAACTCCTCCTAAGCTGCAGTGCTAAAAGCATCAGCTAAATTGATACATTTCCTCTGTTCTCAGGCCGCTGCGAACCTGCTTCTGTTCAATTGGGTTGAGTTCAGTTTGGTTCAGCTCATTTTCAGTAGATCCTGTCAGATAAGCCACCAAATTGACATTTCTTATATCCTTGTGTTGTGCAAAATGTCAATTTGACAGACAAGACAAGGAAAGACCAGGCAAGACAAGTCTACAAATTGCTGGAGCAAAACTGTGTAAAGTGTTATTGTCGTGCTAATGCTACACAGTGCTAAGCCAGTTGGCACTGTTGGCATAGAAACATGCTCCCCCCATCTCCCCCTTTGAACTGAAAGCGTTGACATGATTAGTACCACATCAATTTTTTACGCAGTGTAGATCTGACACCAGGAAATGTTTGGGGAGACAGGTCAAGACATCCATGACTCAAGACTGAAAGCTTAGGAAGTCAATAAGCTGCTTTTCCCAATCTTGACCACTAGATGGAGCTGAAGTGTTTCTTAAGCCCACAATATTGCACGCTTAGGACTATGGATTCAATCAGTCCATTTTTATTAGAGCTTAGTTAAAATTCAGGGAGTGCTGTTCCAGTGTCAAGGAGTCTCACCAGAACCCTAATAATGTGAAACAGCAACCGTCATTAACTCCTTCAATCAATAGGCCACTTCAGTTTTTCACTGCTTTGTCCCAACACAGCCAAGGGAAACTTGAGCAGCCAGGTGATTTCTCAGATAGATTCAGACACACTCATTCCTCACTGTTGATAATGAGACAGAAGAGGAGGGGGGGGGGGGGGGTGTTATATAAAAGCCGGAACCTGCTGTGGCTGAAGTCCTACCTCTGAGTCCATGGTGTTTGTGTGTGTGTGTGTGTGTGTGTGTGTGTGTGTGTGTGTGTGTGTGTGTGTGTGTGTGTGTGTGTGTGTGTGTGTGTGTGTGTGTGTGTGTGTGTGTGTGTGTGTATGTGTCTATGTCTATGTGTGTCTGCCACATCATTAAAGCTACAAGTGTTGACTATTTAACAAGTTCAGCCTTGCTCTGCTGGGTTGCATGAGTTTTGATTTGGGAGTGAAATGGTGCCATTGTGGTGACCAGCGTGCGGTGGTGCTGATGATGGTGGTTCTCCTCTCTCCTCAGGACCGGTGCGTGGCGGCACTGGCGCGGGTGGAGCGCACGGACTTCCTCCACCCGATGTTCATCGGGGAGGTGGCGCACGTGAGCGCCGAGATCACCTATACGTCCAAACACTCTGTGGAGGTCCAGGTCAACGTTCTGTCCGAGAACATCCTCACAGGTGAGTGTGTGTCTGAACACCTCTCTTTCTTTCCTTTCGTTCTGTTCTTTCTCGCTCTCCCTCTCTCCCCCTCTCCTTCTCTTTGAGTCCTCTGATAGAGCGCTCTTGTGTCGTTTTTGCCATTTTTGCATGAGTAAGCTGCTCCTCAAATGCCAACACCTTTTCTAATGGGGATCAACCACCAAGCTTTGAATGACTCACTGACTGATTGAAAGAGAGCGAGGAAGTCTGTGATTGCAGACTCTAACAGACTTGAAAAGTCTTGGCTGATTGCCGGAGTGCCTCCTTGTTTAATCAATCGTATTGTGACATTAAAGCAGACATTGTTCCAGACACCGTCTCGTCACCCAGCTACTTCAGGTTTTGACAGTTTGCACAACTGCCGTGCCAACGATAAACTTTTACCACTACGTTGGATTTAAATAGCTCCATCATTGCGACTCAAAAGTAGTATATTGCTTTGGAGAGCTTCTTGATGAAATGTAGTTTTAAGACGTTGTGGCTTATACATTGATTTTGCTAAATTTCTTCAGCTATGAGGTCAATATACGGTGTCAATTAATATGGTATTAATATGGTTTTTCCTTCGTTCAACATGCATAAAACACTGTCCTGCGGCTTATACACAAGGCGGCTTATACACGTGGAATTACTGTATGTTTTAGTGAGGTGGATGTTTTAGTCTTAGACTAAGTCTTATGGCTGCTTAGGGACCTGAGGTCTGCCCTCACAGCCCCACCCTGATGTGTGTTGTGCTCTGTTATTTACTGGTGTGACATTTAGGCCACAAAAGGATGCAGCAGCTGAAATCAAAATGAATAACACTGACCTTCTCATTCCACTCCGTTCAGTCAATCCTTGAGCACTGCGGTCATCAGTCAATCATACTGCAGCTTTGTGCTTCTGTTTGAAAGCGCCATGTAAATGTTGCTAACAAATGATAACGGTGGCGGCATCTAGAATAGGCCGCGAGCTAGATAGGCCTACCGTGCACCCCCCCCACCTCCCAACAAAACCATACTTTTTTGAAAGGTCTGGGTGTGTAGAATATGAATCTGAATGTTAACATTGAAAATTTTGGGATGCACTACCTGTTTTAGCCCTATGAATAGGGAAACCCTAAAAACCGATTATAAGCGATTCTAACACATCAAGATGGTCCTAGTCAATCAGAACAGCTTTTAAGTGACCTATTACACACTCAAACTTCACATATGAAGACTTAGGTCAAATGTCTACCATGCTGCTTATTGGTAGGTGTCTTAAATTAACATAGGTAAAGCCTTATATTGATATAATGAGCCTATTTCATGTATAGGCCACAAAGTAGATACGACTACCATACACCGCCTACCCCCTTTTCTAACAAAATCATGCTTTTGTGAAAGGTTTGGATGTGTAAAATATGAATATGAATGTTAACATTGAACATTTTGGGTTGCACTACCTGTTTTAGCCCTATGAATAGGGAAACCCTAAAAACCGATTATAAGCGATTCTAACACATCAAGATGGTCCTAGTCAATCAGAACAGCTTTTAAGTGACCTATTACACACTCAAACTTCACATATGAAGACGTAGGTCAAATATCTACCATGCTGATTATTGGTAGGTGTCTTAAATTAACATAGGTAAATCCTTATATTGATATAATGAGCCCATTTCATGTATAGGCCACAAAGTAGATAGACCTTCCATACACCCCCCAAACCCCCTTTCTAACAAAACCATGTTTTTTTTAAAGGTTTGGATGTGTAACATATGAAACTGAATGTTAACATTGAACATTTTGGGTTGTACTACCTGTTTTAGCCCTGTGAATTGGGAAACCCGAAAAACAATTTCAAGCGCTTTTAACACAAAGATTATCCTAGTCAATCAGAACAGCTTTTAGATGACCTATTACACACTCAAACTTCACATAATGAAGACTTAAGTAAAATATCTACCATGCTGCATATTGGTAGGTGTCTAAAATTAACATAGCTATGGCCTTATATTGATATAGGGAGCTAATTGTATAGGCCACAACCTAGATACGCCTCACATACACCCCCAACCCCCTCTCCTAATAAAATCCTGCTTTTTAGAAAAGTTTCAGTCTGTGATGAATCTGAATGTTAACATTGAACATTTTGGGTTGCACTATTTGTTTTCACCCTCTGAATAGGGGGAAAAAAAACTATTTTAAGCGATTTTAACAGAGGTTGTCCTAGTCAATCAGAACAGCTTTTAGATGATCCATTACACACTCAAATTTCACATGATGACTAAGGTTAAAGAACACCCTATACTGCTTCTTGGTAAGTGACTACATTTAATATAGTTAAGGCCTTGGGCCCTATTTTCATGATGCAAAACTTGGCAGAAAGCGTGTAATAATAACAACGCAAAGCTTATTCCTATCGTAGAGTTTTTCGCCATGCGCTTCTCTTTTATTGAGCAATGTGCCAAGGGGTGTGGGAATTAATGACTTAAGAACGGGTCTGGCACATTATCGAAGAATCATTCTCTTACATTAACTAAAACGCATTGCACTACTGACCAAGAGAAACCTGGTCAGAAATCAGTGGCGAGTGGTTATTATTTTAAGAGTGCATTATCAACAATGATACGGGCGCTGTTTGTTAAGTTGCGCTGCTTGCTCTTAAAGGGAATGACCGATGACACTCGCATTAGTTTAAAGGATGTTTTGCCCGAAACACACCCATTACTGATTAAGAAACATAGGAATGCCTTGTTGTGCCATTCGTTATCCATTTGATAACGAAAACACTCCCAATGTGGACAGGACAGCCTACTAAATTTAAATAAACTTTAAATAAGTGATCATGAAGTGTTGTAATACAGCCCCTTATGTTGATTTCATGAGCCCATTTCCTACCCAGCATGCACATACACACACAATGACTATACAAGAACTATGTACATACAGCATGGAAAAGAACTATACAGCATGCACACACAAAAATATGCAATACAGCATGCATACAGTCACACAATAACTACACTGAACAAAATTATAAACACACCACTTTCACAACATTTCTCTCAAATATTGTTCACAACTCTGTGTTAGTGAGCACTTCTTCTTTACCAATATAATCCATCCACCTCACAGGTGTGGCATATCAAGATGTTGATTAGACAACATGATTATTGCACAGGTGTGCCTAAGCCTGGCTACAATGAAAGGCCACTCTAAAATATGCAGTTTCACTGTATTGTCTTCACATACAGTGATTTTGCCTTTTGACACCGATGTTCTAGGCATGTCAATAATTCCTTTGCATAGAGTTGATCAGGTTGTTGATTGTGGCCTGTGGAATGTTGGTCCACTCCTCTTCAACTCCTCTTGCAAAGTTGCTGGATATTGGCAGGACCTGAAGCATGCTGTCGTATAGGCCGACCCAGAGCATCCCAAACATGCTCAATGGGGGTGACATGATTGGTGAGTATACTGGCCATGCAAGAACTGGGATGTTTTCAGCTTCCAGGAATTGTTTACAGATCCTTGCAACATGGGGCTGTGCATCATCATTCATGCTGCAACATGAGGTGATGGTGGTGGATGAGATGCTATGGATCGATGGCATCAATAAAATGTACCTATGTTCGTTGTCCATAACACACGTCTGCCCATCCCATAAAGCCATACATGCTGTCTGCCATCAGTCCTGTACAGTGAAAACCGGGATTCATCTGTGAAGAGAACACATCTCCAAAGTGCCAGACCCCTTTGAATGTGAGAATTTGCCCACTCCAGTCAGTTACGATGACAAACTGCAGTCAGGTTGAGACCCCAATAAGGACGACGAGCATGCAGATGAGCTTCCCTGACACGGCTTCTGACACTTTGTGCAGAACCGATTGTTGCAGCAGCTGTTCGGGGTGGTGGGTCTCAGATGATCTTGGAGGTGAAGATGCTAGATGTAGAGGTCCTGGGCTGTTGTCGTTACACATGGTCTACTGTCGTTGTGAGGCTGGTTGGATACAGTACTACCAAATTCTCTGAAATGCCTTTGAAGACGGCTTATGGTAGAGAAATGAGCATTCCTGCAGTCAGAGGGAGCAGCCAACTGTAGGCTCCCTTGAAGCTTGCAACATCTGTGGCATTGTGCTGTGTTATGGATCTACACATTTTAGAGTGATCTTTTATTGTGAGCCTGCCAGCCTAAGGCACACCTGACATCTTAATAGGCCACACCTATGAGGTGGATGGATTATATTGGCAAAAAGAAGTGCTCACTAGCACAGATTTATGAACAATATTTGAATGAAAAAGGCCTTTTGTGTATAAAGTCTTGGCTCTTTGAGTTCAGCTCCTTATAAATGGGGGTATAAAACAAAAGTGTTACAATTATAAGTTTGTTCAGTGTAGTTACAGTGTCTGTGTACATGCTGTAGTTCGTGTGTGTGTGTGTGTGTGTGTGTGTGTGTGTGTGTGTGTGTGTGTGTGAGAAATGAGAATGCTTTATAGTTCTCTTGTATTAAGTTATTGTGCATTTGTGCCTACCATACACCCCCAACCCCAAAGCAGAGGGATTGGGGGTGTATGGTAGGCGTATCTACAGTAGATTGTGGCCTATACATGAAATTAGCTCCCTATATCAATATAAGGCCTTAGCTATGTTAATTTTAGACACCTACCAATATGCAGCATGGTAGATATTTGACCTAAGTCTTCATATGTGAACTTTGGGTCTGTAACAGGTCATCTAAAAGCTGTTCTAATTGACTAGGACCATCTTGATGTGTAAGAATCGCTTATAATCGTTTTTTAGGGTTTTCCTATTCATAGGGCTAAAACAGGTAGTGCAACCCAAAATGTGTAATGTTAACATTCATGTTCATATTTTACACATCCAAACCTTTCACAAAAGCATGATTTTGTTAGAAAAGGGGGTAGGGGGTGTATGGTAGTTGTATCTACTTTGTGGCATATACATGAAATGGGCTCATTATATCAATATAAGGCTTTGCCTATGTTAATTTAAGACACCTATCAATAAGCAGCATGATAGATATTTGACCTAAGTCTCCATATGTGAAGTTTGAGTGCGTAATAGGTCACTTAAAAGCTGTTCTGATTGACTAGGACCATCTTGATGTGTTAGAATCGCTTATAATCGGTTTTTAGGGTTTCCCTGTTCATAGGGCTAAAACAGGTAGTGCAACCCAAAATGTTCAATGTTAACATTCATATTCATATTGTACACATCCAAACCTTTCACAAAAGCATGATTGTGTTAGAAAAGGGGGTAGGGGGTGTATGGTAGTCGTATCTACTTTGTGGCATATACATGAAATGGGCTCATTATATCAATATAAGGCTTTGCCTATGTTAATTTAAGACACCTACCAATAAGCAGCATGATAGATATTTGACATAAGTCTTCATATGTGAAGTTTGAGTGCGTAATAGGTCACTTAAAAGCTGTTCTGATTGACTAGGACCATCTTGATGTGTTAGAATCGCTTATAATCGGTTTTTAGGGTTTCCCTATTCATAGGGCTAAAACAGGTAGTGCAACCCAAAATGTTCAATGTTAACATTCATATTCATATTGTACACATCCAAACCTTTCACAAAAGCATGATTTTGTTAGAAAAGGGGGTAGGCGGTGTATGGTAGTCGAATCTACTTTGTGGCCTATACATGAAATGGGCTCATTATATCAATATAAGGCTTTGCCTATGTCAATTTAAGACACCTACCAAAAAGCAGCATGGTAAACATTTGACCTAAGTCTTCATATGTGAAGTTTGAATGTGTAATAGGTCACTTAAAAGCTGTTCTGATTGATAGGACCATCTTGATGTCTTAGAATCGCTTATAATCGGTTTTTAGGGTTACCCTATTCATAGGGCTAAAACAGGTAGTGCATCCCAAAATTTTCAATGTTAACATTCAGATTCATATTCTACACACCCAGACCTTTCAAAAAAGTATGGTTTTGTTGGGAGGTGGGGGGGGTGCACGGTAGGCCTATCTAGCTCGCGGCCTAGAAGCACTGTGCCACAATAACGGTCTTCTAGCTCGCTCTAGAGATCCGGTCATCCCCCTGTCACCTGAAGCACAAACTGGCCCCCACCCCAATCAACCAACACATGCATTTCAAAACGTATTTATTCAGTGATAAGAACTGATTGAGCATGTTACCTACTGAGCAAAAACTGGTCCAAAATATGTCCAGAAGACGTGGTCGCCGAACTCCAGAAGTCGTCTTCCGAGTAGCCAGAATGAACGTTTTTAAGACGTATTTCCTGGATGTTGGATAGATGTGTTGTTCTGGGTGTGATATAGGCGTCGCTTGAAGACGTCTGAAAGACTTAATTAGACATCCAGAAGACGTCCTCAGAGTAGCCAGAATGGCAGAACGTCTATTTGCAACTAATTTTGGCTGTCTATAGACGTCCCGAATGGGGTCAGGCTGGACTATCGTCCCAATGTCATTTATTAACTGATTCTGGCTGTCAAATAGACGTCCAGATTATGACCTCGCTGAACGATTATTTGCAACTAATGTTGGTTGTCTATAGACGTCCTGAACCGGGTCAGGCTGGACTATTGTCCCAGTGTCATTTATCAACTCATTTTGACTGTAAAATAGACGTCCAGATCACAGCCTGGACAGACCACTGTTTTTTGGACGTCCATAGACGTTGCTTGCTCAGTGGGTACGTAGTGCGTTTTTTTCCATCATTCCCTGCTGACCAGGCATGGCCTAACCAGGGCTGGTGTCCTCTGCTGGAGCAGCCATGGCAGTGCTGTTGTTGTTGTTGTTGTTGTTGTTTTTTCCACATGTCAGTATGGATGTTGTTGAGGATACATGGCCTGGCTGGACAGGCCAGTGAGTGTGGCGTGCACCTTTGTCCTTGAAATGTCCAGTGGAGAAATCTCACCTTGAGAGGTATTTCATGGAGAACAAAGGAGAAGTATTTAAAGGATAACAGACACGGAAAACAGGAAAGGAGAGAAAGAGGAAGAGGGATGGAGAAAGAGTGGAGAGGGGGATGAAAGGACAAAAACAAAAGAGGTATCCCCAAGGCGCATGTTGTTACCACAGCAACTGGGTTGTCATGAGGGCTGGCTAGGGTGGCGGTGTGTGTGTGTATGTGTATGTGTGTGTGTTTGGGGGTGGGGGTGGTTATAGTGAATAGCCGTGAGCAAAGCAGCGAGCTGGCAGACACACACACACACACACGCACACACAAACAAACAAACACACACACTCACACACACCAGCTCACTCCGGGACAGGCACCCGCACGGACAGCCCTCCCGAGGTCCATCAAGGTGGGTCTGGCCTAGGGCCACGAGCGATATCATCACCATGTTAAGAGAGTGCTTTAGAGTTCTCAAATGATAGGGATCTACTATGAGAGAGGGCTGGGGGGGGGACGGAGAGAGTGAGGAAGGAGAGATAGAAAAAAAGAGAGAGAAAGAGAGGGAGGACCAGCGGGATGAGGGCGATAGTGAGCATGCTCGTGAGGGGCTTAGTCTCGTAAGCCTGACCTGCAGCTTCCTAAGGGTTTTGTGCATGGCACATCAAAGGCACGGGAGAGGAGGTGCTGCCGAGACCATGTGGCAGATCAAACACCGCACCAACAGACAAGGACAAATCAAATGGGCTGTTGGCTTGGGTTGGAAGCCAGAGTGGTGGGGACCAATCCTGCCGGCTCACTCCACTCCTCTCGCTTGAGGTAAAACAGATCATGTACCAGAAATAAACAATCTCAGCTTTATGAGGTGTTTACTGGAAAAAGCACTTCTTCCCTCCAACAACCCCCCCCCCCCCCATCCTCAATCCCCTCGTCACACAGTACCAACCCCGTGCTAGCTGTGCCCCTAGATGCCAGGGCTGTGTTTATCTAAACAAGATGTGAGTGGGAGGTATGTGTTATATTCCTTATAAAGCTTGGATTTGGGCAGTTATTTATTTTTTGAATGAGAAGAAGCTCTCGTCTTTGTGCGCTGGCGTCTGTGTTCCAGTAATGTGTGTGAGTGTGTCTGTGTGAGTGTGAGTGTGTGTGTGTGTGTGTGTGTGTGTGTGTGTGTGTGTGTGTGTGTGTGGGTGTGTGTGTGTGTGTGTGTGTGTGTGTGTGTGTGTGTGTGTGTGTGTGTGGTCGCCGTTGCTCAGTAGCTCAATGCCAGCCAGCTCAGAGCGAGAGATCAGAAGGGCTGCCTGTGGAGCCGATGACTTTTTCGGGCCAAGCGGCACCGGTCCCAGGCCTGGACCCAGCTGGTGCTGCTCGGTTCTGGTGGCCGCGTCCATCACGCCGCCGACCGCCACACGGGTCAGTTCCAAGCGTCCATTCTTTTAGAGTGCAGCGTGAGCGCCGAAGAAGACGAGAGGACTCGGGGGAAGAGGCCCGCACTGCTGAGTTTTGAGCCATCCGCAGACTTCCCCGAACTAAGAAAAGCTCCACTTGAGCGGGAAGGGGGTTTGTCTGACTGTTTATGCTCAGACCGACACTAACATTCACAGCCGTCCAATTTAATCTCGAGAAATCATGTCGGCACCGTTAGCTCCAGCACCGGGCACACAGTTGCGAGATCTGTGTTATTTAATCTTTCTGCAAACGCCCCGGTGGTTTTTGTAGGATAATCCTCGTGTGTGTCCTCCAGAGCTCTAGTCCTGCAGTAGTAGCAGGAGCTGGGCCTCCACACCACACAAGGTCGTCTTCTCGCGTTGACAGAAATGTTTGGGTTTTTTTTAACCCCCACACTAGCAAAGGGGATGGATGCTTTCAGCCAGCCAGAGCTGTTTTTGCCATCCAGAGGTGTGTGTGTGTGTGTGTGTGTGTGTGTGT